>NW_004955461.1:350834-398450 GCF_000276665.1 Chinchilla lanigera
GGCACGTGCCTATAAGCCCAGCTACTCATGAGGCTGAGGTGGCAGGAATACAAATTCAAGGTCAGCCTGGGCAACTTAGTAAAATCTTGCTTCAAAATTGAGAAAGGTATATAGGGGCTGGGGATGTAACACAAAGGTAGAGCACATAAGGGTTCAATCTATAGTGTTTATAAAATACATGAAAAGTATTCATTAATAACACTTAACCCTGAGGGGCAGACTTTCTTTTAGCTGTGAGCAAGAAAGATGTAATCTTTGTTGATGGGTGTTTGGGAACTTCCTAGTTTTTCTTGCATAGATTTTGAGAGTGTTTTTGTTTTGTTGCCTTTCTTTGCACTGCAGTTCAGACCTATTCCAAGGGATTTTGTAAGTTGCTCAAATATACTGGATGAGAAGTAGTGACTGCATAAAGCACAGGCGGGGAGTGCAGTTACAGTTATAAAAACCCTACTCACTTTCTCTTGCAACACCATCTCATGTGACTTATCTTTATTGTGGAACTGCTAAATGAGTAGTGTGCCTTTCCTCCAGAAAGTGTAAGATGAAGTCATATGGGCATCTGCATCTCATTTATAAGATAATGGTTATTCCATTTCCGAAATAGTCCACAATGCAAGAAGAGTTCAGAGGAAAAACAGTCCAGTCCTTTGGGGAAAGCTGATCTACTTCATCTTGATAAAACACCCCCGTGCACTCAGTTAACTGACAGTTCCCACAGATTTTTTCCTTCTGTTTTTTTGTTTTGTTTTGTTTTTTGAGACAGAATCTTGCTACATACTTCAGGCTATCCTCGAACTTACTCTGTAGCCCAGGCTGCCCTCTAAGTGGCAGTGGTACTCCGCCCTCACCTCTCAATTGCTGGAATTGCAGGCTCGTGTGTTACCACTCTGGGCTCTCTCTTCTTTTCCTCTGTTCTTTTTCTTCTTCTTCACCTCCTCATCATCCTTCTTCATCTTAGTCATTTTACCTTTTCTTGTGAGATCTAGTGTTTGGGAAGCTCCTCAGGAATACTGTCTAAATGTGTGTTTGTTTCTAAAGGCTATAACTAGGCATCTCTCCTAATTCAGCAAAATAATTTATAAATTTTTTTATTCCATCAAAATTCATCTTTTAGTATTAAACTTGTGATCTGATCCTTCTGTGCATGTTATTTCCTTTGACTTTAATCATTACATATCATAATTCAAACTCTAATACTGTTATTCATGTCTGTGTTTTAGTTTGTTGCATGTGAAAATTTCTAAAAACAAAGGTCTTATACCTCTTTCATATTCTGTTTAATGGCTGGGTGCATGTCAGTGCGTAATATTTGAGTCGTTAGTGTGACCCAAAATGTTTCACTAAGATATGTGGTGCATCATCACATAATTGAATTACAATGACAGCTGTAAATGGGACAAGGTTTGCACAAGTAAATAGTCCCTCCTTTTACAAAACTGAAAGTTAATAATGCTCATTCAGATTCTGAGGCTTAATTAGCTCTGACTTGCTCAAAGAAAGAAATTGAGTAATAATATGTACTTCTCCATATAAAGAGAATCCTGAATCACTGCCATTTTTTTTTTTGTATAACTGACCCTCCAGTTCTTTGCTGTATTTTTAAAATCTATTGTGCCTCAGTTTCTAACCTAAAATAAAGGACTATAATTAGATTAGCTCATAAATTCCTCTCATTTCTAAAATATCATAAGACTTTAACCCTAATTTCCTTTGAGCCTTAATCCTCTTGCTCTTTGGTATGGCTGAGATGTCTAGAACCAGCCAACTTGGTAGAAGTGACTAGTCGACACTGTGAAGTTCTTTGAAGATGATTTAGTCTGGAATGAGTCCATTCAGCAGACACATGCCATGTCAGCTGATTGTGAAGGAGGTCACAGTCTCATAGAAGAGTGTGGTGGTTTGAAATTGACCCCTACCCAATTGTTCAGCACTGCTTCCATCAAAAGATGAGATTCTGCCCCCTCCTCTTGTATCTGGGCTCTCTGCCTGCCTGCCAGTAACATATGGCAGAAGACACACTCTTATCAGTTTCTGGGCTCAGGACTTAAGCTAGCAGCTTCCATCTTACGTCCCTTGGGATGCATACTCCTGGAACTCATTTCCCATGCTGTGGTGAAGCCTAAGATGCCCTGTAGTAAGACCCAGGAGGAAGAATCTGCAGTAAGCACCAGCTTGTTAGCTGTGTGAGTGAGCCATCTTGGAAATGAATGTTCCAGCTGATACTGTGTGAGATACAGATGAGTCATGCCCCCTGTGCCCTGTCCAAATTGCAAATTCAAGAGCTAAATAAATGCCTGCTGAATTAATCCAAAGAACCAGAGTCTAGAACTTAGAACAACAAGCCTATGACTTGTTTGCAGGAACAAGGTGGTAAACACATAAACAATTTTGAAACAATGTAGAATTAGCATGGCAGTGATATGTACTTAGTGTTACATGAACAGAGAAGAGACACCTAATCCTTTTTTCGTTATCAAAGAAGCCTTCCTCAGTAAGATGATGTTGTCAGGGGTTTACAAGGGAAACAATACAGGACACATAATTTATATGATTATTTTATAATAGTCATCCAAAGATTCATATACAAAGAGACTGCAGGAAGTCTGTCCACACAGTAAAGACCGAAGAATCCAGCTGAGGGCCTGGATCCCACACCAATGTCCTGCATGAGTCCAGCTGAAGACTTAGAACCATAACAATGCCGCCCATGAGTCCAGCTGGAGGCCAAGAGCCCACAACAGTGTCTCACATGCAGGCCTATTTCAAGGATCTGTGCTGGGAAGGCCCAAAGTTCAGTTGTGGAGGCTAGAAAGTCTGTGCCAGTGGGATGAAGGATCTGTGCTAGCAGGGTGAGGAATCCGCACTGGAGCCAGGAAGTGATGCTCAAAGTAAGAACCAGAGCTCCCCAAAAAAGTACCACAACCATCCTCAGCAACAGTGAGGTCCTAAGCTCCTCCAACAGTGAGAATAGCTGAGTTCTTATCAGGAAAGCCAACATGACAGGCTCCTCCAGGAGACTGAGCAGTGCTCCATCTTCCCCTTTGGAGCCAAGAAGTGATGCTGAAAGTAAAGACCAGAGCTCCCCCAAAGTGAACCATAGCCATTCTCAGTGACAATGAGGTCCCAAGCTTCTTTTATGATGAGAACAGCCACATTCCTATCAGGAAAGCCAGCATGACGCTGTCCTCCAGGAGAACCAACAGCTCTCAACGGTGCAGACAGCTCCCAACAGCTTCTAAACTTCTTCCCCTCCAGTTCTGCCTCTTATGCTGCTAGCAGCAATCCTCAGGTGGGCCTCCCACAACCAGCACCATACTGGTTCATTTCAGCTGGGTGTTACCAGTTGACCACCAGTTGTCAATCCACCGCAGATGCCAACCAGACTGAGTCTTAAGTGACTAAAAGTTAATAAGGTATTGTTTGTGCGGTGCTCTGAGCAGAGTGTACAACAGTGAGATTGGCTTGTGAGAAGAAGCATGATGTGAATGAGGAATCACAACTGTGCAGGTGTTGCTGGAACATAAAACTGGAAATAAAAGTTGGTTCACAGTAGCCTTGTATTCAAGAAGAAGGTATATTGTGTCCAATTCGGTATTTTGTTATTGTATTGTGTGTAGCACTGGAGCAATGTCTGATCAGATTTGTGTTTCAGACAGAGCCTTCTATCAACAATAAGGAGGTAAAACTGAGGGTCTTTAGACTAAGAGCAAGGAGACCAGTTGGGTGGTCATTGGAAGAGTTCAAGCTGGGATGGTAAAGACCTGAATCAAGGCTGCAGTGGTGGAAAGGAGAAAGTAGATCCAAGAAACAGCCTGAGATTAAAAACGGTAAAGACTAACTGCAAAATACTGTGTCTCTGAGACCTGAAATTGAGACACTTAGCAATAACAACTTAGTGAAGAGTAAAAGAAGTTAAGCTCTGGGAATCAAGAAAGAACCAACAGGGAAACTAGAAACTGGAGAAACTGAAGACAGTGCAGAGAAAAGAAGGAAGCTTCTGGGTAAGGGGACCTGTCTCCACAAACACAAGAGTAGTGCAAGGGATCAAGCTCCAGAAGGTTGGACAATAACAAGACCCTCAAATATTGTGCTGAATTCACTGAAGAGGGGTATAAACCAAAGCATAACCAAACCCAAGCAAATATCACACAAAGACCAAACCTAAGAAGTGTGGAAAGAAAGCAAGCAGAAATCAATGATAGGAGAAATTCAGTGAGAAGCATGGGTAGCAGGCTTGACCACTGTGAGAATGAAGTGTCAGAGATAGAAGACAAGGTGGATGTAGTAGGTCATAACCTCAGTGATACCCTAAAGATGACAAGATATTGGCAAAGCTGGATCCATCTGCTGCTAGATAACTCAAGAAAAACCCCTCAGAGTTACAGGAAGAAAGCAAAACTCAGAAAGCAACTCAAAACATAAAAATTTATTCTCTGAATTCATAGTAGAAAAATATCCAAATGTAGGGAAAGAATTTGATAGTAGGCATATAGGACTGCAACTAGCCATGACCAGAAAAGAAACTGTCCACAACACATCATCAAAATTCCAGAAATTCAGCAAAAATAGAACACTAAAAGCTGTTAGAGAAACACATCAAATGATCTATAAAGACAACCTCATCAGAATACAGTCAAACCTTAGATTGCGAATAACTTGGTCTGTGTTTTGCAAGATGAGCAAACATTTGTAAGAAATTTTAACTTGATAAAGGAGAAGTATCCTGTGATATGAGTAGTGTGTTGTGCTGACTGTCATTTGATCACAAATGGTTTTGCTGTCTCTCTCCCTGCTTTGATGTACAGGTGCTTTGAAATAAATTACATTCTTGCAAACCAAGGTTTTACTGTAATTGCAGATTTCTCAGCACAAACCTTAAAGGCCAGGAGTGCCTGGAGAAAAGTTTTCAAGCCCTTAAAAAAAAAAAGTCAACCTAGGTTTTTATATCCTGCAAAATTAGCCTTCAAAATTGACAGAGTAAAGACTTTCCATGACAAGGAAATCCTACAGAAATATGTTACCACTAAACCAGCATTGCAGAAAATACTAAATGGAACCCTAGACGAAGACAAGAGGCCACCAGCACCAAAAAGCCCAAGGAGAAGTGTATGTCTAAGTGGGAGAATAGTTAAAAGGAAAAATAAAGAAATAAGCATGGGAAAAATAATGTAATGGCAGGTGTAATAGACCTTATAATGATATCTTTAAATGTCAGTGGTTTCAGCTCCCCCTTCAAAAGACATAGACTGGCAGATTGGATTAAAACAAATCAGAAACCACCAACAGGCAACAAAAGGAAGGACTCAGACTGAAAGTGAAGGATAGAAAACCATTTTCCATTCACCTGGGGCCTGTAAACAAGCAGGCACAGCAGTCTCATTTTCAGTCACAGCAGACTTTGGGCCAAAGCTGATGAGAAGCAACAAAGATGCCCACTATATACTGGTAAAGGAACAGCTGAACAGAAGTGATAACGGTTGTGAATATCTCTGCACCAAATAACAGCACACCCAGTTTCATGAAACAAAACTTACTGGGCTTAAAAGGGCAAATAGACCCCTATACAATCACAGTGGGAGACTTCAGCACACCACTATCACGATTACATAGGTCAACCATACAAAGAAAACAACAGAGAAACATCAGTGTTAAAGCACACCATTGCACAAATGGACTTAGCAGACATCAGCTGGATGTGGTGATGCATACCTGTTGTCCCAGCACTTTTATGACTGAGACAGGAAGATCCCCATAAGTTCAAGGTCAGCCTTGGCTACATAGTGAGTTTGAGGCCAGCCTGAAAATACATAGTGAGACCTTGTCTCAAAACAACAAAAAAACCAAACATAACTACAGTGTTTACAACAACAGAATACACATTTTTCTCAACAACATGTGGGACTTTTTCTAAAATAGACTATAACTTAGGCTATAAACCACGCTTAAATAAATACAGAAAAATTGAAGCAGTCTACTCATATTATTGGATCATAGTGGAATGAAGCTGGAAATCAAAAGCAGATGCATGTGGAATTTAAATAGTATGTTATTGAATAATCAATGGATCACATGAGAAATCAAGGAAGAATTTAAAAAGTTTCTAGAATCAAATGACACTGGATGCATAACGTAGCAAAGCCTATGGGACACGATGAGAGCAGCTCTAAGAGGAAAGATTATAGCTGTCAATGCACACAGAAAAGGAATAGTGCATTCTCAAATGAGTAACCTGACTGCATCTCAGTGACCTAGAAAGACAAGAACAATCCAAATCTGAAACTGATGGATAGAAAGAAATGATAAAGAGCAGAAATGAATGAAATCGAGACTAAAAACAATACAGAGGACTGATGATTCAAAGAGTTGGTTCCTTGAAAGCATGACAAGGGGATCTGGGGACTGGGCTAGAGGAAAAAAAAGGTGTGACACATGAAAGGGGGGGAGGGGAAATAAAAGGGTCAAGATGCACTGTGTGTAGGCAGCAGTGGCTGTGTTCACTAGGCATTGTGGTAATACACTAATAAAAATTTGGAAAAAGTATGTAACCTATAATTACAGCACTCTGGGAGGCTGAGGCAGGAGGATCACAAGTTTTTGAGGCCAGCCTCGGCCACTTAGCAAGATACTATCTCAAAATTAAAAGAGGAGATGGACTGGAGATGCAGTTCAGTTAAAGTTTCCTGGGTTCAATTCTTAGTACCCAGCTCCCAAAATAGAGTGGTAAGGGGTTCAAAAAAGAAAGAAAAGGAAGTTAAATAAAATTTTAGTACTCTAATTAAGAGGATAAAGGACAAAATGAAGGAAGACTCCCCCAGATTTCTAGGTTAGGTGAGGGCTGGATGCCAGTGTGAGCAGTCAGAGGGAGGGAGGCATGAAGAAGAATATGATTCAGGGATGGAGCTGGGTTCAGATTTGACATGCTAGGTTTGAGGAGTCTGCAGCATCCATGTAGACATGGCAGCATGGCAGTTAAAGACAAGTCAAAACTTAAAGCACAGATGTTTGGTTTTTGTTTTGTGTTCGTGGTTTTGGTGATAGTGCCAGTTGAACCCATGGGGCATTGAGCTGTATCCCCAGCCCTTTTTTATTTTGAGGCAAGGTCTTGCTCAGTTGCCCAAGCTGGACTCAGACTTACAGTCCTCCTACCTAAGCCTCCCAAGTAGCGGGGAAGTTAAAAATTAAAATCTGCAGCTACAGATTTGTTGATCAGTCTCACAAAGGTAGTAATTGAAGTTATTCTTGGACAAGCTTCCCCAGGGGAAGAATCTTCACAGAAAAGAAGAGACCTAAGGTAAAACTCTGGTGCACTCTTATACTTAAATGATAGCTGAAAGGAAATTAGCCCGCAGAAGAGATGGGAAAAGAATGATTGAGAAATTCCGGGAGACACCAAGAAGGAGTTGTCCTAGAAACCAAGGAGTTCCCAGGAGTGGGTAGTCTTCCATGTCAAATGCAGATTGATGTGAGATCGTCTTCATGCTGTTAGCCAGACTGGGCAAAACCTGAGTCAGAAGATAAGTGGATGCAACTTAGGGAAGTAGACACCAGTGAAATTGCCAGAGGAACGAAGAGTAGCTGGAGAACAGCACAGGCACGTGAGAGGTTTGGGTAGTTGCAGTAGTTTGGGGAAGATGGGAAATAGGTAAATGCTTTTATCATTCAGTGTGGTCAGACCATTAAAGAGGAAGAGATAGAAAAGGGAAGAAAAAGATGTGACACACGAAGTAATATGTAACTGAAACAGGAAGGTAGAGGGCTGTGTTGGGCTGCTTTCTGTCACTGTGACAGTACCTGAGACAATCAGCTTAAAAAGAGGAAAAATTTGTTTTGGCTTATGGTTTCAGAAGTCTTCAGTCTTTGGTCTCTTGACTTTATTGCTTCTGGGCCCATGATGAGACAGAACATCAGGGAAAGCATGTGGCAGAGCAAAATGGCTCACTTCACAGGGGATAGGAGGCAAGGAGCGAGAAAAGAGTGGACTGGTGGCAGGCTGTGGTACCCAAAGGCGTGTCCCCATGACGCATACCCTTTAACAGGCCCCACCTCATAAGTTCCCAAATAATGCCGTTGAAATACAGTATTAATCCAAGCTGGGCATGGTGTTGCCCTCCTGTAATCTCAGTTACTCAGGAGGCAAAGCCAGAGGACACAAGTTTGAGGTCTGCCTGGGCAACTTAATGAGACCCTATGTCAAAATGAGAAAGGACTGGAGATGCAGGTTCTGGGCTCTATCCCTACTACCACTATATATATATATAATACATCAGTGGGTTAAGCCAATGATGAAATTAGAGCCCTCATGATCCAGTAACTTCCCAAAAGGCCCTCAGCTGGCGACCAAACCTTCAGCCATGACCTTTGGGAGACATTTTGGATCCAAACCATCACAAGGGTCAAGGGCAGTCCCTTGAGATTGGGGGACTACGATAGCGGAGATGGTGTGGATGAAAATAATTTTTATAGACATGGAGTAAATTCAAGATCATAGCTGATGGACTTAATTTTCTCTCTATGAAATGGACAGGCTTGTCCACTGAGAGGAGAGATGGTGCATCTTAGAATAATCTTTTAAGGCAATGGAAAGCAAGGACTAGTTCACAGTAGGCAAGAAGGATTGAAAGGTGACCCAGAAGGTCCAGTTGGTGGTGGAGGTTACAGTTTCATGCCAATCTGCTTAGATACTTTTATTCAAGGAAATGCCCCACCCAAATCCCATTCTTCCCTCTTTCCAGAGGCAACTGCCCTAAGAGGAGGGGAAATGGGTAGCCCACAGGGAATGAAGCAGGGCCTGGGGAAAGCCAAGGTCCTTGACGTTGACCCTTGTGTGTTTAAGGCAAGAAGATAGGGTATTCTAGATAAAAATTGGAGCCTTGTTGTGTGTGTGTTTTATAATGACCTAAAGTTTCTAGAAGGCAAAATGGAAACACACAGAGAAAAATCAAGAATGAGAAAAGCCACAGTGCAGAAAATTCAGAGAAGAGAATATGTGGGTAAGGGAGAGAGGCTGGGGGTGTCGGTGGGGTTGGAAGAGATTGCCTGAGGATTCTTTGGTGCAAGACGTTGTGATAGTGTATCTGACCACTGGTCCTCAGCAGTTTTGGACCTGCTCTTGGAGCTTTGTAAAGAGGAATTGAGAGCCCTTCGCCAATCAGGAAGGGGCCCCTTCTGGGCCAGGGTTGCTACCCAGTTTGCGCTGGAGTGCTTAGTCGGGTCCTCCCATAGCATTATGGAACAGTTGCATCCTGCCTTGCTGGCCTCCTGTTATGGCAGCTCCCACAAATTTAATAGTAGTAATCTCCATAAAAATAGGAGCTGCTGGTATGGGCTTTATGGCTGATGGCTTATAAAGTGATGCTTTCCACAGCTCTAAGAGAAAAAAGGGCAGGTAAGCTGTCCCACTAATGGACCAGAAATCATGCGGATGAGACACAGTTAGAAATATGTCTTTTCTCTCCAGCTTTTCTCAACTTCAGCCATGCTGCAGTGTTAGAGCTAGAAACCAGACTAGCTCATAACCCAAACCCTTTTGCTATAATAGATGAAGCACTGGGTGTGGTGGTGCGTGCTTATAATCTCAGCGCTCAGGAGGCTGAGGCAGGAGAATCGTTGCAAGTTCGAGACCAGTCTTGGCTACAAAGTGAGCTCACAGCCAGCCTGAACTGCAAAGCGAGACCCTGTCTCAAAAGGACAAAAACAACAACAACAACAACAAAAATATATATATATATATACACATACATATATGCACATACGTATATATATATATATATATATATATATATACATACACATATATATATGTATTAGCTGAAGCAGCAGTGTGGAAAAGGGGAACATGTCAGGACCACAGGTTGGATTTTCTGGGGACCCAGCTCTGAGGTGGAGATTCACATGCAGGAATTGACAGCTGTGTGGAAGGACTGGAAAGGAAAGCAGGATGCGGCAGAGAGAGAAGTCACGCTGTGATGGTACAGTGCAGCCAGCTCTTCAGGGACACTCCTCAGGGCTGAGCCGAGCTGGGGGCCAGTCCTTCATGCCATCCACCAACCCTTTGTGCTGTTCTTCTCAGGAGGGCCAAGGTGGCCTCAGAGAGAGCTGAAGCAAAGTCTTCTGTCAGCCTCACTCCTAGCCACTTCATGCTAGGGCCTCTGGGCTATGCACAGGATAGATGTGGGTTTCAATCCTGGTAAGCACTGCCTCTTCTGGGCAGTTCAGAAAGTAGCTACCTTGTTCTGGACCCTGGACATGCTTCTGTAAGCCTCAGGATCCTGTGCTGCAAATTCGGAAAACCAACATGAAAAGTGCACCCTGGCTTCCTTATTTGTGAAATAGGAAGGGTAACCATAGCACCCTTTGGTTGTTAAGAAGATTCAGTGAGATAAAATTAGCACAGCTAACTGTATCCCCCCTCCACTACCACATACACTTGTCCTGAGGGTAGAACCCAGGGCCTTCGCGTTGAGCTATATCCCTGGCTTTTTTTAAATTTTTATTTTGAGACAAGATCCCGCCAAGGTGCTGCTCAGGCTGGGCATGAACTAGAAGTCCTCCTGATTCTACCTTCCAGATTGCTGGGATTACAGGCATATGCCACTATGCCTGGCAAAAGCACTGTCTCTCCCTCTCCCTCTCCCTCTCCCTCTCTCTCTCTCTCTCCCTCTCCCTCTCCCTCTCCCTCTCCCTCTCCCTCTCTGTCTCTCTCTCCGTCTCTCTCTCTCTCTCTCCCTCTCCCTCTCCCTCTCTCTCTCCCTCCTTCTCTCTCCCTCCTTCTCTCTCCGTCCCTCTCTCTCTCTCTGTCTCTCTCTGTCTCTCTTTTAAAGCCAAGATCTCACTATGTAATTCAGGCTGGGCTTGAACTCACTATGTAGTCCAGGCTGGCCTCAAACTCATGAGGATCCTCCTGCCTCAGCCTCCCAAAAGCTGGGATTACAAGTGTGCACCACCACACCTGGCTGAAAACTGTATATTTTTATACTTGTAAATGCTATATATTTAAAGTGTGTAGTTCACTGCCAGGCATAACATTGGCCATAAAGTTCCTAATAAATAATTCACTTAAAATTTTAAAGTGTTCCAGAAAGGATCAGTGGCTTTCTAGAGGCCAGAGTTTGTCAAAGTCAGAGCTGAAATGCATCCTGCTAGGCTGCTCATGGAGTCTGAGTCCATGGGCTACATCACTGTTGTCATCCCAAAGTAGAAATGTGTTTTGATGAATGGGACCAAGAAGACAAAATCAAAGATGAAGTCCTCAGAGTAGCAGCCATCTCCAAGGCAGCACTTTGGCCAAGGGATGATTACAGTGTGGGCCAGGCTACTTTGATTCACTGGGGCTGAATCTGACTGTAGTTCTATGTGTTGCTTTCGCCACTAGATCTGGATTCTAGTCCTGTGGGCTTCCTCACTTACTGGGCACTTAACCAAGAATAACTTATTTTCCCTCTCTTGGCCTGAGATTTTTTGTATAAAATGAGAGTTTGGATCTGGCCAAGTTTCTTCTTATTCTATCATGATTTAATTCTTTGATTCCATATTTCCCACAGTGCAGATATTTTAAGGTAAAACATGACTGCATTATACCATAGATAAATGTGTGGAATGAAGCCTACGGAGAAACGTGTTCAGTACTCCAACAAAGAAATCTGAGTGTGTACATTTCAGTGAAGAAGGGGGAACAATCAGTTTTGTGAGTCAACCAAAGTATTCCACAATCGTTGCAAACATTCCCTGTAATTTTTGTGCAGTTGTCCAGAGCTGATTGTTTAGCATTGATCAGCAGTTGCTATTGTGCGAGGTGCTGTTGAGGGCAGGTTTATGCTAGCTGACCTCAGCTTTCTTCTCTAGGAAGGGACAGGAAGTGGTCAAAGGCAGAAGGCTAAAGCTCTTGTTTTCCATCAGAAAGCTGCAGTGAGGTGATGCAATCTCCACCCAGTATCATAAGGCCTTAACTGTTTATTGAAGCTTCTACCTTTTTTACTTCTTCAGTTTGGCTCCTGTGCTCTGCTGTTTTTGCCACAGGTAATTTATAACTTTAGCAGCTTTTGAAGTATGAGCAACTAAATTCTTTTATTGGATGTGCAGCACAGTTTTTATTATAACTCATTAGTATCTTGAATTGTGGAAATTTAATCAATATAGTTACACTTTTGGATTTTTTCTTGCCTAAGCCATTACACATTTACAGAACAAATATTTAAGTCTTAAGATTTAAGGGATTTAAAAGTTAGCTTTGAAAATAGGTCAGGGGAAAACATCCACTTTGTTCTAAAGCAAGCTAGATAAGGAAATGAAAAAGCAATTTAGAAGCTTTGACAAACATGGTGAAATCAATTTTGTGTAATTTTATGAAAGCTGTTTTAGCTAAAGTGTATGAGTCACACCTTCCTTAGTTTTGCCACTCATTCATTCATCCATTTGTTATTATTCATCATTTGTTCATTCATTTGCCAAATATTGCTCTAGACACTAAGTAACAACAGTAAATAGCACAGTCAGAGCTCACCGTGTGCCAGATCTGTGCCAGGCACTTTGAAGTTGGAGCTCAGTGCTCTCATTTCCAGAGCCTGGTGTAAGGATTAATGGGGTAGGCATTCCGTTGGGCATCCAGTTTTAACCCCCTAAACTCACTGATAGGCGGTTTGACTTTAGGTAAAGACCTTTCTGTGTTAGTTTTCTCTCTTGTGAAATGAGGCATTGCTCACTCTGTTTGTTTCGTAACTACGATGAAAGTATCAAATGAATCCATGTTTTTGAAAGAGCTTTGGAAAGCATTAGGCACTAGATGAAGACAAGTAACAATCTTGTAACCATGGTAGCAGTTTCGGCCGTCTCCTGGCCAGTGGAAAGATCATTGAGGATAGGTACTTTCATTTTTCTCTTGAACTGGTCTGTATCTTTATAATGGTCAGCCTTACCACTTCCTCCACATGTTCAACTGCCCAAATTCCTGTCCATGGGGCAGGGAATTCATGAGGTGATAGAGTAATGTAACTATAGTGAGTAACTAATATTGTCTAATCCATATGCTGCATTAAATCAGCAAGTAATGATTGAATGCTAAGACTAAAGGGCAGAGGGAGGGAGACAGTATGCAGTGGCATCTGTCCTCAGGAAGCTTACACTTGGATTTGGAAATTCAAAGTGACTTTTGAAGCCATGGCCTTAATTGCAGTTTCCCAGAGATGTAAGGAGAGATGTCCACTGGCTGTGCGATGTTTCTGGGGGCTCTCTGTTAGACACTGGGATGCCCAGTTATACGTGCTGGATCATAAAGCAGACCTTGTGAGGAACCCAAAAAATTACTTGTAGCTTCACGTTTAATTGACTGCTAGCTCATAGACTTGCCTTGCTGATGCCCTAGAATGAGGTAAGAAATTGGGTCTACCCCAGTGTAAACTCAGTCCTGAACTAACTCAAGAATTCCTGTCCAAATATCACCTGTAGGATATAGAGAGATTTTTTTGTTTTGTTTTGCTCAGTGCTGCCTGGTCAGTACCTAAAACAATGCGCTACATTTGGCGTGAATGAAAAATGTCCATCATCTAGAGTTCTGATACTCTGATACCCCAGATACTAAGCTTCTTGCAGTGGGAGCTATCTCCTGAATTCTGTGCTGGAAACATAACTGGCACTCTGAATGTGTGTCAAATGAACATGTACATAAGCACAACCACGATCTTACTGGATGCCCCAAGATCAGGACTTCCCAGCTTCTCCTTCAAACAAGCTCTACAAGAAGAGGCCTTGCTTCCAAGAAATCTGAGGCAGAGCCCAAAGTGACCTGTACCTAATAGGAAGTGCTCTTTTAATCTTAGCATGTCTATTTAGTTTCTGTTTTCTACTGCACATATATTCCTTTCAAAAGGATGGATAAAATTGATGTTCCAGAAAGATGCCCTGTGTAATCCTCTGTAGAGTCTCCTCCATGACTGTCATTTGGAGTGGTGCCATGGCAGCATTTCCAAACAATGCAGGGTGTTTTTGAAGCTTCTTCAGGACTCTGAAAGAGCCTACAAACCCGGGAAAAAATTGGCACAGGACAGGAGAAAGGTAGGACAGCTTGTCAGAGCTACTTCATGGGAATTTGATGAGGCCCTTGTTTAGCCTCATGAACTCTTCCAGTTCTTATTATAACAATACTTCTTGGTGTGGTAGTGCACACCTATAATCCCAGCACTCGGAAGGCTGGGGCAGGAGGATTACTAGGAATTCAAGGCCAGGCTGGACTCCATAGTGAGACCTTGTCTCAATCAGTCATCAGTTAATGGATCAATAAATAAACTGATAAATTTACTTCTTCCAATACTTGGAAGCATGCGGATGCCTCTTTTGGTCTTTACGTCTACCCTAAGAATGTGCCATTTCTTTGTTTTCTTTGTTGCTCCTTGTTGTGTGTGTGATAACTCTCAGGCCCACAGCAGGATTGAAATTCATTCTCTTTGGGATTTAAGGGGTGCCCAAAACTCAGTAGTCAAGGTAAATAATATTTTGTGCAATTTTTTTTTTTTTTTGACACAGGGTCTCACTATGTAGTTCAGACTGGCTTTAAACTCACTGTATAGTCTAGGCTGGCTATCCTCCTGCCTCAGCCTCCCAAGTGGTGGGATTACAGGTGTGTGCCACCATGCCTGGCTATATCTTACGCAATATTTCTAAACATTAAAATCCATTCAGGATCGGATAGGGCCAGGATTAAGGTGAGGTAAATAAGGTGAGTCATGCATATGCAGGGTCAGAACCTGGCTTTATTTCAAATTGTATGTTGCTTATTGTGACTTTTGCCATTCATTTTTAAACTATTGCATTAAAATATTACTCATCTGGATTAGGTTAGGTTGGTTTTTTAGGTTTGTTTTTTGTCTGTTTGGGTTTGGTGAGACAAAGTTTAACTATGTAATTCAGATTGTAGTCCTGGCTGGCTTTGAGCCAGCGATTCTCCTGAGCCTTCCAATAGTGCCTACATCCAGCTGTTTGTTATTCCACATTCTTTTAATGTGGCCCCTGAAGCCAGCGCCTCCCTCACTCTAGCATGTGCCGGCCCTGCCATAGGGATTGTGTGTCCTGGGTTGTATAGAATGTAAGCAGCAAAGCCTGCATCTGACCAGATTTTCTGACCCTGAATCGTATGCCTTTCTCCTCATACCACTTCAGATCTTAGTTGTCTTTGTCTCTGCATATCTGCTGGTCTTTTATTATTGTTTTTAATATTTTCTTAGGCTTATCAGCTCTATTATTTGAGGACCTCTTTAATGCTAAATGTTGACTTTTCTGTGCATTTTTCCCTGTAAATTTATATCATACACCATCGTTTGTTTGTTTGTTTTAAATTTTTCCCATGTTAAAACAGAAGGCCAGCTAGGTATACAAACTTAAGGATAGGGGCTGGGGATTTAGCTCAGTGGCAAAAGCGCCTGCCTGGCAAGCTCAAGGTCGTGAGTTTGGTTCCCAGTACCGGAGAAAAACCAAAAAAAAAAAAAAAAACTTAAGGATATAATGGGCACAGATAAAGATCAATTCCAGAGTCTTCTTTAAGAGAAGTCTTTCAAACACAGCTTCGCTATGAAGCGATCCAGGTTCCAATAGCGCATCAGAGTGCTTAACAGAGATGGTGATCAGTGACGTGTTTCCTTGGTGCTGCTTTGATGGTGTTATCTGGAGGTAGAATCACCTCTCCTCCTTCAGCTGCACTCAGAAGAACCTGTCGCTTCACTTTGTTATACCCAGTACCGCCAAATCTCCAGTGCTGCCTTCCTTCCTATATAGTCCAAGGGCCTGGGATATAGCTCAGCAGCATAGCACCTGCCTAGCAAGTACAAGGTCCTGAGTTTGATTCCTGGAGCAAAATTAAAAAAAAAAAAAGAATCCAGTCATACAGTCCAGTGGTTACTTTCCCTTCACTGTGAGCAGCTCGGAGCCAGGCCACCAGATCTGTACTGGCAGACCCTGCATTGCCAGGAATGTGATCATCAACATTATCAGGCTATTAAAGGACTCTGCAATAGCTTCTTTTCCTGGTGTTCTGTTGGCAAGCTGTGTCACAGCGTGAGCCATCCGCCTCTCAGAACAGTGAAGTGTTCTGGGATCCTTCGCAGTTTAGGCAGGAATACAAAGAGCATCATGGAAAGATGTCTGCTTCGTCTGAAATTTGGTGAGCAGCACAGTGCAAAGCAATGGTACAAGCCTCACCCAGGCAACCCCAGAAAAGTGAGTGAGTTTGTCTTCTCCAGTTGTGACTTCTTCATACATTTGCAACTTCCAAACTTCACCAGTTATGAATGATGAGAATTAGAGCCAACTCCACTACCTGTGACAAGAGCTAGGCGTTCTGTACCTCCAGAATCTGCATTCTTGGTAGCCATGACACCAGCAGTACCAATGAACTGTTCAGGATAATTATAAATTAACTGCCTGTTACTAAAACAGTTTATCCCATGCTTAAATATATGTTCAACTTTCCCCTTCATTTTTTTCCTTTTCCGTATGTTCTATTTCTGCAACCTTTGCTGGAGAAGCAACCCTTACCCAGGAACCAAATATCTTTATTTTGTCTGTATCCACTCCAGTATTTGCAGTAAGAATTTTGACATTTTCAATTTTCTTTGGTTGATTTACTCCAGTTTTTTATCCAACAGAAAGCCTGCACCTAAACAGCATCTGCTAACTCCCTCCCAGATTCTTGATGACTTGTCTCGCCTCCAGGTTACCAGAGCCTTCTAGTCCGAGAACAGCTTCTACAGCTGATTGGTAACATGGTCTTTGTGGTGAGTAAGAAGCTTTGAGGGTAATGTCATTCCTGCAGAATTCATCAAATCCTGACAGAATGCAACTTCATCAGAACCATGACCGACTACAGAACTCAGGCGATCAGGCGCCAGCACGATCAGGGGGCTATGGCCTTAGCCCCTACTACAGAACTCAGGAGAACCCCTTTTTCAGCCTTTGTGGCTTCTCTAACCAGCGATCATGGTCTGTGGAGGAGTCTTTGTTTGCCATCAAGTACTCAGCTTCCCTTAATAATTCTGCACTAAAAGAAGCCTCACCCAGGGCAACCACAGAAAAGTGAATGAGTTTGTCTTCTCCAGCTCCATCATCTTGCACTCTGGACATAGCAACCAAAACTTTAGCAGCTGGATTGTCAACACCAATGTTTTTAGAACAGTGGCCCCATCGTTGGTTACCATAAGAGAAGCATCTCAACTGCTCATAAAAATGTTTCCCATGGTGCTCTTTACCAAGTCTCCAATGGCACTGGCACCAATAAAACAAGACAGACAGCTGTCTCTGCTCTCTATTAGCTAGAGCCTTGCAGAGGTTAACAGGTACAAGGGAAAGGGATGCTAGGGTTCCTTAGAATTTGGCACACAAGTCAATCCCTCATAGCTCTTTACCTGGTAGCCAGTGGAAAGAGGACAGCCTGCACCCTTGATTTTAATCTTTTGACTTGTAAGCATTTCTGGATGAATCTTCCGTCAAAGAGCTACAAAAGCCAGGAGTGGTGGGACAGACTTATAATCCCAGCACTGAGGCGGCTGAGGCTGGAGAATCACAGGGAATTCAAGGCCAGCCTGAACGACATAGTGAGAACCTGTCTCAAAATATAAAAGGAAAAAAAAAAAAATGAATGAGTGTAGCCAACTCTACATTATCTGGGGGAAGAGACCTGTTTTTTTAAATACTCACAAATCATGGAATAAAATAAAAAATATTAATTCAGCAATATGTCTTGCAAAGTAAAAATTCCTATAGATTTTGCTCTTTAGTGAAGTTTCTTGAATAATAAAAATATTGATGCTAATAAGAAACAGTTAACACATACATTCAGAGGGAAAGTACATCAGACTATATGGAGATAAAATGTCTTTTTCTATTAAAATTATTTTCTAAAATGTATCATTGGTCCTGATTTAGCTGGAAATAATAGAAAATGTTCTCCAACTCATCATTTTCTTTGCACCTGGTGTTTCTTTTGATTAATTTGCAAGCATCTGTAAGGATTTCAGGTTCAGTATACCTATTTAGGATGAATGGAAAAAGCACTAGGTGTTTGAGATTAGACATAGAAGGTAAATGGTAGATTTTTGGTTTTTTTTGCAAGCAAGTGTTAGTATAGATAAAGGAAGTGAGGCAAAGGAACTTATGCCTTGGAATTATGCTCTAGTGTCTGTCGAGGACAAGGAGGGAGAAATGGTGAGTTGCTGTGTCCCTGAGGGTATCATAGGGTATAAACTCTGATTCATAGATACAGGTTTTGAACATTTGGTTTGAGAGCCAGACACAGAAAAGAAACTTTTTCTTAAGCATATGTTCTCTTTTGCATTACTGTAGTGAAAGGAGCTTTTAGTTTTCTTGTATTTTAAGGGAAATTGTAGGAAGACTATCCGAAGTAAGACTGGGCCAAACTGCTGAGGGAGTTGAATGACCAGCTAAGATCTTATGCTTTCCCTCATAGGTCATGTTGAACTATAAAGTCAAACTTACATTTCAAAAAGCTTAATCTAGTCGCATTATGCAAGAAAGGAAAAGCCTGGAGGTTGGGAACATGTTTACTCTTGTATTAAAACAGTAAGTATTTTGGAGCAAGTTAGCATTTGGCTAGTGAAACTAAAAGGGAAAGGAATGCCAGTTTCCTCTGCTGTGAGATATATGGCAGAGGAAACCAGCATTAGTCCCTGGCACTTGTACTGGGTGTTAGGAGGAGGAGCGTTCCAAAAGAAAAGAAGAAGGACCCCATGATCACAAGTGCCCTAGGGAGTGGTCTGTTCTTTAACAGCAAAAAGACAGAACAAAAGGAAAGGCAGAAGGAACAATTTACAAAATAGAGGAAAAGATGGCATATTCACATTCAGACGTGTTTTCTTTGAAGCAGTGGTATGATGAGCAGTTAAAATTTTCCCTCGAGAGTTGGAGATGCGGACCTGGACTTTAGAAAAATGAAAGCTGAAAATGATTTCAAAGCCACATGCCCAGAGGTAATGTTGAAGTTTTAGCAGGAACAAAAGCAGGGTGAAACGCACACACATCCATTGGCTGTGTCTTAGGAGGAGTATTCTGAGATGGAGGAGGTGTTCTGCTGTAGGAGCACAGAAGCCAAGGGAGGAAGTGACTTCAGGAAGAATTGTGTGGCTGGCAGTCTTAGAGGCTGCAGGTCAAAACTCATGAATAATCCTGGGAATGGTCTTAAGCTCAGAGAAGAAAAACTGATGTCCAGGGGAAGGAAGAGTACCACAGGACAGGAACTTAAAGTAGGAGTTTCCTTGGGTGCTCACTGCATAACTTTTAGTTGAAGTTACTATGAGATAGGGTAGTTCTCCTGGATGACAAGTAGACATTTAAAACACCCATGTTTTATCATCTTGTAAGACTTTTTAAAATTGGCAAATTTGTGGGCAGAGATCATAAACTTATTTTTAATATAGTTTTAGGTTACATAATCCTTTCTTTTATTTGCACAAAATATGAGCTTCTCATATATGACATCTTTGCTTGTTACCCACAGTAAATGAAAATGTACTAGATTTTTTTACTTTGAGAATCTGGTTCGTGTATAGCTGACTTTTTTTAATCTTTATTTTTTATAAGTACATGTTTGCCATACATAATGATCATGTTCATCATGGGGAATTTGTACCTGTATATAATGTATCTTAATTCTTCTTTTTTCCTGTTTCCCTCCCCTCAACCCTTCTTCTCTTCCCCGTTTATAAAAGCTGTTTCCTTTTTTCCTTCCATTCTCCTTTTTAATCCCTTTTCCCTTTCTTCCCTTCCCCTCCCTCTTCCTTGTTCTCCTTCTGTTTAAACAAGTTCTTCCTACTTCCCAATATCTGTCTTCCATTTTGCACATTATTTACACTTTAGATTTCTCACACAAGAGAAACAATGTGATATGTAAACTTGTATGTCTGATTTATTTCACTTTTAAGATTGTGGTTGTGAGATGCATTCTTTTACCTAAAAATAACTCGTTTATCCTTCTTTATGGCAGAGTAGTACTCCATTGTATATAAAAGGTACATTTTCTTTATCTACTTGTTAGTTGAAGGGCATACGAGCAGTTTCCAAGCTGTAACTGTTGTGCTGCTATGAACATAAGTATGCATGTATCACTGTAGTATGTTTTTAATTCTTCCAAGAAGACATCTAGAAGAGGAGTAGCTGGGTCAAATGGAACCTCTGGGTTTAATCTTTTAAGGAGTCTCCATACTGATTTCCACTGTAGTTGTACCAATTTACAGTCCCACCAGCAGTAGAGAAGGATTCCTTTTTCCCTTAGCCTTACCACCATTTGTTATTGGTTGATTTCTTGATGATAGCCGTTTGTTGTGGAGTGAGATGGATAGCTGATTTGTTTTTATATGTCTATAACAAGGAAGTAAAATACTGTTTTTCTTTCACTTACTCTTCCATATCTACAGAGCTTGACAAACCATGTTGGTGCAAAATGACACCCCTTAAATGATGAGTCTCCTGTTCCTGTTGTGACTTTGATGGAGAGATGCTTTTCACAGTGGGCTGTGATATGAACATTAAATGATCATAGCGTTCTACAAAATCATTAACTCTTCTTCCTTGAGTATTGCTTCTTGGCAGTTGTTCATGGAATCTGACTAAACACAAAAGCTTAAAAGGCAAACTCAAATCATTTAGTTATGCATTACAAAGGCTAATTTAGTTCACTTGACTCTCAATAATAAGACATCCTGAATCAATCATCAGCATTTATGGTTCAAAAAAAATCAACGAAGTTCATTGCTTAAGAGCCTTTACCAAGCTGAGAGTATAACAGATCAACATAACTGGTTAACTTGACCTCAACATGCCTTCTTCATTCGTTCATTTGACATTTGCTTAGTACATATATACTTTATTCAAAGGCTGAGGTCAATGACAGTCACTGCCCTTAAGGGTTCTCCAAGTCTAGATCTTCACAAGAAATGAGAATTTTGGTACAGTGTGGTAAATACAGTAATAGAAAGTGTAGGGAACTGTAGTGAGTGACTGACTATGTATATGGGGAAAGGTAATTCATGAAGGTGGAGGCAGTATACAAGAGATAGTTAATAAAAAGTTTGATGTGACTTACTAAGAATATGTTTTAAACAGAAGGAAGTCATGATTGGCCTCCTGTTATATTATTGGTAGGACAAAGAACAGGTTTAAGGGGAGGGAAAGTTGAGGTCAGTGAAACAAGTTATGAGATTGTTACAGGCTGGGCGTGGTGGTGCACACCTATAATACCAGCACTCAGGAGGCCGAGGCAGGAGGATCTTTGAGTTTGACGCCAGCCAGGGCAACATAGTGAGTTAAAAGCCAGCCTGACCTACATGGTGAGACCCTATCTCAAAACAAAAAGGCTGTTGTAGTGATTGCAATAAAGAAGCAGGGTCTAGTGTAAGGTACTGCTTAAGTGAAAAGAAGCAGTTGAATTTGAGAGAAGAAATGGGACTTGAAAGAGATTTGAGAGGTGGTGGTAATCAGTTGTTGAACAGAAGCTGTAGGAGGGAATAACACGGTAGCGCCAAGGACAAGGGCTCAGGGGAGGTAGCAGGGGTACCTGTAACTGATGTCAGCCTTCAGCTATCTCTGGCCTGAAAGATTACAGCAGCTGAGTCATTAAAGGAGTTGATTCAGTCCTTGCCGTGAGTCCTGCCTGTTCATCTGTGAAACCAGCAATGAAGTGGCCTTTGGCCTCTTCAAGCTGAGACCTTTGAAACAGTGCTGAATAATTATGAATCAGATTTCATAGGTGGGAACTCCTAGAGTTTCCACCTCAGTGTTCTGGACCATGCTTGCTTCTCTTGCAGTGGGAGACCCTTTTGGTACTGGATTTCAGGCCTGCTCTTAATAGCTCTATAATCACATGTGTGTTTTCTGTTTTGTATTGATAATGGTTACTACACTTGGCACTTTATATCTTCAAAGAACTCAACAACATTAGACAGTTGTCCCAGTGAGTGAGTGGGTGAGGATTCTTGTTCCATTTTCCACAGGGAAAAACCCAAAGATACTCAGTAAGTTGCCCAGGGTTGCACAGTATCACATTGACAGAACTCAACTTTAAATCTGCAGTTTTCACTATCTTATCACATTCATACTAGGAATTTATTGTCAGCCTTAACATATTATATCATGTTTGCCATTTCACTTATTCAAAAACCTCAGCATTGAGACCTAGAAATGGGTTAGCAAGATCAAGGAAAGAATGAAGGTGACCAAATGACTAAGCCCTGCATGTGGCAGGGAGGAGGTAGTAATAAAACTAAGTTTCAGCTCCTAGTATATCCAGGGGAAGATTGTTTATTTTCTAGGGAAGCTATGACATCACTTCAACCAACAGACCAGTCAGACAAAGCTGCTTTTGATACTCTAGTGTGACTATAACACTCTGTATGGCACCAATAAAACAGTTACAAATATATATATATATATATATATAGAAAGAGAGAGAGAGAGAGAATGACTTTGATGACTTTGAAGTTAGACCAGGGCTGAAATTACCCCCAAGAGGAAGGGAGCTGGAGGGGGCTGGGTAACCCTGCACAGGCTCCCTATCCTACAGCACTGTGGGAAGGATTTAATCTTGTTGTATGTCAGCTGCCCAACATGGAATTTGACAGTTGCCACTTTATAAATGGTTGCTGTTAATTTATTCTCATTCATGGACAAAGTATAATACCAAAAGGGCCTTTGACTTTTCTGTTAGATTATAGGACCAGGTAAATTAAACTATCCAGATATTACAGCCTATTAAAGAAGCCAGTGAAACATTTCAGTCTTGAGTCAACCAGATACTGGTACCACCCCTCCTTCACTGACAAATAGGAAAAGGTACTTTCAGTAGGTCAGCCATCAGTGTGTGCCTTCCAAAACAGTATAGTCATGTTACAGTAAACTTTTATATTTGCTGCGTCACAGAGATTTATTGAAGTGATAAAAGTTATTATGGAAAACAGGGTGCAGTAACTGTGGCAACAGTTATTTGATCTCACAGTAATTAGCTAAGCATTTAGTTGCACAATACTTTCACAATGCCTTCCTGGTTAGTTCATTAAACAAAATTAGCTTTTGTTTGAACTGTCTGCCTACACTGTCCTAAATTTGATTTTTGTTCAAAAGAATTGGAAAGTGTTTCTTAAAACTACCTTTCCAATGTGCAATTTATGACCATATTTGAGAGTGTAACTTTTTATATAATTCTCTATACTACAGTGTAATAATGATTCCTTGAATTGTCAGCTTAGCAGAATGGACTAAGAAATGAACAGTGATGTTGGAGACCACTATCTAATTGTCCCCCTGGTCCTGGATTGGATTGCAGATTGGGATCAGCTGGCGTCCTTCCACTGTCTTAGTTTCTATCCTGTGAGATTGGGTTGTTGTCACATGTATACTGGGAATGTGGCTGTTGCTTTATAATCTGCTGGTCTCCTAATAGGACCTGGATCTAGTAGTTACCCTGCCTTTTCTAAGCCATCTCTCCCCGGTGCTTCTTCTGCCCTGTTCGGCATAACTCCCACTGTGCTCGGTTCCTCCCTTTGTGCAAAGCGGAGTATATTGCTGATGAGTCACCTAGACAGTGACGTCACTTGCGGAGCACTTCCTCTTGAGACAAGGGCCTCTCCAGCTGGGGTTCTGCTTGAAACCCCCTCCTGCACACTCCTCATGGCGAGGTGAAGAGTAACCCTTGGTGTTGCGCAAAATGGTAACCTTAAACACAAAAGAAAGTGTCTACCATTCAAGATTTTAAAATAGAAAAATAATGAAAATGAAACCAAAAACTTGTTTTATCTTATTTACTAAAAATGAGAAGGGTTCCAAAGTAAATTAGTAAAACAGCATTTTTCAAAACTCAGTGATTTAATTTTAAGTCAACTCAGTGACTTTAGACAATATGAACGTTTGAAAACTCTGCGTTCCAATCAAGTTCTTTTCTCAGTTAACTCCCTATTACCTGTTTTCAGTTGAGGACGTTTCTTGGCATGTGACCCATAGTGTTTCCAGCCTATGTATATTTATTTGCCTGATTAGGTTATTGCTTTCTGTGTAGGGGAAATACATCTTCAGTTTCCCTCACCACCAGTAGAATTCTAATGCTTCTTTGGTCTTGGCATTTTCAGGCCAATCTGGAGAGAATAAAAAAGACAGTAATAAAATAATTTACTTTAGGTACCTGAGCACCTGACTTTTGCAGGGGGCTGTGTCTGTCTTTTCCATTTCTGCTTGTATACTGGTGAGCTTGCCGTCTTAGCTGATGTAAAGAAGGTTCCTCAGATTTCTCCCTCCCTTTCTCTGCCATGCTTTTTTCCTTCTCCCTAGAGTAAACTCTTTCTCTTCCTCCATCTAGAAATGTTGGCTGTTCCTCGAAGAAACCTTGTTACAGCTTCTACAGACTTTCCTCACTTTGCCTCACTCCTCACCCCTCACCTGGCGCTCCTCTGTCATACAGGCCTAGCTCTTGGCCCACACTTACCATTGCGTGTATTCTTGGTTAAAACTCTCTCACGCGGTGGGCTGTGAGCTTCACCACACTCCGTGTTCCTCCTGTGCCTCTTACGGTCTCCAGCGCCTAAGACCGCGTCCAGGACACAGCCAGGCAAGTCGGCGAGGCCCTCACGCTGCCGCTGGTTGGCTTCTGGAGCCTCCTCCCTTGCACTGTCCCCATGCTGCCTGCCCAGCAACCCTGAAGCTTCGCTGTCAGAGCACCTCCCGGGATGCACTCCTTCTCCCTAGACCTGCACCGTGCTCGCTGTGGGTTTCTACTCACTGCAGGGAAAGAGGTACTATTGAAGCACTTCATGTATTTCAGGTACTGCGGAGTGTATTTACGTCATTCTTACAACCCTGTGAGATAAGGATAAAGATCAGGGTGGTTTTTTTTTCAGTACAATTTTAAAAAATTTTTAAAATTAGTACATGTTTGCAGCATGTAATGATTACATAAGGAAGTTGGTACATGTCTATCATGCATCTTCATTACGGGGCTAATAATTGGAAGAGCTGGCATTCAAGCCCAGGACTCAGCCTCCAACCGACCCACCCTTCTTCACTTTCTCCAGTCCATTCATTCTGTTTAGGTGATTCAGCCCAGCCTGGATTCCACACTTAGTTGGTTTATTAGTGCAGTCACCAGCACCCTGTGTTCCTTTGATCTCCTGACCTCCTGCCATGCCCTCAGTCCGAGGCCTGGATCTTGTGTCTCAACCTAGTGCTCTGGGTCTCTGCAAAGAAATACTTAGAGTGTTCCAGAAGTATCTTTTACACAGAGAAGCCACTTGATTTCATTTAGATAGAAGAATGCCCAGCTTAGTACTCACATATCTTCCCAAGCCCTTGCTATACCCTGAGCCAAGCATGATCATCCTGAGTTCATTCTTAGGGCAGCTTTCCTGGAAGCCCTTCCCACTTGGGCAGAATTGAGAAGTACACAAACTGTTTTCCATGCAGATCTTCCTGCAATTTGTATGACTGAATTTTCTTGCTCTTCTGTTAGTCTTCCTATGTGTGTATCACACTTAAACCCCTGCTTCCAGATGTTTTCGGTACGTATCGCTTTCTTTGCTTTTGCTCAGACTGATTCTTCTACTTGGCCCACCTTTTCTCATCATTGACTGTGGAATAACTAATAATAGTATAAACTGAAGGTATTGCAACTTCACAGAGGCAGGCTTGTATATGTCTTATTCCAGATTGTGTATCTATCTAGTGCCTGGTAGAGTGGCTGGCATGGTAGAAGCTCCAGAAATATTTGAGAAAGGAAAGGGGAAGGGAAGAGAGGGGAAGGGAAGTAAAATGAAGGGAGGGGAAAGGAAAGGGATGTAACACAGATACTGTGCTGTTCATGTAAATATATTTTCTTCTTTCCTTCTGAGTAGCCCAGTGAAATTAGTGCTATTAGCCCTATTACAGGTGAACAAGTGGAAACACATAGAATTTACCCTGCTAGTAAGTGGCCTGCCTATCTCTCAGAGGCCTGCCAAATGTCCTCTCCTCTGGAAAGCCTTTCGGTATCCCCCAGCCTTGACCTTGGCACGGTGCAACTGTGGGGGCCTCGTTTCCACAGATGACCATATGAGTGCCCCGTCCCGAGTTGTGTGTTTGATGGCCCTGGTAATAATTCCTTCCTCAGCCCTCCCATGGCCCTGCAGGACTTTCAGTTTTCATGGTCTGCCCAATACTCTCTATACAAGTGCTGGTCCCTGTGTGGCAGGTTACAAATTCCTTGGGGAGGGGACTGCTTTCTGCATGTTTGTGTCCCCTACCAGACTGACACAAAGGGATTGTGGAATGGTCAGCCATCCTGTCTGCTGTTTACTGAGTATACGGCTGGTCAGGCTTGTTCCTAAGGGGGTGTTTCTGTCCCAAACCACTTCTCTAACCTCAGCAGTCAAGCAGTGATACTCACTTCACTAGTCACTAAGAGCACAGTGACTGAATGCTACCCTGCTTGTCAAGTGCTTCAAAAATGTTGATCTCTAAAAATAAAAAATTTGGCTCCAAAAACAAGCACAAGATCAAATATGTGTTTGTACAAATGTAAAACAAATTATTTTGTCATGTTCCTTAAGTGTTAAATTTAGCAATGGTTATTGAAAAATGATGACAACTATAAATTAAATGAATAATTTGCCACATAATTTCAAAATCAGAAATGCAGAAAGTCTCTCAAAAGTGTTTTGGCCCGAAGAATCACTTTTAATTGGATTATGGCAATAATTTTGTGTTTGGTGTGATCTCAGAGGGGGAAGCATTAGAAAATGAACATATTTGGGATCTTAAAAATAAACTGTCTCAATCCACAATAACCTTCATACATCTCAAGAAGCATGCTGGATTTTGATTGTATTGAAATGATGACAGTCCTTACTGTGCAAGGGAGGAGGCATTGGATATTTATTTCATTTCACTATTGTGTCGTGTTTCACATATGAAAAGGAAAGGGCTCAGGGACTTTTTGGAGCTTAGAGGGAGTGAGTACCACACTCCTGCAAAGATAAAAAGTAGCTTGGGGCTCCGTAGTGGTGGCAGGAGGGCCTCCTGAGCATTTATCATGCCTCTTGCAGGGCTGCTCGCCAGCCTGTCGGGCTCCTCAGGGAGAATGGGAAGTTGTGGGAGGCGCAGAAGCCCTGAGGGCAGACTGAGAGCAGAGGAAGGAAAGGTATGCCATGGCCAGTGGCTCTGCGAGCAGCTCCAGGCAAAGGCCTGCACCTCGTTGCTCACACTGTTTGCTTTTGTGAGGCATGCCGGAACTGACCTTTCCAGTCGTCCTTCACACTTGGGGTGACTCAGAGTGCCAGCCCATTGTTTTAGGAACTGATTATGCAGCAAGCGTGTTGACAGTATGATAGAGGCATTTCCTCTGTAGTGAGTATTGAAGGTTTATAGTTAGGCAGGTTTGGGGAGCGCTCATGCTTCACTGCAGAGAGTCTCCTTTCTTTTGGATATGGCTTTGGTTGTCATTCGGTAACATAGATTACAGTCCCAAAAGCTCAGATTCACTTTAACGTGTTCAAAAACTGCCCAAGACCTCATAATCTTCACTCTGTGTGTCACACCAGCATCCCATTGCCACAGAAAGGTCACACCTGAGGCACCTCTCTGCTCACCAGCCTGCAAGCGGTCCACACAGGAGGACCTGGTGGCACAGGAATGTGGCACACGCACTGAAGGAAGGAGCTGTGATCAGAGGGGAAGGCGCAAGGTGCATTCGCTCTGTTGTGTTTGTGTAATCATTGTAAGATGTCAAGGAGTATTTCTGATAGGTAGATTACATCATGAAGGGAATATTTTTATAAGTGGATTCATGTGATCTGCTCCCTCCAGAAGCTTAGAGTTACCCGTTAAGCACATAGATATTTTTCAAAGGAAATCATCAAAAAGGACATTCCACTCGTATTACAAAGCTATTTTAGGGGTAAATATTTTGATAGATGTGGTTCAGTGCACCTGAGCGCTGTGCTGTGGCTGCGCCCGAGGCAGGGAGCGCGCACACGCGCGCGCAGATGAGGCGCTGAGATACTCAGATGTGGCAAAACGCAGGTTTTGCCATGTGTCGCATGGGCCGACTTAGGAGCTTGAGCGCTAACATTTTCTATGCCACTGTTAGGAAAGCTGCTTCCTTATGAGAAATGCTTCCAGTATTTAAGAATGATAATGACCATACAAAGAGTTCTCTCACAAATAAATATATAATGAAACATATTATGCTGCAAGCATTTTGTTAAGTGCGTCCTAACGAGAATCAAGCCGTTAGACTGGAGTAAGTCATGTCAGGTTTTTCTGTGCGACAGGGCTGGGTGTTTAGGGTTTAGAGATTTACTGGTCATTAACAGCAGAAATGGAATCAGATGGAAAGATCGCTTTGAGTTTTCTTTTATGGCTAAGTTGAATCTCTAACCAGATTTAAGTCATAATTTAGAATTTATTAAAATAATCTAGTGTATCATCCAACCTTGTTATTAGGAAATATGTATATACATGTAAAATGTTGGCTGCTTTCCAGACCTGCCTATCTTGTTAAGTGACATTTTAGAACTGTAAAACCTTTTTCCTCTTACGAGCCAAAGTCTTGTCGTTCATCAGCCTTAAAAGTTTGCCCTTACGAAGGCGACACTGTTTTCATTCTTCATTAGCAGAGAATTGACCTCGTAACACACACCATCATCTGCTCTCTCCATAAACTGCTTAGTGAGAAGTGGCTTGAGCTGCATAATGGTGAGCATATTTTTGTCATTTTTTTGTGCCCTGTTGGAGTTTAATTTCCTCAAGGCCACGAACTCTGTCTTTTCTTTTTTTTTTTTTTTGGTCTTTTTGAGACAGAGTCTTGCTGTGCAGTTCAGGCTGGTCTTGAACTCACTGTGTAGCCCAGGCCAGCCTCAAATTCATGGTAATCCTCCTGCCTCAGCCTCCTGAGTGCTGGGATTACATGCATGTGCCACCATGCCTGGCTTTGTCCTTTTCGTTTGAGGACCCCTCTTTATGTCCTCATCCAGTGGCAGTGGTTGTTGAATAAATGTAGGACTCATTCCCATAACTATTTTTTAATAACCCAAAGCTGTCACTGAACAGATGGTGAAAATGATTATTGAAAGCCGTCTTATTAGCAACATAAGCAGAAACCTGGGTAATATGAGCAGGTTACAATAGTTACGACTCTGTCTGTCTTAGTCACTCTCCTTGTTGCTGGGACAGCATGCCAAGCACACACAACTTGAAGGAGGAGGAGGTTTATTTTGGCTCACATTTTAGAAGTTTCACTGCTTTCACGGTTGGCCAGGCAGCTCCAAGTGAAAGAAGGGTCTGGCAGAGGAGAGCTGCTCCCCTCATGGCATCCAGGAAGCAGAGTGAGGAGGAGCCAGGAAGGGAGACACAACCTTCCCGGCCACCCCCCGCCCAGGGACCCCTCTTCCAACTAGACTCCACCTTCTAACAGCAAGTCCACTGTAAGTCCATGATCTAGTCACCTTGCAGGAGCCCTGCTTACGAGAGCAGGAGGCTTTAGGGGGACATCTAGGTATAAACCATAGCATACCTTCCCCACCTTTGGTAGAAGTTGGTTCACTGTGAACAAGAGACAAATACAGCCAAGTACTCCCTCAGAGACAGCAACTGAATTTGATTTTCCAGAATGTTTCTAACTGATGGATGTATCCTTTTAAAGCCATTTATCTAAAGTATTCCAATATTGCAACATCTACTGAGCCTCCTAAGTACTTTCATTAAGCAGCTTGCTGTGTGGGCATACTGCTTATTTGAAGCAGTAGAGCTGAGTTGACTATAGCCTTTCTAACAAACTGGACTTTTTAACAGTGAGGGAAACTACATATTGCCTTCATCATATGTAATATTAAAAAAGAAGTCTGAGCTGGGTGTGGTGGTGCACACCTGTAATCCCAGCACTCAGGAGGCTGATCTGGGAGGATCAACACAATTTTGAGGCCATCCTGGGCTACATAATGAATTCAAGACCAGCCTATTTCAAAATAACAGAACAAACAAACAAAAAATCCTGCTCAGAAATTACCCTGTTGGCCTCATTTCAAAATAGAAAGTCTTTATCTGAAGTCTAGTTGATGAAAATAATACTGAGACGAAATATGTAATTCTGGCAATATATCTGACCCTTCCTTATAAGCTTTTAGCTTTTTGCTTGGGACTCAAACATGAGTGAGCCCTTAAACTAAGTAGATTCTTTATTTAAGGGACAGGATTTGATAGCAATTTAACAACTAATTGAGGAAATAGTATATGACTTTATAAAATTCCAAATTCGATAAGGGAAATGGCATTAGTACAGGTGCAGTTCATTGGTGTAACTACACTTGGGTTGAATAAACATGTAAATTTAGTAACTCTTGAACTGTACATTTGCCTCCCTGGCTGCTACCCTGCAAAGCCCTCATCTTCTGAATAGTAGCACAGCTTCATCGACCACGTAGCCCAGACTTCTGGGAAGAAAGCCCTGCCCACCCACCCAGAAAGGGCTGGTGATTGCAGATGGCAGCTCTTCTCTCTGCCTACAGCCCTGCTGACAGTTATAAGCAGATGAAGATGGATTTAAAGAATTTGCAGTGTTTGCCAATGACAGCCTTTTTTCCTTAAAATACCTGGGTAAATTTGTGAATTTGCCCAGTGGGAGAGCACTGCAGACCAGCAGCCTGCAGGAGGGTGGTTTAGGCATCAGGAAGTCCCGGTGCTCTTCCGGATCTCCTGTTGCACTCTGTCCAGCTCCTGGTTAGCAAACTCAGAATCCCTCAGGGGCTATGGATTATGCTTCTTGAAAGCTGTGTATCCTTGACATATTATTTAACCTCTCTGTGGGCTCATGTTCCAAATCTGTAAGTGGGAAAAGCACAGACTAAATAAGTCTTTTCCAAGAGGCTCAAGAGCAGAAGTGTCTGGGATTTTTTTTTTTCAGATTCTGTCATTTTTGTATATACATTACAAAGTATCTTGGGGATGGGTCCCATGTCTAAACACAGGATTCATTTATGTGTTGTGTACATCTATATACGTGGTGTGAAGGTAATTTTATTCAGTAGTTTTAATGGTTTTGTTCACGAAACACAGTTTCATGGGGTAGAATTTTTCACTGGTGTCATGTGGCATCATAAAAGGGTCAGATTTTGGAGCATTTCAGATTTCAGGTTTTTGGATTAGAGATGCTCAACCTGTTCTGGTTACATCATAGAGTTATGATGAATAAATAAAATGTAATATTATTTATAAAATGGCACAATGCTCTTGGACATGATGGCACACACCTGTAATCCCAGCACTCAGGAGGCTGAGGCAGGAGGATGACTGTGAATTTGGCCAGCCTGGGCTACATAGTGCGTTCAAGGCCAGCTTGAACCACATAACGAGACCCTGTCTTAAAAAAACAAAATCACAAACAAAACAGTGCTGGACGCTTTGTAAATTAAATGCTTTGTAATTTTTTACTGTTGCTTTTTTTCTTTCTTTTTGAGACAGGGTCTCGGCTGACCTCAGACTCGTGGCAATCCTCCTGCCTCAGCCTCCTCAGTGCTGGGATTACAGGTGTGTGCCACCACAGTTGGATGCTGATATTTCTTTAATTAAGAAAGCATTAAATTTAGGGCCAAGAGGCTTAGAATCAGGCACTCCATTTGGCTTTTAGTAACTGTGACCAATTGGAAATCACTTGGTTAACCTCTGTAAACATCAATAAGATTAGGAAAACATGTAGATTGAATGTAATTATTAAGACATAAAGGTATGGTGTGCAAATGAAAGATATTGCTTAATGGCTAGGGGTATCGGCAGCAGGACGAGTGGCACAGTATAGTCGGTATGTAACCCACAGAGGAATGCAAGGCCTATTTGGCTTTTCTCTCTGTTTCAACTCAGAATAGCACAGATTGGACTATTACTGGCTTTAGAAAGACCCAGATACAAATTGAGACAGTAAAAATTATATATGGGTATTCTTACTTTTTTTAAAAGTACCATCAAAGAGAGAGTGTGTATGCAACTTTCATGGATCTTTAAGATTGTTATAGAAGAGTTCTAAACTAGCAGTAGGGTTGCAAACTAAACTGTAATCAGTGCAGACAGTGAGAGAGGTCTGCAGAGCTCCATGGATCTTGGGATCAACCAGTAATGGTCCATTAGTCTTTGCTTCAGAAATGAGGAAACAAGATAAGAGGGATTCTATCCTTACCCAAGAGTGTTCAGCTAATGATCTTTGCCCCGCCCTTAGGTACTTAGTTCAGTTGTATTGGGGAATATCAGCTGTTTGTCTGACTCCACACTTTTGAAGACATACTATTCCAATTTGTTTCAGTGCCTTTGAGTCTTTTGGAAGAAAATGACAGTGGATATGAAAGCACTGCACCATAGTGTTACTTGAATCAGAATCTGTAGAAACGACTTCATTGGGTCACTTTATTCTGTGATAGTACAGTAACTACCAAGAAGACAACAAAACATACACTACCACAGTCTGGGAGAACTTTATTTTTATTTTGTAAAAATAGTAATGATGATGATGATGATGATAATAATAACAGTACAACTAAATGAAAATAGATCGATCATCAGTGAAAACCCTCTTCCTCTCTGAGCTTCTGGAGAGCCTAATTTGTACATGTTCTTTTTATAACTAATGTGCTCATTGACTCAGAGATGTCACCTGTGACATTTATTTTTAAAAATCTTACTGAAATTGGCATCTTAGTGAAATTCTAGGAAAGAATAGCAACAGCTGGCTCCACATCTGAACGATGCAGTGTGAAAATGATTCTAAATATAGTTAGATTTTGAGTCAAGTATACTTGCACGCTGTATACAAAATACCAATTGAACTAGACCTAAAAGACCTTACTATTAAAATAACCTAAGTCTGAATGATACAGTTTGCTCAGGAAAGTAGCAGATGTTTATCTTATACAGTCTTTGTTAGCAAACTTGAAATATAACTGCTTCATTTCCACTTGCCAGATGGATAGAAGGAGTACAGCAGGGTTAGGGAACTGAAAATAATACACTGGATAAAAAATGGCTTTTAGAAAAAAATCTTCATCATATTCAGTACCTTAGAAATACGTTGTTTCTATTTCTCTTGGTCTTTAAATTTTATAGCACCCAAGTTAGCAGTTCAAAATCTGTCTTTGTGGGTTTTGCACTGCTGTAACAGAACTCCAAAGACTGATTTTTTAAAACTTATTGTTTTATTGGTACATGTTAGATCACATGAGATAACATTTGTCATAAGGAGTTTGAACCTATACATGATACATCTTGCTTATTCTTTTTTTCTGTTCCTCTCCCCTCCCTTCAGCACCTCTATTTACAAAGTCCTTGTTTCCGGTTTTACTTCTATTCTTTTTTTTCTTGTCCATTTCTTCCTTTTTCCCCTCCCCTTGTTCCCCTTCTCATTTGAACATTTTCTTCTCATTTCTTAATACCTGTTGTATATTTTCATGCTTATTTACACTTTCAGTTTCTCACACCAGAGAAATCATGTGATTTATGTCGCTTAAGAGTATGGTCTCGAGGTGCATCCATTTGCCTACAGATCTCTCAAGGTTGTCCTGATTCTGGCAGAGTAGTATTCCATTGTATAAAAAAACCCCACATCTTTTTTACCCATTCATCAATTGATGGGCATTTGGGCTGTTTCCAAGGTTTGGCTGGAAAAACTGTGCTGCTGTAAACATGGTTGTGCATATATTGCTGTGGTATGCTACTTTTATTCTTTCAGGAATACACCAAGGGAAATAGCTGGGTCAAATGGAACCTTCAGTTGTAGTGTTTTGAAGAATCTCCACGCTGATTCCCACAGTGGTTCCACCAGTCTGCACTCCCACCAACAGTGGAGAAGACTTCCTTTTTCTCCACAACCCCCGCAGCATTTGTTATTGGGTGATTTCTTGATAATAGCCATTCTTTCTGGAGTGAGATAGAATCTCAGCGTTGTTTTAATTTGCATGTCTCAAATGACTGGTGATGTGGAACATTTCTTCATATATTGATTTGCTGTTTCTGCTTTTTCATCTCAGAAGTGTATATGCATCTCAGATGCCCATTTTTGGATTGGGTCTTTAAATTTGGGGTGGGGTCTGAGTTTTTCAATTCTTTTTTTTTTTTTTTCTTTTTGAGACAAGGTCTTGCTGTGTAGTTCAGGCTGGCTTTGAGCTCACTTTGTAGCCCAGGCTGGTCTCAGATTCACAGAGATCCTCCTCCCTCAGCCTCCCGAGTGCTGGGATTACAGGCGTGTGCCACCACACCCAGCTCAATTCTTTATATGTTCTAGATATTAGTCCTTTGGGATATAAATGGCAAAAACTTATTCCCACACTGTGGGTTGTCTCTTCATTCTGCTGGAGGTTTATTTTGCTGTGCAAAAGATTTTTAATGAGATGAGATCCCAGTTGTTGATTCTTTGGAGTATTTCCCATGCCATCAGGGTTTTGTTCATGAAGTCTTCAGCTACACCAATGTCTTTAAGAGTTCTATCTATTCTATCTTCCAGCAGATTTAGTGTTTATGTTTTAATATTTAGATCTTTGATCCATTTTGATTTTAATTTAGTGCATGGTGAAAGATATGAGTTTAGTTTTAATCTTTGACACGTGGAAAGTGAGTTTTTCCTTGTTGATAGGTTTTTAATTACATCTTCAATTTCATTGACTGATACTGGTTTATTTAGAATTTTTCTATTTTCTTGATTCAGTTTTCATAATTCATATGTAGCTAGGATTCTTTGTATTGTTTTCTTAGTCTCCGTTGTATTACTTTCCACTCTGATTTTTATAATTTCATCCCTCAAATGCACTTGGGCTTGACTTGCTCTTCTTTTTCTAGAAGCTTGTGGTTCAAACTTAGGTTGTTTATTTGAGGTCACTCTGGGTTTTCTTTCATTCATTCATTCATTCATACATTGTAATTTTATGTTTTTTGAGACAGGGCCTTGCTCTATACTTCAGGTTGGCCTGAACTCACTAAGTACTCTAGGCTAGTCTTGAACTTGTGGTGGTCCTCCTGCATCAGCCTCTCGAGTGCTGGGATGATAGGTGTACACCACCATGCCCTGCATTTTTTTTTTTTTTTTTTTGTACTGGGGAATCAAACTCAGGACCCTGTGCTTGCTAGGCAGTAGCACTACATGTTGATACACATTTTTTTTTTTTTTTTTTGAGACTGGTCTTGCTATGTAGTTCAGGCTGGCTTTGGACTCACTACATAGCCCAGACTGACCTCAAAGGAGAAATCCTCCTACCTTAGCCTCTTAACTGCTGGGATTGCAGGCATGTGCCACCACACCCAGCTTGTTGTGGTTTTCTAATATGGGAATTCACTGCTATAAATTTCCCTCATAGGACTGCTTTCATTGTGTGCTGTAAGTTCTGGTATCTTGTATTGTCATTATCATTTCATTGTAGAAAGTGTCTAATTTCTTCTTTAATTTCATCTGTGGCCCAATGGTTGTTTAGGAGGGTGCTATTTAATTTCCATGTGCTTATGAAGTTCTTGTGGTTTCTTTTGTCATTGATTTCCAATTTCATTGCACTATGGTCTGACTACATTTACTTAAGCATGTTCTATGAGTTAGTATGTGATCTATTTGGAGAACGTCCCATGTACAGCTGAGAAGAATGTGTATTCTGAGGTTGTGGGTGAATGCTCTGTGGACACCTACTAAGTCCATTTATTCAAAAGTTTGGTTTAGTTCTGATATTTCATTTTTTGTCTACTTGTTCTATTTGTGATAATGGGATATTGAGGTCCCCCATTACAATTGTATTAGTGATTATTGGATTTTTTCATGTCCATTAATATTTGTTTTATATAGTTGGGTGTGCTGGTATTTGGTGCATATATTTATGATTGTTATCTCTTCCTCTTGGATTGTTCCCTTTACAATTTGTAGTGGCCTTGTTTGTCTCTCTTAGTCAGTCTTGGCTTGAAGTTCACTTCGTCTGCAAACAGAATAAGTACCCCTGCTTTTTTCTGGGTCCCTGTCACATGGTATGTTGTTTTCCATCCTTTGATTTTCAGTCTATGAATTTCTTTTTGAATTAAATGTATTTCTTGTGTGTAGCATATTGTTGGATCTTGTTATCTGTAGAATGTGCTTCAGAACATTTTGGGGTGCTGGTTTGATGGTGATGAATTTTCTCAGTTCTTTGTCATAGAAATATCTTACTCATCAATTTTGAAAGATAGTTTTTGTTTGTTTGTTTGTTTGAAACAGGATCTGTATTGTGCAGGCTGGCCTTGAACTCACTTACATAGCCCAGGCTAACCTCAAACTCACGGAAGTCCTCATGCCTCTGTTTCCCAAGTTCTGGGATTACAAGTGTGCACCACCACACTTAGTTCAAAAGGTAATTTTGTGGGGTACATCAGTCTGGGTTAGAAGTTGTTTTCTTCTAGGGATTAAAGTACTCTACTCCAAGTTCTTGACTTGAATGTTTATGTTGAGAAGTCTGCTGTAATTCTGATGGGCTTTACTTTATAGGTGATTTTTTTCTTTACTCTTAACAGTTTTTAATACTCTGTTCTTTTGTTGAATTTGTGAAATCTTGACTATTATATGCCTTGGGGTAGGTAATTTTTTATGACAGCTAATTGGTGTTCTATATGCTTCACTTATCTGTATGTCAAATTGTTTTTCCTTGCTTAGAAGATTTTCTGCCATTACTTCTATGAACGGGTTTTTTTTATATCATTTGCACTATCTCCTGCATTTTTTCATTGACTCTTATCAACCTTATGTTATTATTCTTTGCATCATCTAGCAGCTGTTAGATTGATTTCTCATGGTCCCAAGCTATTTTTCTTTTTCTTCTCTTCTCTATTTTCTTCTTTGAGACAAGGTCTGACTATGTAGTCCAGGCTGGGCTTGAATTCACTATGTAGCCTAAGCTGACCTGGAACTCACAGGGATCCTCCTGCCTCAGCCTCCCAAGTCCCAAGATTGCAAGAGTGTATCACTACACCCACCTTCCCTTGCTGTTTTTAAGAAATCTTTTTTTTCATCATCACTAATTGCAATCTTGTCTTCTTTATCTGATATTCTGTCCTCATAGTAGCGCATTCTGCTGCATATACTTTCAATGAAATTTGTAATCTCCTGGGTATCTGTTTGAATCTGTTTCATGGATTTCATTTCTTTCCTATGTTGGGTGTTCATGGTTTCCATCATTTTATGATTTCCCATCATTTTGAGGAATCCGTCATGGATTCCATCATTAGGAGCTTTCATCCTAAGCTGTTCTCTTTTTTTTATCTGTATCTATTCTGTAGTCAATAAGCATGTCTTTCATTACAGTCACCATCTCTGTACTTCTCTGAGAAATTATTTCTGATTTGATATTTTCTAGAGCCTTTTTTATCTGCTTTGTTACTCATAGATACCACTTCAGAGAGTCCAGGTGTGTGGCTTTTGAATTGTTCTTCCACATGGCCCCTTGGGTTTGCCTTTGAACTGGAAGCCTGGGATTGCATCTTAAGCATCTTCTCATTTTCATTTTCTTCTTTTTTTTTTAATTTAATTCTTTTTTTTTTTTTTTTTTTTTTTTTTTTTTGGTTTTTCTCCGGTACGGGGAACTGAACTCACGACCTTGCGCATGCCAGGCAGGCGCTTTTGCCGCTGAGCTAAATCCCCAGCCCTTTAATTTAATTCTTAAATTATGCTTGTAAATTGCTTATGGCAAGTAGCTTTATTGCTAGTATTTAGAACGCTTAGGAAATGACTACTTCTCAGAGATGTTTTGTAGGTTTAGCTGGATTTTGGGTTTTGAATCTGTTGCAAGAGCCTACCTCTTTATTAACTAGGTTTGAGAAGTTGCTGCCTACTTGGCCCAGCCCCTGGTTCTTTGGCACTGGTCTATAGTATTATTTATGACCCTTAGGCAATGTCAGTCTTGGTATACCAGGAAAAACAACTGATTAGAACAAGTATGTCACCTTGGCTAGAGTATACAATCAGCAATAATAGTAGTGTCAGACAGCCTAGAAATGACAAATGGTGGTAACTTAATTTGCCATCTTTAACCATATGAATTAGATTTGTGGTTATATAACAAAACCTAAAATGAACCAGAAAATTACTTACAGTACATAAGCCTTCAATATGGTGATTTTACCCTCAGGGGAGAACATTTAAAAGGACTTGTGGGGAAAAAATAGAGAAATAGAAGAGGATGAGATTAGAAGCAAGGCTGGAGGAAATAGGAAAACTACACAAACTTTGGGAAACTGATAAGATAGGGAAAGAGAGAAGGAAGAAATAATAAGAACAGAACATCAACAACAGAAAAACTAGAAATCATGTTCACACATACAAAATCAAGAACAAACAAGAAAAATAAAGACAAAAAGAAAAAAGGAAGAAGAAACTAAGGGAGAAAAAAATGCCCACTTCAAGCTATGTCTCTGCTGTCACTGGTAGACAACATGGACAGAGTCCAGATCTGAGCTGATTAATCCCAGCAAGTCAGCAGTAGCTCTGCAGCAGGGTAGTGGATAATCCAAACAAGCCTATGCCTTTGGTTCCACTGAGGTTCAAGCTGGTTTCTGGCTGTGAAGGTGAAACTCGATTTGTACAACCTGTAACACTCCTGTTAGCTTGAACTCAGCTCCCTGGACTGCCAATTTGAACTCAGCAGCCTCACCCTGATGCTGGCAGCCTCTAGATGGAGCTTGCCCGCAGATGTTCTCAATTCTGAGGTCGTTGGCCCCTCTACAAGATGGCTACTGGTCAATCCCCTCTCTTGGGGGATGTCTTAAATCAAATAACTCACTAACCACTACAGTCAGCTGTGCCCACTGCTCTGTTCCACTGGTACTTTTCTCTGTGGAGACCTCTGAGGTCACCAGTAGTTACCACATGTCTGCAGGTTCAAGCCACCCCTCCCACGCAGTGAGCCAGAGCTCAGGGAGAAAGCACCACCTGCCACTTCCTTCTTCATTGAAGGATCTCTCTTTGCTCTCCCTGTGGGCCTCAGTTCTTACTTCAGAGCCTTTCTGGGTCCCAGGGACCCACTTCCCTCCTTCTTGTCTTCTTCACATTGCTGTATTCCAGCATCTGGATCCCAAATCTCGGAGAGGCACTTTCTCTGCTGTTCACCACTCTGCCATCTTCCTGGAAGTCAAGACTGAGTAATTTATAAAGAAATTCATTTCCTTTTTGTTTTGTTGTGTTGTGTTTTGTGGGGGATTTTTTGCCTTTTTGAGGCAGGGTTTCACTATGCAGATCAAGCTGGCCTTGAACTCACTTTTTAGCCCAGGCTGGCCTTGAACTAGCAGCGATCCTCCTGCCTCAGCCTCCCTTGTGCTGGGATTATAGTTATGCATCACCATGCCATAAGAAATTCATTTCTTACAACTCTGGAGGCTGGGAAGTCCATGTCAAGGTGTCAAACTTTGGCAAAGGCCTCTGTGCTACATTATCCCATAGGGAGGGCATACAGGTGAGAGAACAAGAGCAAGAGGGAGCTAAACGCACTTCTATAACAATCCACTCTCGGTAAATCACCCACCCTCATAATCGAAGAACCTCTCAAAGGTCTCTGGTCTCAGCATTGTTATCTTGGGGATTAAGTTTTAACACATGAGCTCTAGGGGACACATTCAAACCATAGCATCTATTCTTCCTTCCCCTCCCTCCCTCCTTCCTTTTGAACATTACTTAAATGTCCACTCTGCAGGGAGTGGGCTGCAGGCAGTTTTTATATCCTGAGCATCCAAAGGGTACAATAGATGTAGTTTCTGACATCCTAGGGTTCTAGAGACTAGGTGGCATTATGGACATTTAACTGTAAATATGTAATTTATATAACAGTCTGCCTTAAAGCTTCTAGTAGAACCTGTCACATAGTATCAAAAGTAAGAGCAATATATGAAAACAGCTTCAGGGCTGGGGGTGCAGCTCAGTGGTAGAGCTCTTGCCTGGCATGTACAAGGTCCTGGGTTCAATCTCCAGCACCACAAAAAAAAAAAAAAGAAAGAAAGAAAAGAGAAAGAAGCACAAGGATGTTGGAAGCTTATGGAAAGTAGCTAACATTTATGGAGCACTTTACACACACACTTATACAGCATACCAAGGATATATGTTACTGTCTGAGTTTACAGGTGAGGTAACTAAAGCTCAGCAAGATTGGGTTGGCCAGGGTTATATGTATGAGCCAGGATTTGAACTCAGGTTTATGTTGATTAAAACTGCAGCTTTTAAAAAAAATTTTATTTAAAAAGCAAAAATCAAAATTCCAAAACAATATGATAGGAGGTAACAATGGTTAATACATTGCATATTGTTATCTTTAAATTAGTTACTGAGAGTATGAGATATCAGCATTTAATTGTGCAAACAATGTTAGCACAAACCTATCTTTTCAATGAAGTGAAAGAAATTAGTAGTATAACTATTTTAACTATCTTTTGTGTGTGTATATATATTTCCTTTTGATTTTCCCTTCCATCTTTTTTTCCACTCCCCTAAACCAGTTTCTCTTTCCTTTTGAAGTGTTTTCCCATTTTACAGTATCTTGTATATTGTGTATCACATTTACAAAACTTCAACTTTTAACCATTGGGCTCTTCCGTGGAGTCTTTCGTAGTCTCCATCGCCTGTTGCCACACACAAGGACAGTGCCAGGAGTGGCACTTGTTTACCCTCTCCAGTCCCTGGCAGAGCTAATTTGCCCTCCACTCTCAAGCCCCAACTTTCTAGCCCTTTCTCAGGCTCACAGAACTACCAGAAAATCAAAAAGAATTCTTCATCAGTGAAAGCTGAAGGTCTTTAATACTTCTTTTTGTACTGATAGTCTTTACAGAGATCACCACAAAAACTATTCAGTGAACCATCTTTTCCAGATCTGCCCCTTTCAGAAAGGTCAGGCTTCATGCTGTAGAACTTCATCACACACTGTAGGTTTGCATCAGGCATTCTGTTTACAAGCCTCTTCCATGTCTCTGAACTTCTCGAGCCTCACTAAGCCTTCCTGTTGTGTCACTTCCTTCCATTTCGTAGATGAAACTGAGGCTAAAGCAATTAAACTGCCTAAAGCTGACAGTTAATTTCTAGCAAAGGTGGCACTCAAACTCAGATTCCTTTGCAACATAAGGAAATCATGTGTAGGTGGTGGGCTAGGGATATGGCTCAGTGGCACAAGCACCTGCCTGGCAAGCACAAGATCCTGAGTTCGAGTCCCGGTACCAAAAAAAAAAACTTCATATGTAGGTGGTGACTGCAGTCCTCTATTTAGAGGGGCTGTCTCTGTTTAGGAGCGGAAAGAATGAAGAATGCAAGAGAGGGGCCAGAGAGAGGTTACCCTCTCTGTCTGGTGCCTATTCCTTCTCCTTCCTGGAAGAGTGGTTTTAATGTCCAGGGACCACTGCCTTCTAGTCAGTCCTCAACCATGACAGTTTAATCTCCTCACCCCTCTAATGAATGTCTCCAGAAAATAGCTCCATGACCTGCAGACTGCCCAGGTTTCCATCTGTATCTTACGGCGTCTCCACATCATGTAAAATCATTGACTGCTTAATGCTCCCAGAAACTCACCAGTCTCTGCTTCATCTCCTATGTTAGCTCCTTTTCAACACTTAACACTTCCACATGCATGGCCATCCATTTGGGCGGCTTGTAGCACTGGTGGTACAAGTGGTACAGTCAGGTGTGGAACAGTCAAGCAAGTACCACCAGTGGTTCAAGCTACCCAGCAGTGAGACTCAGAATTATGGCCCCATTGTGAACATGTTAAACGATACAGTTTTTCAGGATTCTCTTTCCAGCCAATTGCTTTTCTCCATACTTGCCTTGTGTCATTGTGATTTGTCATAGCGTCAGCTTGCACACCATCTTTTGTACTGCTGGATGAAACCCCTGCCCGCTTGCTCCTCTTTCTACTGGGATGTATCAGGAGCCCTTCAGTGTCAAGTTAGCCTTTTGTCTTTGAAACCAGCTTTCCCTCCGCACCTCCACCTGTTATGGACCATCCATGCAGGCAAAAAGCCTTGAGTCATAGTTAAGACTAAGCTTTGTCGTTCATTCCTTGTCATCACATTGCAGTTATTTTACTCTTAAGTGTTCCTCAGATCTGTTTCCTTCTATGTCCTGGTCCTTTACTGGGGCAGTTAACTGAGTTACTGCGCTCCTTTGCTTGGGTTCTTCTGTGAGTCAGAAGTGCTTCTCCCTTCCGTTGTTAGTATGTGCTCTTACTCATTCATAAAGACTTACTTGAGGCTTTATTGCCCCTTTATAGCTCCACATGTGTCTTCCTAACACTCTCCAGACACTGTATTTGCCTGCCCTTCTAGACTTCCTTTAGGACAAGTGCTAATCCCAAGCCTTATCTTTGTACTTACAGAGGCTGCACCGGTACCTAAAACTTACCACATTCTCCGTAAATATTTGTTGAACTGAGTTGGACTTACTCTCTAGAGTAATCAGAACGCACAAAAGGCATTGGAGAAGGGAGTTTTGGAGGGACATAAAGGCGGCTACGCAGTGTTTTGTTCCTGCAGCTGTCCGAGGACTGCCAATTGTTAACATGTGGATCGCCCCCATGTGCCATCTGTGCTGCTGCTAATTCTCACGGACTCACTCGAGGCCCCACCCCGCGATGGGTTCGCTGCAGCCTCTTTATCCACAGCAGTGCCCATAGCCTGGCGCTTATCAGAGAGTACCGTGTTCTCCTCTTCCTTTGTTCTTCCCAGTAATGATGAGCTCACTTGGTGTAGACCAAGTCATGTTCCTCTTACATTCAAGTGCCTGACTGAAATTCTGCTTACTAAATGTCTGACAAATAATGAGGGATATACTTTAAAAGTAACAAACGTTTGTATGTGTACTGTTATTGAAATCTCTAGAATATATATCTTGTCTCAGTCCTCCACCCCTGAGTTTAAAGCTTAGGTTTCCTTTCTGAGTAGCACCTCCAAGCCATGTATTTTAGGTGCATTCACATTCTGGTGTCTCCAGTTTACAGTTGTTAATCAGACTAGCTGATCAGTTACCCAGCTTAATTCAAAGTATTTATTATCAAAGCCTTTATGTTTATGAGTACAAATATACCACTGTTGATTGTAAGAAGACTTATTTTCGGCCCTGAATGTTAGCTAGCCACACAAACTGCTGTATACATGTGATAGTATATTTTATAGAGTTTAAAACTGAAGAATGCTGGCTTTTGATGTTCTGCCCTTGAATTGAAATGAGTCTGTAGTATAAAATCTCCACTGAAGAAAATAGAAAACTTGTAAGCAAGCACCTGAAGTGCATCATTGGAATTCCTAAGTATTAAAATCCAACATATGCATTTTTATGGCATTTTAAAAAGTTATATTTTATGGTGGTAGCCCATACGCCTTGTACTATGTGAGTCAGATTTAGTAGAGTCTATAATATTCTTGTTAATTAGAAATGTCTAGTTAAGATCTGATTGAAAGCAAATAACACTATCATAAGATAGCTTTAGCAAAAAAATAAAGTTTTAAAAATAAGTGTTGAAATTGGGTGTCTTGTGGGAAAAAGGACTAGAACTACATGGGGATTTTTCAGTTTCTCTCAAGCCATGAAGTCTGTCATCTCGCCTTCTTCCCGTGGCTTGCTTCTTTTCCTTTCCCTCTGGACTGGCTTTCTCAGCTTCTTCCATGGCCATCTGGCAGAAGATTTCTTCCTCATAGCTCTCTAGGTTAACTGTCCTCTTACAGTTCAACTCAAGAGCACAGTCTGAATTAGAATCTCTCAGTTCCAATTCCAGCCTCTCAGAAGAGAGAAGTTGGTTCATGCAGCATAGCTCAGAAATGTAGTGTGTTCCAGGCACCTATGGCCAAGGAGACAGGGCCATATGATGACAATATGGCTACGTCAGCATCCATCTTGGCATCCATCTAAATGCAAAAGTGGCAGTTCTCAGACAGGATGGGCCATCACCAACTAGATAGACTATCCCTACCAGGGACCAAAACCCAAACAAAGCATAAGGTGAAAAGTACAATGTAGTAATACTTGTCTAGTATCTAGTATTTAGGGGCTTATTGCCTGTTTCCTGCACAACTTGATGCACTTTGAGGCCAGGTACTGTGTCTTAATAATTTACCCTTCATTCCTTGGTACCTGAAGCAGTATCTGACAGTAGGCATTAAGTAAATATCTATTGGATAAATAAGCAAATATGTGCTCTGTCTTTCTGGGATTTATAGTCTGGTAGTACAACAGTAAACAAGGAAATCAAACGTAATTGTGGTGAGTACTAAGAAAGTTAAGAAAAAGGAAGACAGGGAGCTGGGGATATAGCTCAGTGGAAAAGCACTTTCCTAGTATGCATGAGGTTGGGCGTCAAATCCTAGCACCTCAAAAGAATAGGGTTGGGGAGACAGGGAAAGAACAGGTTAACAAATTCGAACTAAAACCTCCAGAGGGAATTGATGGTGTTAAAACTCAAGATAGCTGTATGTACTAACTTTACTTATTCATTCAAGAAGACTGGAAACAGTAATCATAAGAGATTCCAGTATATTTCATTATATTCATAATTTCCCCCAAAACTGCAATTTACTTCAAACCAGAGTCACTAAAAGATTATAAAAAATAAAAATTATAAATCCATGTCATTAATGTAAGATGATATCTTTTTATTTTTATCTTCCAGTTTTAAATTGGAAGGGGTCTGGGTCCCTTAACAACCTTATGGAACAGACAGCCTCCTTATCGACACTAAACTTTAAAAATCTACAGTAATAAGGCCACTGGGGTTTGGAGCTGTTTATATGGAGCTCTCCTAGCCAAGAGTTTGGTTGATTATAAAACAATTCTCTGACAATGGTGCATGCTTAATTAGTGCACTATAGCAAATACACTTCCACCAACTCTGCAGGAAGATTTGAATTAAGATTATAAATAACAGGAAGCAAAAGATACCCTCCTGAAAGGAAAATCAGGTGGGATCAGCTGATACAGTACAATGTCTTTTGTCAATATGATAGAAAGATTGTCTCCAGTGATCTCAGTGACAGTAAAAGAAACTAGAGTAGAAAGAATCTAGGAAATGTGTTTTTCTGGAGTTACACTAGTATACATGTTGCCAGTATCTAACAGAGAGAACTATTCTGGAAGCTAGCCAGATCTCTTAAATAATAATTAATAGTGTTTTATCTAGCTTTACTAATTATAACAGGAGCCTCTGTATAAACAGCTCCAAACCCCACTGGCTTTATTACTGTAGATTTTTAAAGTTTAGTGTCAATAAGGAGGCTGTCTGTTCCCATAAGGTTGTTAAGGGACGCAGACCCCTTCCATCTTGTGGCTCCCTCATCCCAAGTCCCTTCCATGCAAGTTTGTCCATGGCTAAGAGTGAGGTTGGGTTAGGGTTAAACCGTCAAGCACACACACGTCAGTCCTGCCGTATTTCATTGGCAGGATCCAGTCACACTTATACATTTACTCCTAAAGAATGCTGGACAACTGTATAGCTGGGAACCCAGGAGGAAGATGCTATTAGTGACTTTTGTCAGCGTCTGCCACAGTAGCAGGATGTAGACTTAATAGGCGTGGGAAACATATGGAAAGGAAAATGTTGTGCATAAGCCCTTTGTATCTTCAAAAGAATTTTTTAATATAAAATATGAGATTGTTGCAAACAAGTTATCTGCCAAAAGAAAAAAGCAAATAAAATTTAGGAAATGTCACTCAGTAACCTGTACCACAGGTGGTAGTATTAGTTTCTACAAACCACCTGTGATCCCTGGCTCTGTCAGTGCTGGAAAGCCCAGAAGAAAATGAAGATCATCCAGATATGAAAAGTACTCATATCTAATCAAAGCAGTGGTAGTTCTTTCCTTCCTTTCCAAAGCACATCTGTGCTAACGATGTACCCATCAAAGCATATCACCCTCTCCTCTAGGAATGTTCTTTTTTAACATAATTATTAGTACGTGTATGCGGTACCTGGTTACATTCACTTTGGGGAACTGGCACATGTGCATGAACTGGGGATGTTCAGCAGCATGAAGAATGAGTGTACAACGCTGGCAGTCATATTATCAACACCCCCTTCAGTGCGTAACAGATACCTGAGGTGGTGGCTTGTGTGAGGAAAGTTGATTCAGGGTCACAGTTTGAGAGGCTTCAGTGCGTGATCAGTTGGCCATGTTGCAGGTGGGCCTGTGGTGAGGTGCACTTCATGGGGCAGCGTCTGGCCAAACAGAACCACTCGCTGCACAGCCAGGCACTAAAGAGAGGGAAAAAAAGGAGCCAGGTCCCACAGTCTCCTTCAAGGGCATGCCTGCAGTGATGCAGTCTTCCTGCTAGGCACCACCTCCTAAAGCAAAGGAAGTAAGCCTTCACCCTGGGAAACGAGCCTTCAACATGTGGACCTTGTGGGGACACTTAAGGTCCAAGCTATAGCAGCTCCCCAGTCGGGAATTTAGTAGAGAGTATAATTCCACAATTTTATTTTGACCTGTGCCAGAGGGCCTGATGTATGTCTGATACCAAATGCTCCTCTGTAATGACCGTAGCTATATCTCCGCTCTATCTGGGGATCCTACAAATTTAAATCTTACTACAGTAATAGAGCTTGCACTACTGACTACTTAACTCCATTGTCTGAACCACCCTAAGTACTTTACACCCTTGAAAAAAATCCATGTAGCATGTATTATTCTCATTTTACAAACAATGAAACTGATTTATAAAGCTGTCAACCTGCCCAAGATTAAACAGCTAGAAAGTGCACAGTCGAAATCAAACCTAGGCAGACTATGGTCATCTTCTTAAACATCAAGCCACACTATAGGAATTAGCAAAGCAATCCAAGGATCACAGAAGGCCATGTGAGGATTCCCTGACATTAAATACCAGGGAAATAGAACTTTGCCTTCAGCTCCCAGGGCTCTGATGCACTAATCCACATTGGAAGAAACCCATGCCCAGACATTCATTGCAGGCAGTTTAAGAGCATGAATGCTGGTGTAACCAGGACTGACTGAATTTCAAGGATACCACTGTATGTCCTCAGACTGTTTGGCAGACAGCAGTAGTGGTGGTGCTGACCACTACAGCGCAGTATGTTTGAATTCTGTTCATTAAAAGATCATTGAGCATGTATTCTGTGGAGTGCACCTGTGCCAGTCATTGCAGGGCTTACCAATAGGAAAGAAGCTTAACCCTCCAGCAGGCTGACTATGAGAAGAGGTGGGAGTACTTTGAACGTGAGTAAGGTCACTAGAACATCCTTCAGGTCTGCAACCTTGGCGCCTTCAGCTGTTGGAAGTGTTGGGAGGGACAACATCCCCAAGACCCCAGATTAGAGCACCCTATTCCCTCCTGTTGATATGATGACTCTTTATTATAGCATTATTGAAGCCTAATTCACATAGCATACAATTCATCTGTTTAAAGTGTGCAGTGCATTGGGGTTTTGTATATTCACAGAGCTGTACAGTCACCACCACAGTCAGTTTTAGAACATTTTCAGGAAGAAGCCATCTATCTAAACCTGTTTTCTCCCAAGATCCTCTAGCTCAAGGCAACCGCTAATCTAATTTGCTATTTTGGAACATTTTATACAAATATGCATAAGTAATAGCTGGGTGTGGTGGTGCACACGTGTAATCTCAGCACTAAGGGAAACTGAGGCAGGAGGATCACTA
>NW_004955461.1:398573-589486 GCF_000276665.1 Chinchilla lanigera
ATATGCATATGTAGTCTTTTGTGTCTGGCTAATTTCACTTAGCATAATGTTTTCAAGGTTCACCCATGTTTAGCATGTTTCGGGACTCCATTCCTTTTTAATGCCATAATGAGACATACCACATTTTATTTCTCTGCTCATCAGCTGATGGTTGTTTGGCTTGTTTCCATCTTTTGGCTATTGTGAATACTGCTACTGTGAACATCTGTGTGTAAATGGACATGCATCTTCATTTTCATTTCTTGTGGCATTTATCTAAGTGTGTAATTGCTGGTCAGATGATAACTCTATGTTTATCCTTTTTAGGAACTGCCAGACTGTTTTCCAAAGCGACTGTGCCATTTTACATTCCCACCAGCAGTATATGAGGGTCCCAATTGCTCCACGTCCTCGTCAACGCTTGTTACTATCTGTCTTTTTATTGTAGCCCTCGTAGTAGGTGTGAAGTGATGTATCATTGTTTTGACTTGCACTTCTCTAATGGATTAACACTGTAATAATGTATCTTACTAACCTAGGGCCAAAGTTTCAATCTTATCCTTTCATATCAAGACTGTCTTACATTACTGATTGACTTTCTAAGATAAAACCATAGTTCTGCACAAGACAGATGTCATTAATACTGTTAGAATTATACCTGAAAAACATGTGAAATAATTTGGAGTTAAGATTGCACACTCACCTGGGAAGTTTGTTTTGCATTATGAGTTAATTAATGGTGTCCTGAAGCCTTTATCTGAGCTACTCAGTTACTAGTGTATGACACTTACTGGATAAGGCAAACAGCACTTTGATTAGACCCATAATGTGATGTCACCCAGTAAACGCTTGGAAATGGAAATGCATGTCTCTTCTGGTTTTATCAGTAGAGATTAGAAGTGGTTCACAGCACAGTGAACTTTTTCTTCTCTGATCTGTCAGTGTGTGTCTCATTGTGGGCCAATAATCTGTCACCTGAAACTACTTAAATAGGTTGGGCTTTCTTGAATGTCGTGTTGCTTTGATAACATTGGGGTTCGGTTGCAGAAAAAGGGAAAGAACCTTTCTTTGACTCTTGGATGCCTCTGCATCCTTTGTTTCCAGTAAAGCACTGCCATTTTTAGTCTTTGCTTGTATTTCCAGGCTGTTTGCTTTAACAGTTATATCTTCCATCCTTTTTATCTTTGTGGGCTCCTAGGCTGATTACCTCTGTGTTTCTGTCAAAGAAAATGAGGTGGGATGTGGAAGGAGTCAGAGTTTCACCATCTTGATTTTACTGACTATACCAGGACCATTTGATGAGAAAAGAAACATTTGAACAGAATTCAGCAAGTGCTTTCTTCAGAGAGGGCTCAGGATCCCTCGGCAAACTCCCTCACAAGAGACCCTACTAGTAGACTGATCCTTCTCGCAGACTGGTAGGCAGAACCTTATCCAGATCTGGGTCCTCCCTGCTGGGCAGGACACTCCTGCTTCAGAGGCACAGCGTGGAGAAGGAAGCCTGAGAGGGACAACGGAGGAAGAGAGACAAGCAAGAGTGGATGTTCGTCCCAGCATAACCATATCATTGTATACTCTGCCTTGTTCCTTAACTTTTAACATAGGTTTGCGTGATGTAGTTAGTTTGCCGCAGAGCTTGAATCTTGTCTCCCCCAAACTAAAGGAAGCAACAACTTTATATATTTACTGGGTTGGATTTGTTAAGCTTTAATAAATTTTGTTTTGAGCATTTTGTTAACTAAAATAGTATTTTGCATGAAGCTTAAGCAGCTCGTGACTCATTCATAATTATTGCCTCTACTGAAGGTCCTAAACTATTGAATATCCTAGATTCTTATGCCTTCAGAACCATCAGAAAAGAACTAAATTGTACATTTTGATGTGTGTAGTAGGAGTTAGATTCTTATTTTTATAAATGATTAGCCCTTGAGTAGTAATTTTTAAAAGCTCACATTTATTGAAATTTATTGCATGCTCGGCAGTGTACTAATAATCTTGCATAAGTTGTGTCGTCTAATTCTTTCTGTAGCCCTCTGAAATAGGCACTATTATCATTTCCATTTTACAAACTGACATTCACTGAAATTTAGTGCTTGCCATATCCAGAGCTCGCTCCCTGCACTGCCCAACACAGCTTCCCTGTGGAGATTAGCGTGTTTAATGAATACTGTGGCTCTCTTCTGTCCATCACCTGGTAGAAAGTGGGCTGGAGCATGAGAGAAACAGTGAGGATATGAAGGGCTGTGTGGAGGAGGGGTGGCATGCAAAGTAAGGAAGCGAACCAGTGGATTTTGTTATAGGAGGGTGGTTGGTTTTTTCCGTCCATCATCCTCTGGATCATGGGCCCAGCACACTCTGCTGTGCTGCTCTGCTCATGGCTTGTTTTTGTTTTATTCTGTGTCATGGTAATTTTTATAAAAGCTTTTAAGATTTCCTTTCCCTCCTTTATATTCTTACACTCAGACATGAGGCAGTAACTGTAGAGGAGAGGCAAACTCAGTGCCAGGTATTTCTGCAGAATGTGCTCTCATGGAACAAAAGTGGACCAGAGCTCTGCTTATACTCTTCTGTTAAGAAATTGCAATCAAAAGGAGTGTGACTTATGCTGATTTTCTTATTTCAGTATATTTAGAAAATCAAGAGTTATTTTCTTTCTCATTTCAAACATTATTCATAGTCACTTATTCAATTAAATTATTATAATTACTTCACTGAGTCATTTTACTAGGAGATATTCTAAAATCAATGGGTTAATAACACCTCTCTCACAATCACTCAGACACAACTAATAACAGATTCTACTTTCATGCTTTTTGATTAAGTGACTGAGTATAATGAACAGTTACTAACGTATTCATATGAAAATGCCTGGCCAACCAATAGTACTTTTTTTTCCAGCACTGGGCGTTGAATTCAGAGGTACTTGACCACTCAGCTGTATCCCCAGGCCTTTTTATTTTTTATTCTGAGACTAGGTCTCACTTAGTTGCCCAGGTAGAACTCGATCTTGCAATCCCCCTGCCTTGGCCTCTCAAAGCTGAGATTATGCATCACCACTCAGACACAAGTGAGCTCTTGAAGCCAGCGCAGTCTTCCCCAGGATAAAACAGAATCCCTGCAAAGGTAATTCTTTAATCTGTTTTATGAAAGGTTCTGTGAAGAGTCATCTTTGGTAGAGACACCCTCCCCTGGGCAGCTTCTTCCATTTTCAGGTAGTGCTAAATGGTAGAACTGATTTCCCTTTTTTGGCCAAATTTTGTGTTCCTTGTGGCCTATTCTTGCAACTAATTTTTCCTTCTGGAATGAAATACAGTAAGAACTAGGGTAGGAAGTCATAGTTACCTTTTTTTAAAATTGATATAGGGTCTTGCCATGTAGTCCAGGCTGGTCTTGAACTCATTGTGTAGGCCAAGCTGCCCTCAAACTTGTAGCAATCCTCCTCCCTCAGCCTCCCAAGGGCTGGGATTATAGCTGTGTACCTCCATGCCTGGCTGACATTCATTGATTACTTCCAGTATGCAAAGCAGTAATCAGAATATGAATATGTATGCTTGGTAATGTTAACCCTTGGTGTGAGAGAAAACCAAAGACTCAGAAGTCAGATAAATACAAGACAGTATTGGCCGGATGCCATGCACTATTGCAAGCACTTTATATAAATTACTCATTCATCTTAATCACAGCCCTCTGAGATGTGTGCTGGTAGTATCCCCATTTCCCAGAAGAGGAAACAATTAAGAAACTTCCTCATGAGAGCCACCATTTAAAACTAAGTGGTCCAGCCAATCCCTTGGGTCGAGGGACCCATAGTTAAGGCTTCTGGTCCTGGTGCTATACCCAATTAGCAGGCCAATGTGAGGAATTTACTCACTGTCTCCACTTTAGTTTCTTCATTGCTAAAAAATGAGCAGGTTATTATCAGAGTCAAGTGGAGAACCATTGAACGTGAGTGGTAGTTCTTAATGGTGATCGCACATCCCATTCATTTGTAGGGTTCTGTTTGTTTTTTAAGTTTAGGTCCCATCGGAACTTGTGATTCATTTAAACGCTCTGTGGTATGTAGTTTGCTGTCATCAATTTGAGACTTGTGTCAACATTGCTTCAGAACAAGTAGGGTGGTTTTAGAAATTAGTTTTCTTTTTTTCTTTTAGAAATTAGTTTTCTTGATAACTACAAAACTCAATACAGTGTTAGCTAACCGAGATTACATTTGGGCTGATAATTAGAGAGTCAAACTGCATCGTGTAGCAGCTGCTTCTCTCGTACTGAGAGCGCACTTCCCTGCCCCTATCGCTAAAAGCTCTGTCTGCAGGAGCACACAGAGCAGCACGTTAGCTGGCTGTGACGATGGTAAGAAGGAGCGTGCTACTTCCCCCGTTATTGACAGCCCTTTACGGCAACTCCATGAAACGTTCTGAAAGTAAACCTTTGAAGTATTTTAGTGTCACCTACAAACGTTTCACATTCTTAGATCTGTATACAATGGAGTTCAAAAAGTTTATAAATATTCTGGTTGTTACAGGCTTCTCATTACCAAGTCTGTTGTCAACATGCTACCTTTTGAAAGCCAGAGGACCTCTAAGGAAAATGTAATCAGTCCTTTAATGCATTTGCTTAATGAGAATTTGGGGCATTTAACCTCACGGAGATTAATTGGAGAATTTTTAACCTACAGGAAGAGAACATCACATAGCTTGAAAATTGTTACCCTGACCACATGGTTTGGGGTCGCTACTAGGGCTGTACCATTTAGCTCCCAGGGTGGCATCTCAGTTGGATGGCAGTGCTTATTGAGAACACTAGGTCTGCACACATTCAAAGGACCTCGTCCCTGTCTCAAGTTTACAGTGGGAGTGGGAAGGAGGCAGGTGCCTGTAGGGAAGTTCAGCAAGCGTAGTGATGTGGGAAAGTACAGGGTGCTCTGAGAGTGGACAGGAAGGTCACCTGATCTACTCTGGAGAGGGGGAGGAGGGACGAGAATGGGCTAACCTGCCCAGGCTCCCTGGGGAGGGAGTCTGAGGTGAATCTTGGAGACCAATGGGTGCTGATGAGCTGTAGAATGGATGAAAGAGCTTCCCAACTGGGCTTAATCTTCTCACCTAACCAGCAGCATCTCAGCTCCAAATAATGTTCTATCTGACCCACTGACTTCCAATGTTAGCATGACATGACTGCTTTAAGAAAAATTTCTGTATCTCTGTGATTCACTGGTTTTGTGAAACATAATTTAAAGGAATAAAATATTTGGACCATGCCTTTTGTCCCTGGAATGAACTGGTTGGAGTGACACATTTTCCCTGACCTCCTCTATCACACCTTGAACAGGGCCTAAGGAGTGTGCTGGCACCCCAGCTGATAGGGAAAGGGGCCTGAGGAGAATTGCGTGCCCTGTGCTTGGCATCCAGAGGGGATTGTAAATGGTAACAGTATGCTGAATCTCAGGGAGTCATCAAACCGGACACTCGCCTGGCCAGAGATAATAGGAGGCAGTGGACTCCTGGTATCCACCTCATGTCACTTGCTACCTTAGTGATGTTCAGTAAGTTAATCACCTTCTCAGTGCTTGGCTTTCTTCTCTAAAATTAGGAATAGTAATGGTACCTCACTCTAACTGCCTATGCTGTGGGGGTGGGGATGAAGAATGAGGACTAAATGAACTTGCTCATGCGCAGCACTTGGAACTGTTTGTGAACTGTTAGAGGTCAGAGTCCCAGTTCCTCAGACAGGGCCTGAGCACGATGTTGACCTGTGCAGTTACTGAGCCGCAGTTCTTCACAAGATGCAGTTTACCATACAAGCCAGTGTATTCATTCAGCACATATTCATTGCTGTCTGTTCATTCCCAACACGTTCAAAACACCAAGGATAAATAAGAGAAATTGATCCACACAGAGGCCCAGATGTGAGAGTCAGTCTGGCACATTGCGGGAATGGCAGTGAGGTCTCCTTGGAGAGAGTGAAAGGAAGGAAAGTAGAAGATGAAATTGGAGAGCTACCAAAAAGGGAAGATGGCTTGAGGTCTCCTGGGCCATTCTAAGGACTTTGGCTTTTACTTGGAGGACACTATGGGGTGAAAACTCAGAGAAAAATAACTACCACTGCTCACTGAGCTTTTAGAATATAGCAGGCACTGTGCTAAGTTCTTGACCTGAGTTACTTGATTTAATCAGAACAAGCAGATTAGAGCATTGATGTGGGGAGGAAGCTGAGATGAGAAGGGCTAAGGGGGCTTGCAGGACAGGATTGGGAGCCAGATCTATGCCATTTCATGATGCCATGCTGTGATGTAATGAGTCTAGGGATCTGCTTGCCACCAAGTTGGGTGTAACAAGACTGGTTGAGATGCCCCTTGACCACGCTCTAAGACCTCTGCTCAGGAACTGGGTAAGGTGCCTAGCAGTCAGGAACACAGATGTTTTTCCTGGAACATGAAGCAGATAACAGTGTCCACGCTGCACTTCACTCTTCTAGAACGTTTTGCTTCTCAAATGAACACTTAAATATGCTCAGTCTTCCTGCATTTAAAGATCCTAGCATTGCTGCAAGCTTTTTAAGGGCAGAGTGGAATCAAAGACCAAAATACTGAAGATTCAGTTTCCTGTTTCTGACCACAGTGGGCCAGAAAATGAGGCAGCTCTCAGCGTAGGTGCCTCCACCCATAAACCTGCAGTTCAGATTTGACTCAGAGGAGCCTGTGGGAACTGTCAGACTCTTTGCTCGACAAGATACTGTTTTGAACTGGATTGGCACCCCCAAAATCAAGCTGCTGTTCAAGACCAAGCTTTGTATAGAACACGAGCTCAGATTAAAGTCTTGTTGAAAATAAGTTAATTCATCTTTCAGGACCAAATAAGGACCTGCCCAATAATCTCCTTAATTCATATTCAACTAATTTGAAGTTTCTGATAACTGTTGAAGGACCTGAACCATAAGACAGAAGGGAGAGGTGGCTTATAAATCAGCTGTCTTATTTGCACACTGCAATGCTGGATGCCAAGAATGCGGAGATGAGTGGCCTTTGTGCCAGCTGGCTGTGTAGGAGATGCAGGTAACTTGCAGTACATTCTAACTACTCTTTTGGCCATGAATTCTCATTCCTGTACGCAAATGTAACTGTACGTATCCAGCAAAAATAGAACAAAATTTCAGCAGTGCAGGTAATTCTGCCCAGCATTCATTCCCACACTGAGCATGAGATGAAAGAGATCGACCTACTGTTCCCTCAGCTGGCCTAAGCTTCCTTCTCACTTTCACAGTGTACTATTTCAATATGTCAAGTATGACTGTAGTGTTTAAAGATAAATTTTTCATATGACATGGCTGTAAGATGCACGTCAGCCACTTCTTGTGCTGGCCAAAGAAGTCGCATTTCTCCCAATGCCAAAAGCAATCCTGGCCATGTTTGACTTTTCTAAGAGACTTTTAGATTAGCTTTGATTACATGAGATTTTCATCCTATACTTTGACTTTTACGGCCTGTTCTCTATATAAATTATAAATTTAATGTACTGACAGATGTGCCGGCTTGAGCCGAACCTGGTTGTAAATGGCAATCTCTGACCAGTTTAGACAGTGGTCAAGTTACTTGACTTCTATCTGTGGCTAATGACTACCCTGATTTCTGAAAAATCTAAAATAGAAACAGTTGTATTTATTTCACTGGCATTGTTGTGATAATTAAATGGATAGTAAGTAAAGATCCTGGCGAGATGGGTAGTAATAGTTGCCTCCCCATTCCTGGTAGGTATGAACATAGACTTTACTTATGGAAACTGATAAAAGCTTTTAGGCAGAGAAATGACATAGTCGGTATAGTTTTAGGAAAGAACACTTTTGTGTCCCTGTGATGTATGGGAGAATATAAAGAAACTTAGCAAATGGTTGTGATGGCTTAGACAGAGACATAGGCCTGGACAAAGGCCCTGGAGGTAGAGAAGAGGTGCCCAGGCTCGGGCAGTTTAAAGGAATTGACAGAACTTGGGGACTATGAGCTACAAGGCAATTGGAAGAGCTTTAGACGGGAAGGATGGTTTGAATTTTCTAGCTTAAGAAGGTGAAGGATGGCGATACTGAATTAACTGAGGCAGAGAATAATGAAAGGCACTGTTTTACTGCAAACTGAAATTCTGTACCTGACATTGAGCTAAGGAGTTTAACACACTATTTTTGCTGCATGATGGCAGCCCTACAGAATAAGAAGTATCGTTGCCATTTTACTACTGTAGAAATCTGCACTCAGAAGAGCTCAGCGTTGTGTAATGTATTAGTGTCTCCCTAAGGTTTGAACATGGATTTGTCCCACAGCAGAGCCTCCCTTTTACCCACTGTAAATGAATAAGCCCTCATTCTGAAGGAAGAGAAATGGAATGGGGATGAGAGAGTGAAGAGAAAGCAGTTGTGGAAATGTTGACTTTGAGTTGCTTATGTGTCAGGGTGAAATACCTTTTTTTTAAAGAGAAAAAAAAAACAAAAAAAAAACCCAAAAAACAAAAATAACAATAAAACAGTTTCAAAACAGGTTAGTAGGAGAGTTGCAATAATTAATACATTGCATATTGTGGTCTTTGTAAAAAGCAGTTAGAAAATCAGGCGTGTTGCTCAGGGGAGGGCTGGGGAGCAATGTGAAGATTGAGGCATTGTTGGTGTATGGTGTGGGGGAGTGAGTGAGATCACTCAGCAAGGGATCTGTAGTTTAAAAAGACCCTAAGTAAATGAAGGTTAGAAAGGGATTGCTTACTTAGTTTGATTTCAGAGTTTAGAAACACAAATATACCTATGTGCAGCATATCTTTCTTCTACCCAAAATACAGCATTGTGCTTTGGTGTGTACATTTTTGATCAATGAAGTATTGAGTGTTCATTGTGTCTGTTGTCCTTAGAACTGGGTCCCAATCTTCCCAGAGTTTACGGTCTAGTGGCAAGCCATGGGCTAAAAAGCAGTTAAAACAACACGGGCAAGCCATTGTCGGTTTGATAGGGGCTGAGTGTTATTATAGGGCACTCTTCTTGGATCCTACATAAGACTGGCTCCAAAGCTAGACTAAGGAGCCAGGAAAGTAGGATCGCAGGTCATAATGTAAAGTACATTTGTATTTTAAAAGAAACCATTGAGAAATAGCTATTTCCGCCCACTTCCTGGAACTCCACTACCATGTGTATGTATGTATGTATGTATATATGTGGTTGGTGGCTTGGTTGCTTGGTTTTTTAAGACAAACTCTTGCTATGTAGTTCAGGCTAGCCTTGAACTCACTTTGTAGCCCAGGCTGGCCTCAGACTTAAGGCTGTCCTCCTACCCAGCTGTCCTGCTGAGAGCTGGGATTATAAGCATGCGCCATGTGCAACGCACTAACCAATTTAAATGTCTGTTTCTCTCTGTCTCTCTCTGTCTCTTTCTCTCCCTCTGTCTCTCCCCCAACACCCTCCCTTTCTACCTGTCTCCCTCTTCCACACAAGTTTGCATAAAGCAATGATAGAGATCCACTGTAACAAATTTCAATCAAATGTATACACTGAAATTTATTAGACTCTTTTTCTTGAACATTCAATTGCTGTAAGATACTTACATAAAATGTGAAAGTAGAAAATTTCTTTCTCATCATCCATCAGAGCAGAAAATTCCCAACCCTTCACAGCATACAATAAATACCCCAGTCTCCAGTTAATGGTCTTTACCTTGACTGATATCTAGTCCTCAGTTTTTCTTTGTTTGTTTTTCTTTTTTGAGATGGAGTTTCACTATGGCCTCAAATTCAGTGATCCTCCTACCTCAGCCTCCCAGATGCTGAAATTACAGGTGTGTGCCACCAAGCCTGCCCAGTCTTCATTTCGAAAAATTATCAACCATACTGGTTGATAACCAAATGCACAGACCCTAGAGCCAGACTGTCCAGGTTTGAATTCTTGTTCCATCAGTCACCATATGACCTTGGGCAAAAAAACAAAATACCTCCTTGTATTTTAGTTTCCACATCTCTAAAATACAGATAATAACAGTATCTACAATCTGTAGGATTATGTGAGGAGTAAATAAGTACTACTTGTTACACAATTAGAACTGGCCCTGGCATCTATATGGCAAGCAATTTATAAAGGTTAGATGTCTGTGCTATTACAGTTTTCTGCCACTGAATAAAACAGCATGTCAAGATGGCAGCCGCTGCAGTGAGGACAGATTTCCTCAGCCCGTTGCAAATCTCCCACAGATCAGCATTTCTCAAACCTCACCCATATAGAAGATTCCAGTATTCGTCTTCTTTTATCTTTTAAGGCTGCGGATTCCTGGTCCCTGGTAGAACTGAGTGGATAACCCACTTCAAGCCAGAGACAGGCATCGTCTGTTCTTTAAAACAGAAGCCTTTTTCTGTCTACCTGCACAGCAGTGACTGTGTTTGGAAGGCGTTGACTCTGGGAACACACCTCAGAGCATGGTGTGTGCTGAGGAAGATGAGCAGTGGGCAGCCAGCCATCATCACCCTGTCTGTCCACAGAGCATCAGGTCAGAAAGTAATATGATTCTGTGCTTTCTAGCTGAACTTCTCCATTGGTCCCATGAGCTGGAAGACCTCGGTTAACACAACTGTTGGTTTCTAGTGGCAGCAAAGAGCAGAGGCTGGGTTTCAAATAGGTGTTGGGAGCTGGCACTCATTCAGTTGGTCACACCTCACTGTGAAGCCACTGAACATCTCATTGCCCCTGCCAAGCACCTCTCTGACCTTCCTAGAGAGCTCAGCATACCTGCCTCTCCCAGCAGGAAGCTGCAGAGTTGTGGACTTGGTGTTATTAGTGCAAGAACCCATCACCTTGTTGGACCTGTGCCTGAGAGTGGGGTCTCCAGACCGAAAGGCAGTAGAATCACCCCTATGAAGATATGCTAATACTTGCTTCCTGTTGACTGCACCAGGCAGGGTTAACAGCTGTTACTGTGGTCACTGGGGTCACGCACCAATGCTCAGCTGGATCCAGCCCACGATATGTTTGGTTTAGCCCATATGGCTGTGTATTACATATATTAATTAATTGCAGCCAGCAGTATTTGGGAGGATGCACATGAAAATCAGTATTTCCAACTTTTTTGGTCATTTCCTGGCAAGACAGGCTCTGACCAGGTAGAAATAGTCTTCCTGAATAAGGAAGGTCTCTCCTTGGCCCCTGCACCTTGTCATGGCCCCCAGTTGGCCTATTTCCTATGCTCTTATTCATTTCCTAGACTTGGAGGCATAAGCGTTTGTAAACCTTCCCACACGGCCCTGTGCCATTTTCTGTAATATAATCCCAAATGAAAAGCAAAAAGTCTGCTCATTACACTCCCTGACCTCATTTTAACAAATTTCTAAATAGCCTCAGGCCTTTGCTGTCAATTTAAGATCAAAAATGCTTAGTAAAACATTCATTGTATCATTCATTTAAAAATCACATGGTGGAGCTAGGCATGGTGGTACACAACTCAGCACTCAGGAGGCTGAGGCAGGAGTATTACCACAAGTTTGAGGTCAGCCTACAATATAGTGAATTCAAACCCAGCCTGAAGAGACTGACCCTGTGTCCAAAAAAAAGGTTGAAAATTTTCCTCACCCCTTGGTTGTCCTAAGCCAGAAGTCTTTTTCCTTTGACCTTTTGCAGGGCAGCATTTTATGCCGCTCTAGTTTCTACCAGCAATTCAGGCTAAACAGCAGCCCAAAATCTGACCCCCTGCCTTGTCTTAGTCACTGACTTTTGGCTGCTGGCAGATTTGAGGTTATAGGCTGTGTCAGGGGAAGAGAGCCTGGAGATAGAGGGGAAATGAGATACCTGTTCCACAAAGTTGAAAACTGAGTCATGAGGCCATGTGATGCAAAGGTAGTGTGTACAGAAGTATTTGCAAAGTACATTTCTTGGGAAGCTGTCACCCACCTTTGCACCAGCTGCATGGCCAGCCCCCTCCCGCAGGTTGTGCCCCTCCCCAAGTTGCATTCCTCAGCTGATGAAATCCGCCCAGCTCCAGTTTGTCCCCCTTTGTATCATTCCTTTATCCTGAGGATGGAGGGAAAAGTGCATTTCCCTGCTACCCGCCAGCCACTTGAGGGCAATTTGAGCACAGCCAGTGGGCAGCAAGCCGTCCATGAAAGATCTGTGCCCTGGAAGCCCAGTGCGGCTGTCACTGTGGAACTGTAATTGGCGCACACACATTCATTAAACACTCTGGAAGCTTTGGACCAGAAGTCATCGTGTTGGCATTGTTGTTTCGCTCTGCCACAGAAATGTTTTATTAATTTGTTCAAATTCCCATGACTACTGTTTCACACAAGGTCACAGACTTCTCAATCGAAAAGTTTTTGGTAGCTTTGGCAGGTCTGAAATTTCAGAGTATTGAGCAAGGCCTACTCTAAGCTAGAACATGATCTAATAAGATTGGACTGTCAAAACAAGAAGCACCAGTCTGTGGTTAAAAGGTTTTTAAAGAAAGACTAAAGCTCTACTGTGAGAAACTTAAAAGGATCATAAAGCATGTAGGTTGGAAGCCGATTTCTTTTTCCTTTCTACGGTGGTAGGTGCAGCACTGCTTATATTTAAATGGAGACAATGAAGTGGAATGAGGTCTGATTAAACAAAAACAATAGATGTTATCTTTCTATTGGGAAACTCTAATCGGTTGTGTAATTAGTAGGCTGAAAAATACTTCAAACATCTTGTGAAGGTCACTTGGGGCGACTAGCTCCAAAACATCAAAATAGAAACAGTCCACAAGTGAGACGGCAGTCAGGCAGAGGGAGTTCCAGTCCCAGTCCACCAACTGTGAGATTCTGGGCAAGTCATTTCACCTGTCTGCTTCAGGTATTTTTAGCCCCCAAACAAGAATTGAAACATTATAGGATTGTCATGGGGTTTAAAAGAAGTACTGGTGGAGAGTGCATGGGTTGGTGCCTGGCATGTCATGTGCCCTCAGTCAGTGACAGCAGCTGCTGTTAGGTGGAGATGCGGAGTGGCTGTGTGTTTAGGATATACAACATGGTTTCTAAAATCAAAACGAATGTCATGGTTGTATTTCTGTTTTTATGACTGCATTTAAATTTCCACATTCTTTAAGCTCCTTTCATCAGTGTCCTATCTCTGCAACTATCTCCTCCATCCTCCAAGAACTTTCTTACTCTTCTCCAGTAATATCCTCATGAATAAATGCTCGGACTAAATTTTGATGAAGGTTTAGACTGACCCTGGGGTGAGTCACTAACCTGCTTCAGCTTCCTAGAATGCCCCTTGCATTCATTTATCAAAGACTAGGATGTTCCCATCATGCCTACTGCAGAATTATAATATAACCATTAACAAGATGCATTTATGAAATGCCTTATCTGTGTAGTCACTTGTGATAAAACATTGATAAGGAATATGGCTTATTGATGAATATGTAGAGACTGCAAAGGAGAAGGAAAACATTCTAAAAGTAATATCACCTTTAATATGTTAGATTACCAAGGTAACTGAAACCTAATTGATTTTATCAGATAAATTGGGGGTCAAAGTTACACTGAGATAGTTACTGCCTTCGAGCCATCATTGTGTAACATAGAGGAAGATTTGTCGTGGGGACACCACTGGGAAATTTGCCCTGCCAGTAGCGAAGGCTTTGATCTGTACCCCATCACTAAAAGCAAACGTAGAGAACCTTTCTTCTACCAAATACTGGAAACCATGGCAGAAACCATTCTTCTCAAGTCTGGATAGAACTAAATACCAAATAAGAATTCCTTTTAGCTGTGTGCTTTGCTTAGTTTAAAGCCAGAATCTGTAGAGAAGTCTGAAGGATAAAATGCACACATTGTTTGATGTTTCATTTTTACCCCATAAAATCTTCAAAGAAAAGAATCTTACCTTGGACTTTCAAAACCATGGACAATAAAAACATTTAATTTGTTCCAACACAGTGTATGACATCACTAGAAATTCTTGATAAAGTTGTCAGCATGAGTATGCCATTCAGTTAATAAGCCTTGCTTTATTCGTGGGGTGTTGTGCAATCTGTTCGCATTTCCCCTTTCTTTCCTGTAAATTGTAACTTTTCTAGTGATTAGCATTTAAAATCTTTTCCTAACTAAGGAAGGGTCAGCTGAAATCATCAGGGACTTCCCCTTGACTACTTTGGAAAAATCTAAACACTGAATGTGTTGCTTGGAAATTAAGAAATTTGAAATAATTCATGTGAACCTAAATGGTGAAAAAGATTCAAGAAATGATAGCTGGATGTGGTGACACATCTGTAATCCCAGCACTGGGAAGGCTGAGGCAGGAGGATTACCACAAATTGGAGGCCAGCCTGGACTACATAGTGAGACCCTGTCCAAAAAAAAAAGAAAAAGAAAAATGGTCCCAAAAGCCTCTATAGAAAGTGACCTTTCAGCTGAACCAAAAGGAACCAGCATGGATAGAGCAAAAACAAGAGCTCAAGAGGAAAGGAAAGAAAACAGCATACACAGAGGCCCTGGTGCTGGACTGAAATTGATGTTCAGAAAGCAGTAAGAAGGCAAGTGCAGCTAGGGGTGGAGGGGGCACAGATAAAATCAGCTGCAGGGAGAAAAAACTAGTTGGTTCACTTACTATGTTTGAGAATAATCCCAGTTCTACAAATGACATTCCCAGCACTTGGTAGGCTGAGGCCAGGAGGATTGCCACAAGTTCAAGGCCAGCCTGGGCTATGTAGTGAGACCCTGTCTCAAACAAAACAAAACAAAAAAATAAAAGTGGCATGTATGAAAAACACTTTAAAGAAAGAATTAGGTGCTAGCCGGTGTGGTGGCATGCAACTGTAATCCTAGCATTCTAAGAGGGTAGGCAGGAGAATTGCAAGTTCAAGCCCAACCTAGGCAATTTAGTGACTTAGCAAAGTTCTGTCTTAAAAGTAGAAAAATAAAAAGGAATAGGAGTATCATTCAGTGACACAGCCCTCGGCTCAATCCCCAGTATCAAAAAAGGGTGGATCTGTATGCCAAATCTGAGCTGGCTACAAGCTCCAGATGTGGTTTTTGTTGTGTTTTGTTTTGTTGTACTGGAGATAGGACCCTTTGCCTTGAGCAAAATCCCCAGCCCTTTTAAAAAAAAGTTTTATTTTAAGGCAGGTCTTGCTAAGTTGCCCAGTTACCCAGGCTGGGAGCCAACTTGCAGTCTTTGCCTCAGCCTTCCCAAGTGCTGGGTTGGTAGGTGTGTGCCACCACACTGCCCAGCTTCTAAATTCATATTTGGTGATAGATTGACCTTACTGTTGGTAACTCTTAGGAAGAAAAGAACTTTATGGCTTTCCATTTACACAGATTTTGTTGTCATCATCCACATAGACAAAAGAGAGGGAACATTTTGTTTCAATTATCCTTTAATATCTCCTGTCTGCCAGCTCACAACCTCAGCACATGTTACACATACCCTGGTAGTTTTGTGAATGCCGCATATTCCCCAATGGATAAAGCGTAGTAACAAGGAAAAATGGAAAAACTTGCCTTCTCTGAACAAGTAAGAAAAATCGACTCTGCAGAGCAAACTCAAAAAAGCCCAGGTGGTAGAGCCAGAATTCAGTCCATTGGATATCAGAACAAGCAGTGGCAGGGAGCTGCTGATGCTCTCTCGGGCTCATCTTTAGGCCACGTAAAACCCCTGAGCAACCTTGGCTGAGCAACCTTGGGCCACACAGCATTTGCAGACCAGTTGTTTAGATAAAGCAGAGTGAAAAAGATTGGCATGTGGTCTTCAAAGACTTGTCGTCAGATAGGGTGGCGTGCATACAGAGCTGTGAGTTAGCTGCTGTGGAAATGATTCACACAAAATAAGTTAGCAACCAGAACCAGCATCCTTAATGCCTCATGAACAGTGGAGCAGCAGGCCAGTTCCTCCCTGCATTAAAAGCTTCTGCAAGTCTCCTAAATCAATAATGCACTTTTAAGGTTCCCTTTCAAGGAGCCTTGCATTGTTAGACTCAGTCACTCTGAAAAATCACCAAACCCAGGTAGTGGTTGTTTGCCACTTACCTTTTTTTTTTTCTGCCTCTGGAAGTGGAGCTAGGATTCTGGAAGTAACTTTCTTTCTCAATGGTAAATGCTGGGTAGAGCCCTCCAGGGTTCTATTCATCTACTGATTTGGTGGTGCCACATAAAGAAAGAAAGATGGTGGGTGGGACCAGATGTTAAGATGGCAGAGAGTGAGAGGCTGTGTAACGGCACAGGGGTAAACAGAGTACAGTGCAAGGGCAGAATGAGAGTGGCTGATTCCAGTGAGAGAGGTGGGATTGAGGAGAGCCTCAGCCAGGTGTGGTAGCACACACCAGTAATCCCAGCTACCTGTGAGGCTGAGGCAGGATGGTCCCAAGTTCTAGGCCAACCTGGCCAACTAACAAGATCTTATCTCAAAATATAACTTTATAAGGGCTGGGGATGTGGTGAAGTGCTTGCCTGACAAGTGCAAGGTTGTGGGTTCAGTGCCACTACTGCAAAATGAATGAGCGAGCAAATGAATGAATGATGGAGGAGCTTAGAGAAGTAGCTTGACCGAAGCTGGAGGGTGTAAAGGAAGAAGACATGACCAGGCACAGAGTGTCACATGAGCCCGGACAGACACAGGAGAGTGACCATGCAGCACATGTTCCTCACCTTTCTCGTGTGATCAGGAACCTTCTTTTCCCTTTTCCTGTTTCTGTTGAGAACAGATGAAAGGAGAGTGACAGGCATAGAGGGGTGTAGGAGGAGAGGGGGAGGGAACAGGAGGCTCCAGGGAGCGAAGCAGAGGAGGGTTTGCACTGTAGCATCAGAAAGGGCTGGATGGGCCTCGGGCAGTTCCATTTCCTTAGAGCTCAGGGTCCAGTCCGCAGGTTGGCAAGCTCCTGTTCAGTCAGCCCAAGGAAGAAAGGAAGTGCCTTGCGCATGGCGAGTGGATACCCCTGCTTTCACATCACACTGCCCTCTGCATTAGCTAAGGGATTCTGCAGGTCAGAGCCTCCGTTTCGTCATCTGTAAGCACTCAAGCCCTGCCCTCTCCGAAAGTTACATCCTTACCCCCACAGAGACATGATCATTTACAGCCTGTTCCCTGTAACTGTGCTAATGTTGTTAGCAGTGGAGAGGCCTTCCAGTCTGCACTGCTTCATTTTCCTTTCCTTAGCATCTTCATTCTTGTCACATGGCTGATGATGACAAATGCCCTTCATTCCCAGGTGAGCAAGTGACTGGCACACCCTCCTCTTGGATTGTGCTGTGCTAATTTGAAGTCGTTTTTTTGCAGGTCTGCTACCTTCAACAGGACACACTTACACTCGGTGCAACTCAATTCAAATACATGTGTGTACAATTATATACATATATGTATTATACATATGTATATGTACTATGTATGTAGGATTGTTTATATGTGAGGGGTGTGTGTGTGTGTAAAGCACATGGTCAGAGCTGTACCTTAAGTAACTAACTGCCTTCTTGGAAAACTGGGACTTACAGTAAACAATTAAGCAACAATATGAAGAAAGTATATGACAAGGTGCAAAGTCTATTAAGTAGCAATATTTATGACACTGTCAGTAGTATCGGTTATGGGAGGGAGAGGGAGCTAAAGTTTTCAGGGGAGGCTCCAGGCTTTGGAAACTAATTAGACCAATCAATCTGTCTTCTAATAACCTTTTCTTTTTTTATTTCACATCATTCTTCCACCTTCCCAGTGAACTCTAAGTATGAGGTTCATCCTGGGAAAAATAAATTATTTAAAGGTAGTGGTTCCCAACATATTTCTGACATTGTACCTTTACTCTTTTCACCTATGCTTTGAAGTCCTTGCCTACCAAATTGCACTTACAGATAATAATTTAATCTTCTATGTTGTATTAATCAAAGATGGTTTCCCATCAGAGTTTGGATCAGTGTAAATTAATATGAACTCAGTTTAGCTACTGTTATCTAAATCCAATTTATAGAAGAAAGAAAAAAGGAGAAACCAAGATGTTTTATTAATTATAAATTACCCTGGTAGTATTATATAAACATGTACATCCAGAAAAAATGCAAAATCTGGAAATCCAGAAGCCATACAAGAAAGTAGATAAATTATTAGTGACAAAAAAACCCTGAGCCAAGCCAAGAGGCAAACTATCAATTATAGAAGAAGAGAGGTTATAATTTGGGTTAATTTCCAGCACAAAAATCCTACAAATTAGTAGAAAAATGACAAGTCAATTTTATGGAAAGTCGAAGGACATAAGTAGTTCCTGAAAAAGTAGTACCAACTCACAAGTAAGCATATAAGAATATAAGATTTTTAACCTGGCAAAAGAAATGAAAATAAAGTATTTTTTACCTATCAATTGGGAAAAATATGCACTTTTAATAATAGTCAGATTTGTACAGTGAATAGGGAAGTAGCCTTTCTCAGCAACTGTTAGTAGGACTATAAATCAATAAAACCTTTTCAGAGGGCAATTTGGCAAAGTTATTTGCATTTAGAATGTACTTACCCTTTAATAGAACAATAACAGCTCAAACAATTTATTCACATGTGGGTCCACACATAGAACCAAAGGTGCACATATAGTGATGTTTATTGCAGCATCTATTGTAGCAGCCAAGAAGTAGACACAAGCCTGACACTTCTGATCAAGATGAAGTAACAGAGACCGCAGTATCCTGTCTGCAATAACAGCAAAAAATAAAATATCTGAAACAGTAGCACTCAAGACATTGGATGCTAGTCGTGCAAAGGCAGTGATCTTTGACAACAAGATACAAATGAAATGAGCCCTATGAGGCCCCAGCTTATTCCTGGAGAGAGTTTCTAGGCTACAGTTCAGAGAGGAGAATGTAGATCCTGAGTTCTCCCTGAGGGAGGAGATGTAACCAGGAGTCCAGGGAAGCCAAGGCCACTAACCCAGAGTGGGGGAGAGAGGCACAGCAAAGAAGTCTGGAGATCTGAGAAGCCTCGCTTGCACACTGAATGAGCACACATGTGTGAGGAAAGCCATGTAGAGAACCATCTAAAGGACCAGTGACAGCAGGGCCCAGACTCGGGTGCGGATGGAAAAACGCCTATTCGCAGCAGCTGGAGAAGAAAACACAGTTCAGAGATGCTAAATTAACCAGAGGTTAAAGAGAGCTCCAGTCACCCTGAACGTAACTTTATTTTTTTAAGGGGCAGAGAGTGGGTCATTTTTATTTTTAATTGAGATTCTATTCTAAATTTAATATGACTACAGAATATTTTCTAAAAGTATGTTTTAAAACTATGAAACAAGTCAAAGACTGAGATTTTTATCAAAGGCAAAAGAAGAACCTTCTCAATAACTACAAAAGGAACATAGCTTTAATGACCCAAAAAGATCAAACTGTTTTCAATTAATTTAACCACATCCCACAACAAAGTTCAATAAGTAGGCAAAAAAAAAAGGAAAAGAAAGTGTTACAGAAATAAAGAGCACCTCAGCATGTCTAGAATCTAATGAAAAAAATGCTAGACAACCTTAATAGCAGAAAAATGCAACCTATAATGAAAGACATAGAAAAGTAGTGCACTGAAACTGATCCAGGGCTGGAGATATAGCTCAGCAGCACAGCGCCTACCTGGCAAGCACAAGGTCCTGAGTTCAATTCCCAAAAAAAAAGAAACATTCAAAAATGACACAGATATAAATATTAATAGGCAAGGGCATTAAGCAGTTATTACAGCTACATTCCATATGTTTAGCCAAGTAGAGGAAAGATTTCCCTTGTTCAGTAGAAACATGGAAGATTATAGGTAGGTAGGCTGGTAGGCAGGCAGGCAGGCAGGCAGGCAGACAGGGATAGATATGATCCAAATTAAACTTCTAGAGATGAAACCTATAATGACCATGCTTTAAAAATATACTGATGGCTTTAATGATGGTTTAGACAATATTGAAGAGATTAGAGAACTGGATAACATAGCAGTAAAAACTGTCCAAAATGAAATACAAAACAAAATTTTAAAAAATTGTCTAGGCATGGTGGCTGTAATTCCGGCACTCTGAGGCAGAAGGATATCAACTTTGAGCCAGTGTGGACAACTTAGAGACTTACTAAGACCCCATCTCAAAATGAAAAAAGGACTGGAGTTGTGACCCAGTGTGAAGGCCCTGGGTTCAATCCCCAGCACCACACATACACACATAGCTAACATACTTCATGCTACAAAACTAAAAGCATGTCCCCTTAGGAAGAAGCCAAAGATGTTTCTTCTCACTGCTTCTGTTTAACATTGTACTAAGGATTTGAGAAAAAGCAATAAAGGTATCCACTCAAAAAGACGTAGTAAAACTTATAGATAACATGATCATCTATACCAAATCCCTCTGTACCAAAAAAGTACCCCTGAAATATCAACAAAAAGCTACTAGAACTTGTATGTTTAGTAAATCTGAAGAATACAGGATCAATAAAGAGTAATTGTACTTCTGTATTCTAGCAAGCGACTATCAGAAATTGAAATTATTAAATGACTTTTATTTATAATACCAAAAATATGAACTATCTGTGGATAAATCTAACTGAAGATGTGAAAGTACAAAATCATTGATAGAAATCAAAGACCTGCACAAATGGGGAAATACTTTATGATGATGAGTCCCAAGACTTCACATACATGAGACTGGATTCATACCAAATTGACAGGGGCCCCAATCAAACCCTACAGGTTTGAGGATTTTTTTTTTTTTTTTTTTAGATATTAGCAAGTTTATTCTGAAATCCATATGGAAACACAAAGGAGCTACAGCAGCAAAAATTACTTTGCAAAAAGACAAAGTTAGAAAACTTAATCTACCTGAGATTTATAAAGCAGTAAGTCAAGATAGGGTAGTAAGATGGACAGTATTTAAAGAGATCAGTGAGACAGGGTAGAGCCATACACAGGCAGCCAATTAACTTTCCACTAATGTACAAAAATAGTGCCAGGGCTCTCCAGAAACACACAAAGACGGGTTCCTTTTAAAAGAACCTCTTAAGAGAAGGATAGCCTTTTTCAAGAAATGGCCCGGAATCAGCTGAGTATGTATATACAGAGTCTGCCAAGAAAGTGTGTACACATTTGATCAGTTCAATGTACTAAATGTTTGGAAGCTGATGGCCACCACTTCAAACACTTCTTGTCATTGTAGAGGCCATAAGCAACTTGCATTAATCTCATGATGTTAGTAAATTTAGTATTAAGATATTTATACAAGTTTTTGTTCTCCTAATTTTTTTTTGGCAGACTTGTTTGGTTGGTTGGTTGGTTGGTTGGTTGGTTTGGGACAGGATCTCACACTATATAGTTCAGGCTGGCCTTGAACTTGCAGTGATCTTCCTGCCTCCAAGGGCTGGAATTACAAGTGTGTGCCACCACGCCCTCTAAGCAACCATTTTTTTTTTTTTTTTTTTTTAAGGAGAAGTCAGTATGGGTGTGCCAGTATGAATTGATTACCCCGAATAGGTAATTAGATATGAAATGCAGGATGCAAAAGAATGTCTGTTAACATAATCGTAGTTAAGGAGGCTGAGACAAAAAGGTCACAATTTCTACTCCTGCTTGGGCAAATTAGACTCCATCTCAAAGTTTAAAAAATAAGTGAATAAAAAGGGACAGGGATGTTACTCCGTGGTAGAACATCCCTGAGTGTAGTAACCAAATGCACAAAACAAACAAATAAGAAACCATATCCCCTTTGAAGTAAAAATAGGCATTAGATATGTCTATGTCTTCTTTTATACATATATATATATATATATATATATATATAGTGTATTTACATACATATGCGTGACATCATGTATGTGAGGGGGATTTCTTGACACATACACAAAACATAATCACAGTTGTTTCTGAGAATTGAGGTTGTGGGCTTGTGGAAAAGGGAGAGAGGTTTTCATTTCTCATTTTATTCACTTACGTGTTTTTGTTTTGATGTCTTGTTTTTTGGTTCGGTTCAGTTTGGCTCGGCTCGGCTCGGCTCAGTTATGCTGGTGACCAAAGCCAGGGCCTCTCACCTACTACGCAAGTGCAGTACCTCTGAGCTACAATTCCAGCCCTGGATTTTTTTTAACCATATATATACATAACCTTTTATAGATTTAAAAAGAAAATTTTGGGCACCAAGATTCAGAGAGAGAAAAAAGAAGCAAAAAGAAACACCAAAATTTGGAATTGTCAAAGGAAATATAATTATCAAATGACTATAACAGCTGAAATAATGATCAGTTTAAATATATAGATTTGAAATAGTTTTATTTTGTTTTGTTTTTTTTAAGTTCTGGGGATTGAATGCAGGGTCTTGTACTGAGCCTCATTCTCAACCTTTTTTATTTTGAGATAGGGTCTTACTAAGTCACTAAATTGAGGTTGTGCTCAAACGCAGATCCTCCTTCCTGAGCCTCCCAGAGGACTGGCATTACATACGTGCACCATCATACCCTTCTCATTATACTTTTGAATTATCATAGCAGTCATCTTCGTAGGAGACTTCAAAGATCATTTTGGCTTAGTTGATGGGATGGGTTCATACCAAGTAACTAAAATATTCTACACTTCGTTTCTTGATCAGATTGTAAAGGACTATTATTTTTTAAATTTTGAACTTAAAAAAAATGTACTTTTTAGTATGGGGGAGAGCTGTAGCTGTATTACAAGAGAGCAAGTATAATACTAAGAAGATTAGAAGAATTTTTCCATGCCACTTTAGGTACAGAATGTAAGGAAATAAAATGTGTGGAAAGTTAGATTTTCTTAGGAATGTTGAAGCCCTTGAAAGTTTGATCTGAAGGACCCATTTATCCATTGTGGTATAAGTAACCCCAAAGTGTACGTGTGTACTTGTTACAGGGTTTAAAGGCAAGACCGTAGTAGGTAACTAATTATCACAGGGTTCTCTGTGAGTGGGTTTATGAAGATTCTTGACATCTCTAAATGAGTCTGAGTGGATTAATGAAGAGTTAACCTGGGAACTCCTTTGAGTCTTTGGAGATTAGTGTGTATTAAAAGCTTCCCTCGATGACATATTGCCATCCCAAGAACTAGCCATAATTATTGGTGAGGTTTTCTAGCACAAGGAAGTGCATTTTTTAGAACTGTTTGCTTTAGTAAGACTAACATTGGAGGAAGTAGCACTGGCCGTTTTTCCAGGTTAGATAGTTACTTTTAAGAGGCAAACTTGACCAGATATGATGGTACACACCTGTAATCCCAGTGACTCAGGAGGCCAAGGCAGAGGAATTGCAAGATTGCAAGTTTGAGCCAGCATGGGCGATTTAGCAAATAACTAACCCTGTCTCAAAAAATAAAATGGGCCTGGCATGTAGCTCAGTGTGAAGGCCTTGGGTTCAGTCACCACTACCACACTGGACAGCCTGTGCCAGCTGATCTTACTCTCCAGCAACACACTTAGCCTACTTGTTTGATGTGTGAGGACAACTCTGACAGTCTGGAGGCCCTTTGTTATGCTATAAAGATTGATACCAAGTACTGCATGGCCCTCTGGGATCAGACTTACTAGCTTTGTAACAGGCAAATTTATCTCTCTGTGCCTCAGTTCCCTTATCTGTCAAATGGAGATGATATGGTAACCAGCCACAGAGAATTGTTGAGACACCTTGTGAATTCACATAGCGCCCTCACTTAGTTCAAGGCCTAGAGCATGGTCAGTGCTCAGTAAAATGATAGAGGGTGGTAGTGGTCACATTAGTGGGAGTGGTTGTTAGTGTTTTTCATTATCGCCATTTCTCTGGGCCCCTCTAAAAGAACCACTGCTACGTAGAACTGTTGACCTTTGGGCCACTGAGGCTGGGAGTTAGAGCCAACAGAGTGAGCTGAAGGGGGCGGGACCTGCCTCAGCCTCCCAGAGTGCTGGGATTACAGGCATGCGTCACCATGCCTGTCTGGAAAACAGAATTTAAATCCAGCATATGTCAACCAGGAGGAAATTGACGTGGGAGACAGGGCCTCAGACCTGGGTGGCCTTGTGCTCCCCTCTTTCTCAGTTTGGTACAGTGCAGGATTTGGACTAGGTGGCCATAGCTCCTTCCAGCTGTATAATAGAATGCTGAGCCCACTGAACATGAAATCCAGTTCTGATCCCTGTGTGCTTTAGAGCTTTGTGTTTGGGCATACACATGCTGAGGAAAAAGCAATGTAGTGTCATACATTAAGGAAGAGAGGCTTCGCAGGACTTTGAACAAGTCGTTAGATTTCTGTGACTGCATCTTCACATGCGAAACACTATTAGCACCCAGGCCCTCGCTCACAGGGTGCTGCGCGCGGTAGATAATAAAAAGGTGGTAAAGCACTGTGTAAATATGAAGGGCTGTGTAATGGGACTAAATGGCCTCAAATGTTAGCATGGGGGAGGTGAAAGCTACAGACATTCTTACCCTTGAAGTTTCAAACTGCTTTCTGTATTTTTAATAGTCTTTGTATATACTTTCCTATTAATACCACAGAATTTGTAAACGGAAGTTGAGGCACTACCTTTAACATCAGATCATATTCCTACAAGTTACTTGTTTCAGAACCCAAGTCCCCTGGCAAAGCATTTAAAACAAGCTTACTGCATTTCAAGTTCCGATCAATAGCAAAGTGATGAGTTGTGCACATGGTCCACTTCTCACAATCCCAAGTTTATTCATGGGTGACATTTGGAGAGTGTAGCGAGCTGAGGAGGGAGCCTGGTCTCTACAGAGCTTCTTATAAGCTCCAAGCCACCGCAGGCTATGCAAGGGCAAATAGGCCCATCCTTTGCTTATTTGATGCTTTTCTCTAAGAGGACCAGCGCTGCTTTGTGGACTTAATCTGTCCAACTCTCACAACATCTCTGCAGTGTAAGTAGCTGCTATCATCCTCACTCTGCTGATAGGGAACCATAGCCAGAGATGAAAGCTGGCATTTCAAGGACACATATGGGAGCAAGTCAACACCAAGTATGGGAGCTGAGGTCTACATTTTATTTATGCTCCTCTTCCATCTGGCCAAATTCTCCTAAGTGAAACAAACTTGAGAGTTCTGTAAAAGTTGTGCTTTGGTCTCTAGTTCCTAGATGCTCAAAAACTGGCAGGTTTTCTAAGCCTTCCTTTGTCAGGTGTCCTAGAACTTTTGACTTTAAAAACACTGACTATCAAGGCCATGTTAATAATAACTCATGGTGTATAGAACCAAGTATATGTGGGTCTGACTAACTCTGAACTTCAGTTCCCAAGAAAACGTGAGTAACTGTACTTGCTTGAGGTTTGTGTCCATGAAATGGGGCAGTGTATTTAATCTGCTTAGCAGAGTGTCTGGCTTACAGTAAGCCTTCAATAAATAATAATGCTCATATTACAAAACAGGTTCTTGGCCTAGCTTTTCCCTGGATAAGACTTGCACTGAGTGTTTAAGCTTTCAGCAAGCAACTTTATGCATAGTCTTGAAAAGAACACTCTATATGATGCTGTAGCAGGCCTGTCCCTTTTCCCTGTCCTTCAGCATTCCATTTTGACTACAAGACACTTGTTCAGGGAGGAGTCTTGCTTGCACTTGAACTTGAGTTTCTCTCAAAACAAGGTTACCTCTTCAGTGGACCCAGTGAGAAGCTATCTAGTCTTTGTGTGTGTGTGTGGTTTTTTGGTTTGTTCTTTTGTTTTGGAGATAGTCTTGCTATGTAGTTCAGGCTAGCCCCAAATTCACCACGCAACTCAGACAGACTAGCTTCGAACTTGCTGTGATCCTCCTGCCTTGGCTCCCACTCTACCCCAACCCCCAGTGCAGGGGTTATAGCCGGGTGCCATTAAAGCTATTTAGTCTTATAAGCCAATCTCTGATTTCAAAATCCTCTGAGTTCTTGTGAATGTGGTGAGCTACTACTGTGCAGTGTCCTTGGAGACTGTCCAATTTGGTCCCGGGATTGGAGGCAGTGTGATCTGCTCAGTTTAGGGACTTGGAAGAAAGAGACAGAATTGTCTGAGTGGAACACTGAGCTGATCTGACATCATGGACACGGGCTGCTGCCAGAAGTACTTGCACTTGAATGGGGCACATGCGAAAATAAAATGTCCTGAGCCCAAGTCCATACCTGCAGAATCAAGAGTCCCCAGAGGCAGACCTGAGGGTCGAAATTTATTTCAAATATACCCTTTCTCTGATACCCTGCCAGGGTCAGAACCATGGCTAAGGCTGTCTCACAGATCAGAAAAATGAGGCACGAGAAAGGCAGCCCAGGACTGGCTTGCAGCAGAGGCCTGAATGAAGCTCTGCTCATGCCAGGGTCAGCACACAGCTTTCCACACTGCTGGGCCCCTGGGTACCTATGGATGGGAAGGAGCAGCTGAGCTGTCTGTGCCTGCTTTCTCATCTGCACTGTAGAGATAACACCTCCTGGCCTGAAAGCAGCAGTATGAGTTCACACTAGTTAAAGGGATTCTGTTCACTTGTCCTTTACTCAGGCCGACCTAAAACAAGCTAAATTAAGCCACTTGCAGGGAGGTCTGAGTCATCTGGCAGCAGCTGTCTGTGCCTCACTAGAGGTGCTTTGATCACTGTCCTCTTAAGTGCAGGTGATAGTCCTATCTGCAGTGTGTGCTCCAGGCCATGCTAAGTGACTTATCCGGACAATGGGCTCTGCCCTTGGGGACTGTGCAGGGAGGAAGCCCAGACCTGCAGGACAGCCTCAGTGGGGGAGCCATATATGATGGTGTCAGAGAACCTGATCTTTCAACCTGGAAGGAGGTTGGGGACATCATTCTGTCCACCTGGCTTAGAGAAATGAATTACCTTAGCAGCTGGGAGCAGGTTGTATGGCCCAACCCCCAGACAGAGTTCTTCCCACGTCCCCATCCTGGTGCAGAACTTGTTTTCTCACAGAGCCTTGTTTTAGAAGGCTTAGCCCAAAAAAGGTCATGAAGTCCATGAAGCAACCTGGAAAGAAGTGTTAGGTGAGAGTAGATAAGCAGTTCTGTTCCACAGCTGAAAGTCATGATAAGACTGAGGAGGGGCCCAAGCTCCAAATTACTGACAGTACCAGAACTGAGGCACGCAATGGAGTCACCAGGTGCTAGGAAGCCACTCTGGAGGGTTAAAATCGTCAGCACCATTTCTGAACAGCTATTATGTGCCAGGCCCCTGTGTGGCGTTTTATGTGCTATAATTTGTCTGTTTTCTCAAAACAGCCCTAACCATGAGTGTTTCCATCTGGGCAGTTGTTTCCCCATTGCAGGTGACAGCACCCTCTCAGAGAACCTGGGTAACCTGCTCAGAATCAGAGGTCTTGATGGAGGTAGTATTTACACCCATGTTAGCTCCTTCTGTGAGGCCTAAGAATACAGTAAGTCCCCAACTTATGAACATTAAGTTGCGAACTTTCACGGATATGAATGGACCTCACATTACGAATACTCGCAAATGCAGACAAGTCCTGGAATAGCTCATGCGTTCACTGGACACCGTCACAACTGTGCTGCTATGTGCTTACTGTGCAGTGTGATAGTGTACAGTAGTATAGTACAGTCGGGGACTTACTGTATCTGTGTATGTGATTTTTTACGTTTTACATTGTATATTTGTGTCAAAGATGGAACAGAATGGTGGGTTGTGGGGGACTGTTCCTCAGAAGGTAAAATAAATACCATGAGCTCTTCAGCAGTCTGAATTGCGCTTAAGAGAAGACAAGTGGAAAATGACCAGAGGTTACTTTTTCAGCAGATTACTGACATGCGGACAGTGAGCCAGTGAGGCAGAGAAGAAGGCGGCTCCCAACAGAGAGAGAAGTATGTGTCATTTATAATAAGAGCTGTCTAGTCTTAGAGTGCCTCCCAGGAAAAACTAGGCATTGCTCAATAAAAGGGGAAAGTTCAAAGTGGACAAGTAAGGGGCTGGGGATTTAGCTCAGTGGCACAGCGCCTGCTTGGCAAGCATGAGGTCATGAGTTCGATTCCTGGTACCGGAAAAAAACAAACAAACAAAGTGGACAAGTAGGTTGTTGTGCTGTCTGGACAGAAGATAGCAAGGCTTGCGTGAGGCAGATGGTCAGGAGATATCTCTGATGGCCCTGTGTGCATGTGGCACTGTACTAGCACACTATACCAGGGACATGAATAGATTAGAACCAGGAAAAGTACAAACTATGGGAGGCCACATGTCACCACACGGCACATTGCAGTGAAGGGAGAAGAATCGAGAAAGTTAAGCCTGGTGGAACCCCACTCCCTAAAGGAGTGGATGAGGTTTTGAAGATGATAACAAAGATAGAGGTGAAGCAGAAGACAAAAGCAAACACATCCAAGAAAAGGGAGAGAAGGCCTATTGGGCATTATGCTGTGTGCTGGACACATTCAACATCAATTAAATTAGAAACTTGGATACTCAAACCTTACAGAGTGCTGCCAGTTCAGTGTGGTCCTGTTTTACAGATGGTGACACTGAGCTCTGAGAGTTGGTCACTCCCCTTAGGTCAGGCTGCTAGAGAGTCTGAACTCACCCAGCTGACTCTGAACCCCTGGCTCACACTGCCACACTGCCTCAGCCTGAAGTTGGAGAAGAGGGAGCAGATTGGGTATGTATGGAGAAGGATCGTGAGCATCAGAGTGGATTTGGAAAACTGATGAGGATCCTGGTAGCCATAGAGAGTGAAACTGCTGCTGAGCTGAAACAGGAGAAGTTGGCCACAAGGAAATCCACATGGTTGGCTTCCCAGTTTCACTTGCCGTGTGTGGCATTTTACTGCCCAGTGCATAGAAGATTAAGTATTAGTCATCTGGGAACTGTGGAAATGCTCTTCTCCGGCCAGCACTGTGATTTGGCCATCCGTGTTTAGTAATAGCCCCCATGACATCCCCACATCTGGTCTTCTTGCCTTTTGCAGTGACATCGACTACTCACTGCTGGTGAAATTACGGGCTTGTACGAATTGCAACTAATTTGGTAGAAACCTTTGAAAAAATAATTATAATTTAGGAAAATAGAGTTAGCTTACACGAGGTTTTTGTAATCTTGAGGTGTGAGGAGAAGGGGCAAATGTCTGGCTTTAAAGTTAGGTGAGCGTTCATGGCACAGTAAGAAGTCTGTTTCCTCTCGCTGGGAAAACACTTTCCAGCCACTGACTTAATTTCTGTTCTTGTTGCTGACTTGCAGTCCTACTCCCCCTCCACGTCTGTGACAGGTCTGAACATAATTCTTTTTTGTAGTCCATTGACTCTTGTAAATAATGGTGTGATTATAAGGTTTCCTGAATACAGTTTTCAAAATGTTAGTAATAACCACACTGCACCTACCTGCTGTACTTGGGTAACTGCTCCTATTGCTCAATTTACTTAATATTGGTCATAGTGAAACATGTTTTCATCACTTGAAATCCAAATTTTATGTGTCAGGTTGCTAATGGCCATTTATTTCTGTACCATAAATTAGGGATTGTGCAAGGTCAGCTTCCAAATAGGTTGCCTCTTGAAGGCTACAGGCTGGCCTTGAGATCAGTGCAAGGTGTCCCTGGAGTTGACTAACCAAATAGTCACAGAAACATTTGTCTGTTTGACTCCAAAATAGAATAAAGGGTTTAAAACTGGAATAGATTTTGAGACCATAGAGTCACCCTCCTCCCTGGTCTCATTTCTTGATTTTCAGGTTGGAGAAAGAACAAGGTCAAGAGACTTACACACAGCATGACCTCTCAGGTCACAGAACCCATCAGTGGCAGCCCTGGGAATCCTTGTCATTCTGCCGCTCTTCCCACTAAAACTTTGTTTTCTTCTCCTTGGCAAACAGTTGGCTCAAAGGCACTGTGTTTTCTACCCTAAAGGTTATGGGGGGAGGCTGCCTTTTATAGAAAATCTTTTGAAAATATTTCTCATATGATTAGATCAGTAGAACACAGAAGTCACCCCTGAAAGATTTCCCAAAGTCCCTTGGGCTTGGGTTTTCTTCACATTCTTTTCTAGGAATAATGAATCTTTGTTCTGATAGCAACTTGCAAATATCTATTGCATCAAAATTCCCAAGCAGAGTAAAATACCGCTGGTGGTCCACTTCTGAATCTTATTAACAATGACAGCAAACATTTTATCAGAACCTTAGAAGAATACAGAAGAGAAAAATCAATTTAGAAATTACATAGCTAACACTATCCAAAATGAAAACCTGCATTATAAAATCCTGAGTGCTGTTAACTCTGCTTTACTTGTGAATCTGCCTGCAGGCTCTCTCCCCTTTCAAAGTACAGTACCTGTTGTCAGGTGGTGGGATTTTAAATGAAATCTATCACAGGAGCAATAAATATAGTGTGTATGTCAAAAGTGAAGATTTATGGAAAATAATTTTGAAAAGGACTGACTCAGACCATCATGTTGTTTCAAAAATCTTAGGATCTGAATTCAGAGCAAGGGTTTTTAAAGCATTCTCCAAAAACCTAATTATAGCTTAGATTTCCAATTCACATATAGGTCAAAGAGCACAAAATTCCTCCTCCCAGCTATGTCTCTCCCTGAGGAATCTACCTTGTATCGTCCACCCTGCACCTTTCTCCCTAACCTCCCAGTCCCTCCACCCTGTCCTCCTGGCCTCCTTCAGCTCCTTGTGCTGACCTTTCCCTTCTGTCCCCATGGAAGCTCACAGAACTGATGCCACATGTTGTGTACTTCCTGTCCCAGCACCAGGTATTATCTTAGTGTACACAGGACCTGCCAAGCATGACAGGCACACAGTTCACTGGGGATAGAGGCAGGCAGCCTTCTAAGGATCTTATACTTTTGGGTATGTTTAAATAATAATAATACCAATATCAGAAAACCTGCCTTTTAGGAGCTTTCATTGCTTGGTTATTGTAATGCAGTAGGACATGGTGCATATCATTGGAGTGTCTGCTGTGAAACCCCTCTGCTGAGAATGTCTCTTACAATTTTGCCTGTACTGATCTTACCTCCTTTTTCTTCAGGGCTCCTCTCCTGTCCCTCCTGCAGTCACTATAAGAGACCCACACGGCCCCCTCTTCTGGCACTCACCACACTGTACTGCTGTCCCAGTTTCCTTGTCTGTCTCAGTCCCTCCCCTGTGCCTAGGAAATAGTAAGTGTCAGCAGATGGTCACTAGATGAAAGTTGCAGGGACCCTATCCTGTGCTCCTAAGTGAGGAAGAGAACATTATTTTTCTGTAAATTTTACTCCTGACCCTAGGAAATATGTCTTTTAATGCAACATTAAGCCTGACCATATTTCAGGCTACAAGTGTCATCTACCCAAACACTGCAAGAATACTACTGGACTCATCATGAAACTGGGTAAAAATTTGAAAACTAGTGCTCTCTACTGACAATGGGTAATCAATTTTAATTGCTATCTTCGTATTCTGAAAAATAACTATTAATGCTGAAATTTTAGAGAAATCCTGCTTTTGGTATTGCTTCCTAATCTGTAAATCTGTTGTAAATGGAAGTGTTTTTGACCGTATTTCATTCTTTTTATTTGTACTTTCTTTGCCATTTTGATCTCCTTAGAAGTCAAGTCCTATTTTTGGAATCAAATAGTCATAGGCTTTTTTAATCATTAGGTTTTTTTACTATTTAATTTAGAATAAGAACAGAATGATAAAATTAGACACAAGAGGCCTCTATGTGTCGTGAAATAACCTAGTCTACTTTTGTTAACAAAAATAAATTCTCTTTAAATAATTGCTAGCTCATTTTGAGCCAGTTTTATGCAGACAAATGGCCTTCAGTCTGTGTGTAGAGTGTGAGAAATTCATCTTTTCTTCCCAGAGTTATTCCTGACAATTTATATTTTCCTTTTCTTAATTCCATTCTGTTGCTCCTAATTACGAGCCTGTAATTAGGTGCTGATTACATAACTTCGCTGCCTCCTTTATGTCCACCCTTCATTGATTTTTAGTATCCCCTTCCTGATCCTGAAGTCAGTGCTTACTTGTCCCTCCCAAAGCTTTTGTTGTTGAGATTCTCACAGTCAGAGAAAGGCTTCCACAGTGGCCTCAAACATGCAGCTCTCCCTAACTTTCTCCTGTGTGTGATGAATGTGTTTATAGAAGAGCACTGTAGTTAGAGGGACTGGAAAGCTATAATGCAGCCTTGTTCCTCTGCCACGTTTTCAGAGTTTGGGTTAGGGTGGCGTGTTCATTGCTTGCTGCCAGCTCACTGCACACCTTGAGATCCAGATCAGACCCATGACCTTGGCCAATACACTGTCACCATTCTTATTCTTTGTTTAGAAGGTTATTTGAGCCAGGCATAGTGGCACACACCTGTGATCCCAGCACTCTGGGAGACTGAGACAAGATTCTAAGTTTGAGACCAGCTTCAGCAACTTAGTAAGACCCTGTCTCAAAATAAAAAAGGGCTGGGATATAGCTCATTGAGAAGACCCTGGGCCAATTCCTAGTAACACACACACACACACACACACACACACACACACACACACACACACACACACAGGTAGTTATCTGAATAGGGTATTTTTCTTCTGTAGAGATTTTCCTGCTTTTATGTCTGTGTGTGTGTGTGTGTATGTGTGTGTGTGTGTGTGTGTGGGCGCACCATACTTATACGTACATATTATATGCATGCTTTGTTTTGTCTCCACTTGCAGTAACACTGTCTTCTAGGTCTGAGGATCCAGTCCTGTTGGGTGCACTTCAGGGTTAGGACTTGAACCTCCATATGCTCTGAAAAAGAAAAGCAAGATCAGCCTGCACCTGCTTGGCCTTTTCAAAAGGAGTTATTTCCTGAGTCCTCCTGACACTGTTTTTCTGCTGTTTTTAACCATTTCTTAGATTTCTTCCTTGAATGGACATAAAGCATTCTATTCTCTCTTCACAGTATCCTAGTGAGGTAGAAGAAAAGAAAGAGTGACAGCCTATAGGAGTTTAATACCTACTCCTTAGTTTAGGGAAAGCGCAGTAGTCCCTAGGCCTGGATACAGCCCACCCACCTGAAGTCCATGCCTGCATGAAATGTAGGGCCCTTTGTTCGCCAAAGACTCAAAGCCACCAAGGTCTCCCTGAGATTGGTATTCATGTGCTAACATTGAGCCCCTGCCTTGTGCTATATGGGCAGGGAGTAGACGTGATGAAAAACTTCCCTGCCTGCCCTTGAGAAGCGTGCTGATTAATAGGGGGAAACAACTGCATAAAGAGACAAAATCAAGGAAAATTAAGTGCCCCAAGGTGGGTGGTGGGGGCCCTCTGGGATCCCCTGAGGAAGAAGCTTTCCCAGAGGAAGGCAGAGACCTTAGCCGAAGGCTCACCTGGGCTGCTTCTCAGTGCCCTGTGCTCTGTATGGCACAGCCTAGGCCCATGGGCATCCAGCCCCCATCTGTTGGTTTGTGTCTCCCTGTCCCCCCACCCATAACTGTCACCTGCCCAGAATGTGTGAACTTCCAGTGAGTCTGTCCCCCTTGACATCTTTGGGTGTGGGCAAGGAAAAGAGTAAATGTTCCACACTAAGCATATTGTAAAGCTCTGAGAATGTCATGAAGGAGGAAGTTTTAAAAATGTGATTTCTTCATGTTTACAAAATGAACAAATGACTCAGATCTGTTGTACACATTCACAAGAGCTATGTCCTAAGCTGATCCTGATTTTGAAGTCACGTGCTTTGCTTTGCTTGTGGGGAAGGTTTTAAGAGGGTAGAGAGTGGGGCTGGGTGGCAACAGCGACTTTGTTCCAGGGTGTTTTACCAGTGGGGCCTCCGCTTGGTCTCTGCAGGTTTCCCTCATCTGTCAGCTCCTTCTTTCCTTCCTTCCCATCTTTCGTTCCTCCCTTCCTTCCTGTCTGCCCCCTTTCCTTCTTTTTCTCACTTCCATTTTATTTCCTCCTTCCAATCAACAGGATATTTCTTTCTGAGGGGCTTTTTTTTCGTAGGCTAACTTCAGACAGAACCCTGAAAACTGGAAACAGATGTCAGCACAGACCAGAGTCTATGAGTTCCATAATTGGGAGAGCCCTGCCCTGATTGGCTCTGACCGTGTGGCCAGGCTGAGGAGCTGAGCCACAGTTTGGGTGGCTTCACTGGCATTGTGTTGACAGGGTTGTTAAGCTTCACTAGATTTGGACCCTCAGCCTTTTTAAATTTCTTCCATATTTAGTATACTTTGAAATTGTTCTCCTGGCTTTCTTGTTTTTAAACATGAGTACATTGTATCATCATAAAATTTTAGATGGATTAAAAAATCAACCTCAGTGCCCTTTATGCAGATACATATACAAAGGAGAAATGAGCATACTTAGTACTAATAATACATGGCATTTTGTAATCACCATGTTCAGTAATGCCTATAGAGTAAATGCTTGATTACATGTGGGGTCTGGAGGGTACATGTGCAGGTCATGACAGTCTGAGGACAGCAATGGATGCTAGCAAAGTTACCTGACTCTGCCACTACTAGTAACAGACAACTTCCTCACTGCACTGTTCTCAAAGTAGACCCACTCAGTGGCTCTTTACCTTTTATCCTTTTGGAGATTACAATGTAACATTATGGTATTAGAGCTAGCTTATTGTGTGAGGCACCTCACATTATATTCAGGTGTTTCATTATTGATTGTCTAGAGCTCTGAAATTGGAAGAGACGCAGAGATTACATAAATTAAATGGCAGTGGGGGTTCAGAGAAGCTTAAAATACCATAACTATAGGTAGAGTAATACATTTAGAAAAGATCAGGGATTTAAAAAGTGCCATAGTTCTTGTCTTACCCAAAATTGAAACGTTGCAATTTTAAGGTTGAGCAATTAGAAGTCTTAAAGTTCCCTTTTAAAATATTATGATCTCTGAACTTTATTTCATCATTTGTTTCAGTTTGACAGATGGAATGAGTAAGCTCATCAGTCTTCAGTCAATCCTATTTAGTCATGAAGAATACTAGATTCAAAAAGTTCAAGCTAAATAACTACTCTCCAAAATCTTAGAATTTGTCCAGCAGAAAACTGAGAATGTGCAGTAGTATGTCCTAACGAGGGACCCTGAGCTACCTTGATGAAGAGTATTCTTGTCATGTCAGAGGCCGTGGCTTTAGAAAGATGACTGACTAGCTGGAATAGAGAGAATACATGAGGGAAATGGACTGAAAACTTTTGCAGCAATCTAAACAGGAAATGCTGAGGACTTGAGTTAGGACAGCAACCATATGAATGAAGAGACAGAAACCAGGAGATCTCAAAGGTAGAAGATGAACAGGGAAAAGAAGCAACCTACATATTTCATCCTTCGTACCTGGATAGGTGGTAAATTATAATCCTCTAAAACAAGAAAGGATAGGAAGATGAACCCTGAGGGGGTTTCTTGTTTTCCAGTCTTCGCTTGCTTCTGACTTTATTATAAATTTAAATAATTGAGAGTTGTAGACCTTCTCAGTGAAGCTAATCAGACTCTTCCTGTTAGATGGTTTTTCTAGTTTATTGTCCAGAACCAAGTAGTAGAACATGTGTTTTAGATTTCCTGTTTTGATCTGGGCATGGTAGTACATGCTATGATCTCAGCACTGGGGATACAGAGGCAGGAGGATTGCCACTTCAAAGTAAGCCTGGGGTACACAGAAAATTCAAGGCCAACCTGACACAGCAAGACCCTATATCAAAAAACATACATACAGAGGCCAGGCATCATGACGCATGCCTATAATTCCAGCACTTGGGAGGCTGAGGCAAGAGGATTTCTGTGAGTTCAAGGCCAGCCTGGGCTATGGAGCAAGACTCTGTCTCAAATAATCGAACATACATACATAATATATTCCTGCCTTTGCTTGGTGACCTAGAGGTAGTCAGCCTTTCTCTTTTAAGGAGAGATTAAGTGTTAGTGCTGAGTTTGGGGCTATTTTCAGTCCTTACTGACTTGAAATCGATAATGTATGGCCAGATCACAACTGATTGGTTATTTCCCCCACCAGTCGAGTGCATGGGGTTTTGGTTGTTTTAAAACTCATATTTTGGCTGTATTTAATAAGTGGAGGCAATCGGCTGAAGACAAAGGACACATCTGAAGTTACAGTACATAAATTAATAAGTTTGTGATAACAGGCAAAGGAACTAGTTAACATGTCAGCTCTTTGGGAGGAAACACTTTGGAACTCTTCATTCACTGTACATTTAAGCTCTTCAGAGGCGTATGTCAAAAGAGCCGGGAAGGGAAAGCAGACGGCAAATTGAAGATGTTTGATAGTGCTGTCAGCTAGCAATGCCTAAGCCAATTTGGGCTTCCCTGTTGCCAGGGCTTGGAAGAGCTCATCCCATTTAGAACCCCAGGTCAGCCCATCTATGGTTTCTCTTAGGTAATTCTGTAGCACGCCACTTTTGTTTAACTGAACATATATATTACAGGTACCCAGAGCTTGCCAGTCATTAGGAATTGAAGTAACAATATTAATAATCATAATAACATTTAGATCACTTGCTATATGCCAGGCAACATTTAAGAACTTTTCATATGTTAGTTCGTTTGCTCCTTTGTAGCACTGTACCATCCTTAGCTCCATTTTATAGTTCAGAAGATTGAGGCAAATAAAGGTGAAATAACTTGCCCAAGAACACCTAGCTAATAAAATGGCACACCAGCCAAATCGAAGTAGGCTGTTTCCAGATCCTGTTTCCTTCCTTCCTCCCTGCCTGCCTGCCTTCCTTTCTTCCTGTCATTTCTCTTTCCTACCTTCCTTCTTTCCTTCCTTCCTTTTTTTTAAGAGAGTCATGCCAAGTTGCCCAGGCTGGCTCAGACTTACTTAGACTCCTGCCTCAGCCTCCTGAATGGTGGGATTACAGAGGTACACGAGGTCCCATGTTATTAAGTACTGTAGCCTTCATTCTACGAACAGGCTTCCTGCTTCTTACCACGTCTCCTTGGAAAGCCTGGCTTTGTCATCATCTTTGCAAGGAGGGGCACCTTGATTCCTCACCTCCAGAGATACTTTTGTACTTTGTAGAGAACACATATATGTCTCTCCTTGCACACGACGTTGAGTATTTGTGTGTGTTTCCTCCCAGGTTTAATATTAGTCCTGTTTGTATCCATACCTGGTGTTTGGTATTGTGCTTAGCACAGAGCAGACAGTCAGTAATGAACACACCATGCTTATCCACAAGAATCATCAGTATATCTGAAAAGAAATCCCTTTAAGAGTACAGTATAGGCAGTAGGTGCTGTGGGATTTCAAAAGATTAGCCTGGTGTAGGTTGGGGTGGACTGGATAGAGATAGCTTCCCCAAGGACCTAGAACCTGAGATGAGGATAAATAATAGCTAAGAAAGGGAAGGGCATTAATCAGAATGTTGACGTGAAGTGATGATGAATGGAACTCATATTTAATGAGGCAGCAAAATTGTATCAGAAAATTTCAGTAGAAGGGTATTCCTGATCACCCTACGTCAGGTATCAGCTCAGTGGAGAGGTGGACTCTGGTCTCTCTTGGGATCACCTTTCCACAGTATCTTCTGTTTGTGGAGCCCTAGTGGTGCCTGGGTGGAACCCAGAGCCTTATACATGGCCAGGGTGTGTACATACCCAGCCCACTGCCCTGAATATATTTGTTGAAACTTCTGTTGGATTTTGCCGTGCTGTGAGAATTTTAACATCTGGGAGACCTTTAATTGTGTAGATCTTATTTGAACATGATCTGCATCTTAATTCTTCAACAGTTGTTCCCACACAGCGGGGACCTGGGAGCTCAGATTTGGTTCCCTATAGACAGGGAATAGCAGGTTGGCCCAGCCAAGCAGCTGGCATTCACAACAGGCCACCACTCTAAGGAAGAAGCTCAGATACAGACCTGGACACAGAGAGTGGCCCTCAGTGCAACACATACACACACCTCTTCATTCCAGCCAAAGGAAGTGAGCCTGCTGCCATCTCTTCTTTGTCTTGGAGCTGAGTGGGGTCTGAGTGCACAGGTAGGGGCAATGGTAACCCTCACTGTACAGTGCTGGGTGAAAGAAACAGGCCAGAGTGAGCTGAGACATTTGTTAGAACAATAGAACTTGAAACTTGGAATTGATGTGTTTTTGCACATTCAGGTGACCCCAAAACGTTCAATGCCCCAGCTCAGCCTTTCCAATTTTGCCAGAATAATATGAGTAAAATAACCCAGGCAGTCTAGTAAACCTTTCAAGAAATCAACAAATATTTCTGTAGTATTTTTTTCATGTGCTATTACTTTCTAAAGAAAAGTGCTTTTAGAAAAATATTCAAGCTTAACTGAAAAAGTACATAGCAGTCAGCTTTTATTCCCAGCTGGCATGAAACCATCTAACTGGTAGCCAGATCTGAAGACAGACAAGTGACTAATGCTAAGGCTGTGTGTGGCCAGGACCAAATGTATTTTCTGACCGCAAGACCATGTCTGGATTCTCCTTTGTAATTACCACACGGTCTCCTGTTATTGTAAAACTTATATTTACTTCCTACCTTCGACATGTAATTCAGGGTCCAAGGTTGTGCCCCCGAGCTGCAGTGAAGTTTTCCCTGTTGTACTGCAGCCTATAAAATCATTGTGTGAGGGTGTGTATATGTGTCTGTGTTACCACATTTGTTAAATGTGCTCAGTACAATCTTGTGAAGAAGGCCCACTCCTGCCTTGTTGGATGAAGCACTGTACTCACAAAGTGTTTATTGAATATCTACTACTATCTGTCAAGGACTGTTTTAGACCAGGAAATATCAGGGAGCAAGACCCCAAAGGCCACGCTTTCCTGGAAAAGACAAGGGAGCAGAAAGAGAGAAGGAAAACAGAAGAGAAAGTAGCACTTTACTAACATGTGCTATGCAGAGCCACAGCAGGTTATAGGGAGAGTCTGGGCTACTTCTTTAGCTTGGGATATCAGAGAAGGTCTCTCTAAAGAGATGACATTTAAACTGATATCTTTAAATGGCACAGAGTAGGACAAGCAGAAGGCAGGAAGTTGAGCATTCAGGGGCCATTGGTGTAAAGGCCCAAAGATAAGAAGGAGCTTGGCATGTTCCAGAAACACAGACAAGGCTGGAGTGTGTTGAGGACAGCCAGGCTAGTCACATGCACTGTGTAGCTGTGGCCCATGGAGGCAGTGATACAGGCACACGGCAACAGTGTTTTCCATGTAGTGTGTAGCAGAGAACAAGAGAAGGGCGGGGCTGGGAGCATGGGGTACAACCGGCGTCAGCAGAACTTGCCAGTGGGTGGGATCTGAAGAATGAAGGAAAGGAAGAGTCAAGGACAATCCAAAGGTTTCACCTTTGAGCACCAAGTGGGTGGTGCCTGAGGTGGCAAAGACCACAGGCAGAACTGGGTGGCTCATCAGGGATAGTCAGAAGTGAGAGCATGAACCCCTGTCCTGAAGTCCAGTAGATGCCCTCCCTGCCCTGACCACACCCCTGTGCATCACAGGACAGATTGTTGACCTGGAACTTCTGTTTCAAACATTTCCATGGTTTCTGCTTCCTTTTGCTGTTCATTTTATGACAGCAAGAAAAATCCCATTCAAGTTTTGTAACTCCTACCTTAACCCTCACGGTGTGCTATGAACATTAGTGTCTGTGTAGGCAACCCTCCTCGGCATGGTGCTTGAGCCCTCTGAGGTGTGGCTCTGAGACCTGCCCGTTGGTCAGATGTTGGCAGCCACCCTCTTCTAACAGCATGCTCTGTATGTATATACACAGCCATCCTGGAGCGGTTGGCACAGTGCTGTGCAGAGACCAGACTCTGCAGTGCTCAAGTCCCTCATCTAAAATGGCATAACATTTGCATGTCACCCACACACTTCCTCGCTTGCTTTAACTCACCTCTACATTGCTTACAATACCTAATGCAGTGTAGTGGCCATGTAAATAGTCGCATTATTTAGGGGATAATGACAAGAAAAAAGTCTGTGGGTGTTTAATATAGACACAGCATTTTCAAAAGTATTTTCAGTCTGTGATTGATTGAATCCACTGATGCAGAACTAAAGGATATGGAGCACTGATTGCAGAAAATAATATGGCTGCTTTGCTCATTTATAACCAGAAAAAAAAAATTTGATCTCTTTAGTAAAGATTAAACTGACTTAATCTAATTGTTTCTTTATTATAAGCCTATTTTCTACATTTACCCTCAAAGTATCATGGGGCTTAAAGTCTTGTCTTCTTTCTTTCTTGACAGTAGGAGTAACAGCATGATCATTCTCCATGGGTATTTCGTGAGGATTAAATGAAATGCTGTGTAGTGGTTAGCACAGTAGCGTGTATGACCTTTAGTAGATGCGAAGTGTTACTTATACTAATGAATAACAATTGGGATGAAGCGGGAAGCTCTCAGAACCAATATACCAAGTTTAGGGTTCAAACAAACTAGTCCAGGAACACAGAGCAGCACATGTATTTATTAAATGCCTCCCATGGCTTTGGAAAAAACCTACAGTTTCTTTGGATCTCAGCTTTCTCAAACAAGAGACTGCAGGTAGGTAACTTCAGTTTTAAAACTCCTGTGCTTGTAGAGGATTATCGTTATTTTTCTCTCCCACCTTCCTATTGCCAGGCTAATGACAAAGTTTTGTCTTCGAGTGAACTAAATCACTGTGATATTTATTGCCAGATGTGACCTTTTGTTAGCACAGGGTAGAATCCCAGTTTAATATCACTTTCTATAAATATAGATTGAGGATGAGGAAATGTCCTGCCTCTAGAGAAGTGTAGCTATTCAATATCTTTCTCTTTTTAGACTCTCGGTCTGTGGGCTATTACTCACTGCTGGCATGCTTCCTGTGTCTCACTTTTGTTACCTTCTCCTTCGTGATCTCTGGTGCTGGTTAGTCACCTACAGTGTCAGAGTTCCCCACTCAGCCTGCCCTAGCGGTAGGTACTGCATTTGAGCTGTGCTTTCTTGCTTCCTCTAACCATTTGAAATTTAAATATAGAAAATAACCAACAAACCCACAGTCTTTCACATCAGCTGAACTCTTATTATACATCTAACAGATTTTCTGGTGAATTCCATGGTGTAACATTTATAGTCAGAAATCTGCCATCAGTTCAGAATAAACCCTGTAAGAAACTGACAAAGAGCTCCATTTGTTTCAGCTTTCAGATACACACTCAGAAATAGGAGGTAGCAGCCCAAGGAGGAAACTTTGAGAAGTGAACCCAAGAAACGGAGTGGCTCGCAGTCTGCTCCTTGGCCCTTCCCTCACCTGCTCAACTTTTCCAAACCACTGATTTAATAAAAGACCTGTTTAGGAGTCTAACTCTTACACTTTGAATACCAAACACAGCTCCAGGACAACCTGAAAACCCTTCATAGGAATCAGTAGTATTTCCAGAGACTGCACCCCCCACATCATAGCCAACAAGCAAAAGTGGCAACAGCCCACATTCAATGTAATGTTTTTTTCTGTCTTTTAGAGATATGGTTTCACTGTGTAGTTCAGGCTGGCCTTGAACTCACTTTGTAGCCCATGCTGGCCTCTAACTTGCAGCAATCCTCGTGCCTTAGCCTCCCAAGTGCTGGGAATACAGGCGTGTGCCACTATAACCAGCCTCAGTATAAATTTACTGCTGACAGATTTGATTTTTTTTAATATTTTGATAGTTTTACTTTGGAAATAGATTGTCTACCAGCAGATGATCTAAATTATAGCTCTCTATTTTATCAATAATTACCTTAGCATACCTGGGAATTTTCAGTAAAAATTTCTTTAAAAAGAAACCCAGCTGGGCGTGGTGGCACAGGCCTGTAATCTCAGCACTGGGGAGGCTGAGGCAAGAGGATCACTGTGAGTTCAAGACCAGCCTGGGCTACAAAGTGAGTTCAAGACCATTCTGAACTCCGTAGTGAGACTGTATCTCAAAACGACAAAAAAAAGAAAAAAGAAAAGAAAAAAGAAACCCAGCCCACATATTGCTTCTTGATTACCAAAACAAGAATTAATGAAAGTAATGAAACATTAGATTTTATATACCTTTAATATTTAATCATTTTAATTTTAGTTTTCCCATTTTGAAGCCAGTACATATTGAGACTGTCTTACCCAAAATGCTTGGACCTAGAAGTGGTTCAGATTTCAGATTTTGGAATATTTGTGTAGACTTTACTAGTTGAACATCCCTAACCCAGAAATCCAAGATCCCAGATGTTCCAAAATCTAAAGCTTACAGGTAATCATGTTAGTATTCAAACATTTCAGATTTTGGATTTTTGGATTAGGGATACTCAAATTTGTGAATAGTTTCCCAGATCTCATATATTCTCATAGATTCCTGAAAAGGTGAAAGGCCTCAGGCATTGGAGCATTTCTCACCCAGTGGTTAAGCATGCTCTGCCTGGGAACCCCTATGTTCTGTGGTCTTCCTTCTTACTTTCTTCTAGGAACAAGAACTGGTTTGAGGGACAGAAGCTGGCACACAAGTAGTACCACTAGTGAACTAAAAGAAGGGGAAGGCCCTACACAAGGCAGAGGGATTGGAAACAGAATGTCCAGCTCCTAGCCATCGATTCACAGGGAGAGCTTTGAGCGGGAAGTCGGTGGCTCTTCTCCTGCCCCCAGTAGCACCTTTTCGGACATTCACTGGACCTAGGTAGAGTGGGGGCAGTCAGTTCTGTGAGGCTGAGAGGTTTGCAGAATCATCTGAACCAGAGACAAGGATTTCCCTTCCAGGGGTTAAAAGGAAAGCAACATTGTGTCTGTATTAATCTGCCAAATGAAAGAAAGAAGGAAAGAGAGAAAAAGAATAGGGAAGAGAAAGGGAGAGGAAAAAGGAAGGAAGGCAACATCACCAAATGACAAGGACGGATTGAGTATGTATCCTCAACCAAGCCTTATCCAAAAGGCTTGGAACCAGAAATACTTTGAGGATTTCTTTTTTTAATCTAGAGTATTTGCATATACATAGTGAGATATCTTAGAGATAGGACCTAAGTGTAAACAAGATCACCTCATACACATACCTGAAGGTAATTTTATACAGTGTTTTAAGTAATGTTGTGCATGTCGCTTCTGTGGAACTTTCCACCAGTCGTGTCATGTCGGTAGTCAAGAACCTGTAGATTTGGATTTCATATTTTTAGAATAGAGATGCTGAACCTCAGGCAGAGAGGCTTTTCTGTGACATAGTCAGTCACATGATACCATTCAGACTATCTGCTGTGTATTTTTTCCTTAGTGAGGGAAGTGTACGACAAAAGGGAAAAAGGGAAGGGAGATTCAGAAGCAGATGGTGCTGTTTAGACCCAGCCCTTCCACACATTGCTCAGTGGTCCTCAAAGTATGGGCCAGGGACCTCTTGGGTTCCCAAGAGTCCTTCAGGGTGTCCATCAGGCTAGAATTGCTTTCAGAGCAGCATAACAGTGGGACATCATTTGCCTGTCTTCACTTGTTCTTTTCATGAGGGAATTTCTCCAAGAGCTTCATGATGTGATATTGTGACAGATTGAATACATTCATTCAGGGACAGCAAAGTCCAACTCTGGTTAAGCTAGACATTAAAGATACTTACAAAGTGGAAAACAATGCCACACTTCTCATTTGTTAAATGATTGCTCTGTACTTTATTATTTATGTTAACATGCAGTGGTATTACCACTGTTACTTGTGAATTAAAATAAACCCTTAAGGACACTTATGTAAATGGGGAGGAGGGAAAGGGTTGAAGGGAGGAAAGAAGGATGGAAGAGAAGGGTTAAGATATGTTATTATTGTGCACAGGTACAAGTTCCCTGCGATGAATGTAATAAATATATATGGCAAATGTGTAGCAATAAAAAATTAAAGCTAAAAAAATAAATTTACCACTCTTCATTTCTGTGAACTTAGTAGCATAAATCAGAAAAAATAAACCTGTAAGAAACTGACAAATAGTCTTCCATTTTTCAGTCTTAATGTCTAATGTGGTAAATGCTGATTAATATAACCCACATTTTTAAAAAAGTTTTTTGGGTCCATAATAAAATCTCGGCCAGGCATGGTGGCGCACACCTGTAATCCCAGCACTCAGGAGACTGAGGCAGGAGGATCATTGCAAGTTCGAGACCAGCCTGGGTTACAAAGTGCGCACAAGGCCAGCCTGAACTGCATAGCAAGACCCTGTCTCAAAAAGGCAAAAATAAAAATAAAATCTAAAAGTACAAAAGGGTCAAAGCTCCAACCCAGAAATTTGACAACTGCTGCTCTATTGAGAAATGCATACCATTTATTGATTGTTTCCCTGAGCCAGAAGCCACATTCTTCACCCCTTTCATTTTGCACCAAAACCATTAAGTAGGGGCTTTAAAACAGCATGACTTACTAGCCCAGGGTCTCTCAGCTGCATGGGAACAGGTACCAGATCCTCTGACTCCCAGGTATGCTCTTGGTTACCAGGCAGCATACCCTTACAGATTAAATCTCTGAACTTTGGTTGGTTGGTTGGTTGGTTCTCACTATGTAGTGGCCTTGAACTCATTATGTAGTCCAGACTGACCTCGAGCTCATGTCTATTCTTCTGCCTCAGCCTCCTGAGTGCTGGAATCACAGGCATGGCCACCACACCCAGCTAATTCTCTGAACTTTGAAAAACCTTTTTATTTATTGCTCTGAACCTCAGTTTTCTTATCACAAATGGGCAGAATGAGGTGCCCTGTTAAATTCTGTTTTCTGATTTTTTATTAGCATATGTTTACAGTATGTAATAATTACATTTATCTGGGGGAATGGCTGTATTTTTGTATCGTATCTTGATCATTTTTACTTCCCCTTCCCCTCCCCACCATTCCTTTTATAAGCAGATGAGTTATTAACATGCATTCAGGTACCTAGCACAGGCTGACCGGAAACAGACCTTGAGTAGTGTTGGCTTCCTGCCTGCCCTTCCTTCCCATCCTTGGCTTGCTGCTAGACCCAGGAGCCTCATGCCTCCCTTTCTTCCTCTAGATGGTCTACAGGCAGAGAGAGAGGCTGACGGCACTGAAGGAGTTGATGAAGATATGATTGTGACTCAGAGTCAGACCAACTTCATCTGCCCCATTACACAGGTATGGTTTGCTCCTCCTCCCCTGCAAGAAAACGCAGCTCACTTCACAGAGGTGAAAGCTTCTTGTTTATTTTCTGAGGTGATTTCACATTTGGAGGGGGCTGGTTGGAGTTGAGAAGAACATGTGAGAAGTGTGGGACTGGAAAGAATTTAGTCACACCCTTAAGGCTCTGGGAATAAAGCCATGACCCCAGGCCAAGTGACATTGGTGCCACTGTCTCCCTGCATTTCCTTACCCAAAGCCTACTAATCATCTAAAGCCAGGAGAATGGGAAGTTACAACATACCCTGAGAGTAGGAAAAAACAGCTACTGGAACTTGGTCCTTATCACTCCTGAAAGTCTACTCTTTCCTTGATGACAGTTGGAAATGAAGAAGCCAGTGAAAAATAAAGTGTGTGGCCACACCTACGAAGAGGAAGCCATTGTTCGCATGATTGAGTCCAAGCACAAGCGGAAGAAAAAGGCCTGGTGAGTTGGTGGGAGAGGAAGCGGGCACTGGTCGGGCAGAGTGTGCGTGTGAGGGGCAGAACCTCTCAGTGTCTCCGGAGCTTTGCGCACTCTGTGCTGCAGCCCTGGAAGCTGCTGTCCAGAAAAACAACACAGGAGGGAAGGACTCGCAGTCTGTTTAGGAAGAAGCTCGTGGCACATTAGCCTTGAAAACAGAGGAAAAAAGAATTAGATTGAATTTTAATCATTAAAGATTTTTATGAATTTGTGCTATTAAAAATGATCCAAGGAAAATAGGGGAATTGTGATACTAAGTGATTCTCTCCTTTATGTACTCACCATTTCTGGAAAGAATGGTAAGTTAGCCAAGTAATTTTTTTTTAATTATGAAGTAAGCATTCTAGGAATTGAAAACCAGTGTCTTAATGATTAAGATTTAATTATTAGGTGGAAACTGTCATATATCTAATTATGAAATGACTTCCCCAAAGGTTTCAGTAAATTTGTGAATAACAAATCAGTGAGAAGCCCTTCCTTCTCTCCCCATCCCTACAGCTGGAGGGTGATGGCTGTCTTCCAGTGACAGGGCCCAAGGGGCTGCACTGACTGACCATCTCGCATCTGCCTTGCTCTCACCACAGGCTCTTGCAGGAGTGGAATGGCAGGTGTGACCGTTGCTCAGCAGGCTCTGATAACAGTGCTTGGATGTGTGGTCTGCTTCTCCATTGCTCAGTAATGTGCCGGTCCAGCCCAGGAGTTGGAGCCCCCAAATCCTAGTGTGGGTGTGGGCTGCAAATAGGGCATCTGAGACTGGAGATAGCAGGTGCCATTTGCTCAGTTTATTTACAATATTTACTGTAGAAGTAATGGCCTTGCAGCCTCACGGTTGCAATATGTAGGCTATTAGTACATTTTTGTCTGTTCTGAGGTTCTACCTTACAGCTGAAATGTCATGTTTTCCCCCTCAGTATAATTTTCTTTGTTCCTGGATTTTCAAACCTTCCCTTTCTACCAGCTTTTTCTGTGTTCCTGCTCGGACAAGCCAAAAAAGAAAAAAAAGTCAGTATAATTGTTGAAAAATAGCTGATCCTAGTTCATTTCAGGGGTGCAGGGTTGAGACAAGGTCTCACTGTATAGTTTAGGCTGGCCTCAAACTCATAGTTACCGCCTGCTTCAGCCTTCTGAGTGCAGAGATTACAGGCCTGTGTCACCATGCCCAACTCCTAGTTCATTTTGACAGTTCTTCCTCTTAAAGTTTTTGATATTCTCCCGGAGTCAGGTTTGGAAAGGGCAGGTACTCTCCTACAAAGTCTATTTCTCACCCCCAGTCCCAGGATGGGTGGCAGACTCCCTTATCACTGAGCTGGAGCTTCATAAATACATACTTTGACTTTCCAAGGTCCTTTGCCCTTTTTTGAATTGTACATGAGTACTTTAGTAGCTCCTGTTGTTTAGAAAAATTTTTTTCTTCCATAACTTGGATGGCTGATGCTCCACAAATTCTGATAGTCTAATAATAACAACACAGTCTAAATGGAGGAAGCCTGTAGGTTTACAGATGGTAGCATTTTTACAAGGTACACCCACTGGGCCTTGTTCCACTTACTGGACAGTAGGACCAGCTGCAGCTTCCGCTAGAGGGAGAGTAAAAGAACATTGTGGACAAAAAAATTAGAGGAAAGTAGTGTAAGGATCCATTGTCAAGGACATTAAATGTCACTCTTTCAGTAGTTCCCTCATCTGTAAGTCGATGTCAGCAGTTGTAGTTGCCTCGTGGTATACACTTGAAGTTTGAGTAATGTGTATGTAAAGTACTTACAGTACCTGGCATACTGTGAGACTCATTAAACATTATCTCACCTCCACCACTGTCGCCATCTTTACCACCATTGCTCTATGCATGGGTGACAGAGTTTGGGGGAATAAGATGAGCTAACCTGAGGTTAAAAAGTCACTCCAAAAGCAGTGTAAGGGATAGGTTACAAAGGCTTTGGTGCAAAGGTCAGGTAGGATGCCTTTGCAGCAGGCTGCAGAGGATGAGTGCATGGTGGGAGTAACAGGGACTGTGGAGGCACATTGACGGACTGTGCTCCCTGCTCTACGGAAGTGGAAAGTGACTGCTGTTTCTTACCTGGTGTCTGGAAGCACAGGTGTGAGAGAGGGTAGAAGAGAGAGTGTATAAAAAGGATTGTGACAGGCTCAATTGAGGTCATGCTACATTTGAGTTCTCTGCGACATCGACCTCAGGGGAAGACCCTGAACCAGCAATGCTGATTGGGAGGTTGTCAATGGAGAGGTGTTGTTACAAGCTTGTGTCTAGATGTCCCTCAAAGCCTCATGCAGTCACCAGTGGGGCTTGTTTAGAGGTGGCTGGATCTAGAGTATGTGAGGCTGAGATTGATTCATGGTCCAATGTTAGGATCAAGGATACTAGGATTAAGGGTGTGAGTGCTATGCACACTGCGTAGCCTGGATAAAATTTCAGGATAGGAAGAGCTGTGGGTGACCCTTGTTGCTTTGCTACCTTCTGTCTACCATGAACTGTGTCTCCTCTGCGATGCCCCTCTGCCATGCCACCCTCCCACCCTCCCTTGGAGCCAGCTGATTATGGACTGAAACCTCTACAAACTGTGAGCTAAGTAAATCTTTCCTCCTTTAACCTTGGCTGTCAGGTATTTTGCCTCAGCAATGAGAGAAAAGTAACTAAGACAGGTGTCACACCCACGCTTTTGTCTGCAGAGGCAAGGCAGGCTCTGGAGTGGAGAGCCAGCAGGACTGGCGACCACCTCCATACCACTCACTGTGATACCCACAGCACCTGATGGAGCCCAAGGTCAGCCCCAGAGCAGCATGCACTAATCAGCAGCAGCAGCTAGAGAAAAAAGACCCCAAGCAACCTGAACCTCCCACCCAGGAGACAGGAGGTGCAGTACAGTATCAGGGACCAGGGGAGCCAGAGCGAGGTGCAGGCTGGTCTGGGGACGAGGCATGCGGAAGCAGGCTGGGGTGCAGGTCGCTCTCGGCCACTGCCCAGGCTTCTGATTCATGGGGGCCGTGTCACTTCCCATGATGCCTGTGGGGGCGATGAGCCATGCAGACTCTTCATGTGTAAGACCATCTGTGACACATCCAGGCTGAGAAATTGTCTTTCTTTTAGATTGTTCTGATCACCCTTTGTTAGCTCTGAATCCCGGGCACACTGTGTTACTGGGTGCTGTCTGAATTTTCTTATGCTGGCTCCAGTCCCACAAAGGCCTCTCGTTACTGGCTTCAGGCTGATTGCTATTGTTGAGTTTCACCCTAACTAAAGTTATCAGAATAATTTAATTTCCTAAAACTATCTCTCTTTTCTTTCCTTCTTTATGTTTTTTCTTCAGTACTGACAATTTAATCTAGGGCCATCACCTTGAGCCATATCCCAGCCATTTTTTTATTTTTTATTTTGAGACAGGCTCTTATTAAGCTGTCCAGGCTGGGCTGAAACTTGATCCTCCTGCCTCGGCCTCCCAGAATGCTGGGGTTACAGGCGTGTGCCATTGTGCCTAGCCCTAAAATACATACCTTAATCATAAGACTATTTATTATCTTGCAAATAAAGCTGCTTTCTGACTTTCATGTGAATAAGTATTTCCAGTTTTACCACAGTCATTCATTTTGCTTTTCTGTAGAACCGGAACTATATTTAACGAACAGTCATATCTCAAAGCGTGTAAAGCATAGAACTGTGTGGAATAGAAGTGTGTGGTTTAACAGCAAAATTCATTTCCAAACAAGTCACTGAGCCCCTTGCCCTCAGCTGCTTTATGTGTAAAGTGGAAACAACATCATCTCACAGAATTCCATGGATCTGGAGTGGTGGAGAATTGCACTCTTGGCCTGTGCCGTCAGAGTTCTGGGCAGTGGAAGATCCAAGCACTTGGGAGAAAGCTCTTTGGAGCTCAGAACACAAAACAAACAGCCGTTGGGTCCTTAAGGCTGACATTTGAAATTGTGCTACTTATCTCACTGCTTGGTGACACAGTATTTTAGACACACAGGGTGCAGGATTGAGTCACCCTCTGTGTTGAGGTACAGCAGGAATCCATCCCACTCATATTTCCAGAGGTCTCTTGAGGCCTTCCTAGAGCCTGTGAATTGGACCTTGCAATTCTTGAGCTCCACATCAAGACCCCTTAGGACTCAGAGCCTGACCCTGGACTGGATGCGGAGGCCAAGTTTCCCACAGCCCTGTGGGACCTGTAGCTCTTGCTCCCGAGCCCAGCAGACACTCGGTGCTTGCCCCAGACCCCAAGGACTGCTCTGCCCTCTCGGTGACCCAGGCCCAGACCCAGCCTCTCCCACAAGCCTGTAGGTCTGTCTCCTGCCTGGTGATGGTGTGAGAGCCGAGGCCTGGGTGTGGCCATGCCCAGCTTGCTCACCAGGATGTCATGGGGATTAAGGCCGAATGCTTGTATAGAGTGTTTTCTGGAGCAGGACTGTCCTGATTCAGGCCCGTGGCATCAGGGCCTTTCTTATCCTTTCCACTTCAAAAACTTGAGTTTGTTTCTGCGGGTGGGGTGAGAAACTATGTTCTGCCCTGGCTCCTGCACCCGCCTCTCCTCCAGGAAGTCTTCCCAGAGTCGTCACACATGCTGGGCACAGCACTGTCAGCGCCCCATGCCATCTACTTTGTTGGTGGGGAGCAAGAGCCGTGGACCTGGGCAGGGACTGGTGTGTGCTGTCCTCAGCCCTGACACTCAGAGGCCCACTTGTTAACCCTCTGCTCTGCCTTCACTCTCCCAGAGGATCACAGCCAGGGGCTTTGAGTCCGGGTCCGTCCCCCCACCCCATCTGTTTGGTGCTAGGGATTGAGCCCAGAGTCTGGCGCTGGCCAGGCAAGCACTCCCATGAGCCCAGTTTTCTCCAGCCTGTATTTTTGTCATCTGGCCATCGGGCTGTCCTTGGGAGGAGGGCTGTGTGCCCCATGCCACTGTCCCAGACCCTGTACCTGAGGATCTCAGACTTGATACATAACACAGCTTTGCCTGGATTCCATTCATTGAAGGAAGAAGAGTGCCTGCTTGGCCTCAGCATGGTGTGGTTAATTCTGTCAGCCATTCTCAGAATGCTCTCATTTACTGACTACAGCCACTGATGTCACCAGGAAGTTCTCCCCACATCGCTCTCCACTTCCCTGTCCCCGGCTTATTCACTGTCTAGCTGCTGCAGTTAGACTTTGTTCTCCAGGCTAGGAAAGCTGGCGGCCTGGCCATCAGAAGTGGGTGCTGCAGGGCTGGTGGGTTGGGGGAAGGTCATCCCCACAGCCTGTTGGAGTTACGTGTTCATGTCCTAGACGCTGACGTGATAGAAACTGCTGTTCCTAAAGACTTAAAAGTGTTTGTATCCTCTTTGTAATCTCAGCTGTTTACTTGCATATTTCAAGAAACAATTCAGTGGAGACTTCAGAATTCAGAGGGACAGACTGGAAAAAATAGAGATTTTTGCCTGGCCCTAATGTAAAGCCACATCATCAAAATGATGCACACCTGAGCCACATCAGCCTATTCCTCTCTTCCATGACTGCCGTCTTACAGCCGTGATTCGAAACTTGTTCCTGACTGGACAGCGCACATTTCAGTACTTAAAATGAAATGTTGCTATCAACCATGTTATGACACATTGATGAAGGCCCCTCTCTGACAAAGACTCCTTGCTCCAGAGACCAGGGCCAAGAGAGGCTCTCTCACATTTTCCCTGTGGGCTTCCTTCACTAGACAAGTTAGAGCTCCCTGGATCAACTTCTTCCCCTTCTGGCTTGTCTCTTTTCTCCATGTTGTGTTGTGTTGCATTGTGTTGTTTTGTTCAGAGAAGGTCTCACTAGGTAGCCCAGGCTGGGATAACAGGTTAGGTGAGCCCCTCCATGCCCAGCTGTGTCGTTCCTTATGTACTTGGTTTTAGTCAGACTTGTGCATTTTGGAGAGAGGTCACTCAGCTGGGCTCTGTGGACAGGATCGTAGATAGTACTTCACCATTGTTTGGTTAGAACCTAGCACAGGGCCAATCACACAGAAGGTTCAAAGGAATATATGAGTGGGTGTGTGTGCTGTATCTATGGAGGATACAGATAAGCCAGGAAGTTTAACACTCTTTACAAATGCCAAACATGGTAGCACATACCTATAGTCCCTGTACTCTGGGAGGTTGAGGCAGGAAGATCGCAAGTTGAAGCCCATCCTGAACAACTTAGTGAGACTCTCTCAAAAATATGAAATAAAGAGAGCTGAAGATTAGCTCAGTGTAAGGGCCTTGGGTTCTATCCCTGGTACTGGAAACAAATGCTCCATAGAAGACTCATGAGAGGCGCTGAAGGGAGCGAGCATCTTGGAGCAGTGTTACCAGCGCCCTGAGAACTAGGGATTCTCCTCCCCCAGTTAAATCAGAACCAACGAGTACCAAGGTAGAGAACCCAGGCTTACGTCAGCTTGACTCTGCACACGGGGCTCTCAGCTCTCGCCAGATCCTTTCACGCTGGGAAGAAGTCAGGTGACTTCATCCATCCGCTGCCTTCAGAGGAGACCACATCTAAAGGCGCGTGGCTCTGAGTCCCAGCCTCTGAGATGACTCATTCGTTCGTGTCCTCCGCTGCAGGCTTCCGCTGAGTCCCCACGGCCCACTCAGCTCTCCACGGGGAGGCCCACCAGCCGGCTGAGTCCACCCCAGCCTGCTGCCCACTGTCCTCCGTTGCGGTGGCGTGTGCCCGGATGCCCACATGCTCACCGCTCCCTGTGCTTTGCTCTCCTCTCCCGCTCCACCAGCAAGCCCTGTAGTTCCCATACTCGAGCTTTTTTGAAACTGATGGCTGCCGCTGGCCTTGTTTCCTCCTGGGCTTCTGCAGGGCACCAGACTTCTCCCTGCTCCTCTCTGCTCCACCACCCAGCCTTGTTACCCATGAAGCAGCCAGACTCGGGTCTTCTGAGCCTCCTGTGATTTCTCTTCATACTGGAAATAAAGCCCACAGCTCCCTCACCTCCCTTCCGAGCGTTCGCCACCTTTCCTGGTGGCTGCTGCCACGGCCTGGCTGTCCCTCCACAGCGCCCCGCCAGCCTCCTCGCTGGGCTTCTGGGCTCTGCTCAAGGGAAGGCTCCTGGGAAGCTGGGCTGCCCTGGCTGGAGGTACTGGCCCTGCCCTTGACCCTGCTTCCCCTCTGCGCTCACAGGGCATCCCAGCCCGGCCTAGGAAAGCATCTGTGTGGGGTTCTGTACTTAAGTCATGCCTGGCTCGCCCATTAGAAAGCGAGCCTGGAGTAGGCACTGCTCACAGCCTGCTGCTGTGTTCCTGGCCCCTGGGCAGGCAATGAACAGGAGTCAGTCTTTCATAAGTGTTTATTTGTTTGTTTTGTAAAATATCCCCATTTCAGTACTTGAATGTGAAAGGTTATGCTTCAGGCACTAAAGTTAAGGGAACTGACTTGATTTTCTTTCTCCCTCACAGTTGCCCTAAAATTGGCTGTAGCCACACAGATATGAGGATGTCTGACCTCGTCCAGGACGAAGCACTGAGGAGAGCCATCGAGAACCACAACAAGAGGAAGTACCGTCATTCGGAGTAGGGCCCAGCCACCGCCCTCCCGGGAAGCCAGCAGCCTACCTCCTACCCCAGCCTGCCCTGGAGAGCAGTGCTTAGTACCAAGTGGACCTGCCGGGCTGCCCTGCATACTTTGGGGTAAAGTCTAATGATTTTAAATGTTAAAAAAGCAGTTTTTCAAGCTACATAATAACAATGCAAGCATCTTATATTGTTTATACTTCAGTGCTTTATCATTTTAAATAAAATTTTGACTATCTGCAGCATGTCCTGTCTGTGCATCTCCTGTTGTGTAAATGGTTCTAAAGGTACGGGTTTTATATATTTTATATTTCAGGGTGACTTTTACAATTGTTTTAACTGGAGAATATCTTTCAAGTGATAATTGGGATGAGAAAAAAGAGAAGCACCCCAGCTGAAAAGCGTTTTCTATCATTGCAGCAAATAAGAACATTCAGTTCCAAAGCAAAGGCAGTTTATGTCCTGTTTACTTTGTGTCAGTGACAGCTCAGAACATGGAAGTGCTTTTTATTGTCCTGTCTTTCTGACTGGCACAGAAAGCCCAGTGACAGGCCCACCCTGGCAGTGCTAATCAATGCTGTAACGGGAACCTTGGCCACTCTCAAGGGCCTGCGGCATCCTTCGGAGCAGCCACGGCCTGGCCATGCTGTGCCCTTCAGGAGCTCTCTGCAATGACAGCCTCTGCTGCCGAGCCCTGGATCTTCCAGGGAACACGGAGATGTTAAAGCAGTGCTGCCTCAGGCCCTGTGGGCCCCAAGACTGTGTGGACCAGGACCAGCAGGACCTGACTAAATTGAGCTCCAGTTACATTCCAGTTGGGTGACCGTAGCAACATGGTGTCAACTAGACTATTAAAGCAAATGAAGCGTGCCCAGACTGAGCCAGGACAGCAGGGTAGCTAATGATGGCTGACGCTTACTGAGTGTTGTGCTGGTGTACCAGATGACAGTTCATGTGCCTTACAGATATATTAGCGCCTGTAATCTTCATGGCCCAGTGAGAGAGGCACAAGTATTCCCAGCATACAGATAAGGAGAATGAAGCGCAGAGAAGTGAAGTAACCTGTGGAAAGTCATGAAGCTAAAGGATGAGCTGGGACTGGCACTTGGGTGGCCCAGGCCCAGGGTCTCCACTGTTCGTTTAAAGATAGGGTTTCACTCTGTAGTCCAGGCTGACTTCAAACTCATGGCACTGATTCTGCCACAGCCTCCCGAATGCAAGGATTATGGGCCTGCGCTACCACACCTGCCCCACAGGTCTCCATTCGTAATCCATGCTGTCCTCCCCTACTCATTTATCTAAGATCTGAAAACATAACCAAAGACCACAGCTTTTGTAAGGAACAAGCGTGTGTGTGTGTGTGTGTGTGTGTATACATAAAAAATAAGTAATGAAAATGCAGGAAATAACTGGATGTGGTATCCACTAGGCAGTCAAAAACATGAAATACTGACATATATTTGAGTTTAGAGGCATGAGCCAACATGGCAGAGTTAATTTTGAAAATATTTTCAGGGAATCCAGAAAGTAATACAACATTCAGTTCCCTACAACTAAACAATTTTTGAATTTCCTTATATGCTTTATCTGAAACAGACTTTCCTGAGGAAATGATTATGTTTAAGCCAAAATAAACATACTTTCCATGGAATGTGGTTCTTTTGTGAAATACTCTGTTTCCTAAACAGATAGGGACAAGCACGAAATGCTTGCCCAAGATTTGATTCTCGTTTCCCGATTCTTTGTGAAGGAATTCTGGAACTCTGCTGTAGATACCCACCCGTACCAGTGAGAAAAATGCAGTCATGCCATTCCATGTGGAAGGGGTACTGTGTTTGTATCCCCGGAGTTTTTCCTTTAGTCTTCAGAAACAGCCAATTAAAGAATTTGAGGTTTTATAAAGTTTATTTTTATCTTTAAAGATTTATGATTTGATTGCCTGGTATATTTACTGAATTCTGTTACAGGGGTTTTCACAAATACTGGAATCTTTTCTTCAAGTGAAATCATTAAAAAAAAAAAAAACAACACATAAGCTGGCTTGAAAGGGAGAAGTTCTCGCCACAGGGGAGGGGAGAGCTCTTCCTCTTTTCAGAGCAAGCCCCAGACCCTACCTGTGACAACTCCGCAGCCCCACGCATGGCATTTGGAAAGTACCTGTTATAGCTAAATGTTTCACACATGGCTGACGTGGGGCCTGGACAAACGTGATTTTAAAATGCAAGTTCTTTTGAGAAACTTAAAAGACAGCATCACAAATCCCAAAAGAAGACATTCCTCTCACCTTATACAGAGCTTCAGACCTGGAGTTCTAGCTGCACATGGCCCCTTCAGTCACTGCCGCCTCCCCTGGCTGCTCCTGACAAGGACGGAGGGACCCAGGCCCTGAACTGATGGCTGGCCAAAGTACTCTCATGGCCTAAGTGAGTCCTTGCTGCTACCCAGAAAAGTAGTTGTCATTACCCCATTTTACAGATAAGGAAACCAAGGTTCTGTGTCCTCAAGTTCTGTCCCCAAGGCCACGGGTTCATACTAGACAAGACAGCACTGTGACCACTCGGCCTGCCACAGGGCCCTCGAGGGTGAGAGCTACATCAGTGGCTGGCACTTCCCTCCCAGCTCTGTCACTGCCGACACAGACCGCCGTCCCCAGGAACCAGGCTGTGGCTGCCACACATTTCAAGTCTCCCTTCCTTCAGTGCGTGCTCCCCACATACCTACACCTAGAAGGGCTCTCCTGGCTGGTCGCTAACACAAACCTTCCTCTTGTGTGTAGTTTGCAGGAGTACTGATGGGCCAATTCACAGCAGACCTCAGGCCTTCCCTTCCTATTGGTGGTGCAGGGCTGGTGTGCAGGGCCCTCTTGTCTCTCCAGTGCTTCCCGGGCCTCAGCCTGCCTGCTCACCAGCCCGAGTCCAGGAGGGTGCTAATCCTTGGACTCCTGACCAGTGGGTGCGGTGACCTTGGGCAGCTTGCTTCTCTGCTCCAGGCTACAAGTTTCCATGTGAAGTAAAACATCGGAACAGTCCTTACAGTTCCTTTTTTGTTTTGTTTTGTTTTGTTTGAGACAGGACCTCGCCATGTAGTTCAGGCTGGCCTTGAACTCACTGTGGAGCGTAGGCTGGACTCTGCCTCAGCCTCCCAAGTGCTGAGACAGGTGTGCACACCACAGACAGCCCCTGTGGTTCTTTTTTTTTTTTTTCTTTTTGGTGTCGAGAGTCAAACTTAGGACCTTACGCTTGCTAGGCAGGTGCTCGTGCTGCTGAGCTGTATCCCCAGCCCTGCAGTTCCTTTTAAAGCTCTAAGATCTTGTGTCATATTTTCAATGAATAGGTCTTGTGAGAAGTATGTGACCTTTCTAAGAAAGCAGGCTGACATGGGAATTAATATGCAGTTGGACCAGACAAGTTCAGACTCTGCAACTGTTCAGGAAATAGGCAGGTCTAAGGCCTGCCTACCTTGTGCCATGTTTTGTGCTTGCCCTCTGAAGGGCTGACATTTAAAAAAGTAAATTTCGGGGCTGGGGATTTAGCTCAGCGGCAAAAGCGCCTGCCTGGCAAGCGCAAGGTCGTGAGTTCGGTTCCCGGTACCGGAGAAAAAACCAAAAAAAAAAAAAAAAGTAAATTTCAGGCAAGGGTGCAACTCAGTGGTAGAGTGTTTGCCTAGCATGCATTTGGCTCTGGGTTGCATTCCCAGCACCAAAAAAAGGAAAATTGAAAATTAAATTCTGTAGGTTATGTGAATGCAGTGTGTAGGAGATGTAACACACACATTCACAAGTGAATGAGCAAGCAAAAATCCATGTTTTAGTAAATCAGGTGACAAGATTGGAAACAAGGTTTAAAAACATCTGTGAAACCTTCAGATTGGGAGATGAAATGACGATGGCTTCCCCAGCTGTGTAGAAGGCTGCGGTTCTGGGTTGTATCAGACTTGGTTGATGGGGGATCACTCCTCTGCAAAGAAAGCAGGTAAATGGGGGGCACAGGGCCCCTCCTGCTTTGCTGGTGGAATGCAAATTGATGTAGCCACTTGGAAAATAGCTTGGCATTGAAAAAAAGTTACACGTAGTAGTTCCACTTGTAGGCATCTTCCAAAGAGAAGTAAAACCTCACGTTGATATAGAGACGTTGTCAGTGTTAATAACAACATGACTTATAATATAACAAGATAAATGGAAACAGTTCAGATGAATGGATGAACAACATACATGAATCCACAGAGTGGAATACTGCTTTGCAATAAAAAAGGAACAAGGTGCTTTCCAAATACCCTGTGTGTGTGTGTCTGTAGCAAGAACACTGCCTCCTGTCCTTCCCAGCTGCTAGGGAGGCTACAGTGCTAGTGAAGCAGCCAATCACAAAGACCAGGAAGGTGTAAGCCCACTCGCATGAGCGCTCTGGGGAAGACATCCCTGGGGACTGAGAGAGGCACGGTGGCCAGCCCAGGTGGTGGTAGTGCAGGTGCACAAGGGACTGCTGTGGGGAGGGCGATGCTCTGCCGCTGAGTTGCGGTGGGTCACACAGCTGTGGCTTGTTCACTGCAGCACGGTGGGTTTCATCCAGGTGACACCAGCGGGAGTGTCGTGAGGACAGGAAGGGGCTGTCCCTGGTCCCAGGGGAGGTGTGGGAGCTTCCAGAGCTGTCAGTGGCCCAAATGCAGCTCCTCACCAAACCTCTAGCCATCTTCAGAGGAAAGTTTCCCAGTCTTTACCTTGAAGATTTGCATGAAATAATTCTATTCCAGCCTCAGGAAATCAGGGATTAAAAAAGCAATTACTGAAGAAACCTCGGAGGGCTGGTAAGATTCAGCAGTGATTGACGGCAATAAAGAATTTTACCTGTGTCTTTAACACACAGCGGGGTGTGCGTTTTGTGTACTCTGACTGCTAACAGTGACCAATAGCTCTAATTACTGACTTGTAGTTTTTAAAGCGTACTGGTGTTTTTCTGTCCTCCCTGCCACTGGAAAGGGTCCCTGAAGACAGCCTGGTGAGCACCCAGTATGTCCGGACATTGAGAACACAAGTCCTTACGGCTAAGGGTGTGTGTGTGTATGTGTGTGTGTGGTGCGTGAACAAATGCAGAGTTGATTTTATAAACAAAAAGCATTAAGTTATGAAAGGAGACTTTCTTTTATGGAAAGAAGGTAAAACCAAATTTCATAAAATAATAAAAGAATAACAATAGTTAATACATTACATGTTGTCATCTTTAAAGTAGTTTCTCAGGGTATAGGGTATGGGCATAAAAATTTCTCCAGCCCATATCAGCACAAACCTTAGTGATCTAAGAGACGCTAATAGTATTTTTCCTACTGTTTCCCCTTTCACCCATCCTAGTTCCTTTTGCCTTTTGAACAATCTCTTCCCATTTCATAATATCTGTTGTACATTTTAGACCTTATTTACTCTTTCAATTTCTCACACCAGGGAAACAATATGATATTTGCAGGTGTGAGTCTGATTTATTTCACTAATGAGTGTGGCCTCAATTTGCATTCATTTACTTATAAAAGTCTCAAATTTATCCTTCTTTATGGCTGAGTAATGCTCCACTGTATAAAAATACCACCTCTTTTTTTATCTATTTCTCAGCTGATGGACATTTGGGTTGTTTCCAAGATTTAGCTATGACAAATTGTGCTACTATAAACATGAGTGCACATGTATCACTGTAGTATGATGTTTTTAATTCTTCTGGGAAGAGATCTAGAAGGGGAATAGCTGGGTTGAATGGGAACTCTCATCCTGATTTTTTGAGGAATCTCCACACTGATTTCCACAGTGGTTGCACCAGTCTACACTCCCACCAACAGTGGAGAAGTGTCCCTTTTTCCCCACAGCCCTGCCAGCATTTGTTATTGGTTGATTTCTTGATGACAGCCATTCTTTCTGGGGTGACAGGAGCACAGCCAAAGGTGAGGCACTGTTAGGACAGAAGCCAGTGCCGCCCAGAATACAAGGGGGGAGGGGGGGAGTTGGGGTGGGCAGGCTCTGGGGGAGCAGGCTGTGCGGAGGCCTGAGCTGGGCCTTCAGCCGGACACGTCCACCACCGTTCACAGAGCGTGCGACCCCAGTAGTCCAGAGAAGCCCAGAACAGAAGGTTAGGAAGATCCCACAAGAATTATGATTTTCTTGTTTATAGAGGAAAAAGCTTGTTTTATATAAAATGAAAGATTATGATAGGAAGACCCAAGGCAATTAAGAAGTGCCGAGAAAGGACCTTTAATACTCAAAACAGAATTACTATTAGCACTCAGCCCAAAAGAACTGTGGATAGAATTCAGAAGCGTGTGTCGCATGGGGAAGAAAGGGCGCATATTAAGTAACCTGTAACTGGAGCGCAGTGTCCCATGTGGACAGGAGGCCCCAGTGAATTAGTCTCTGCGAATATGACCAACAAAGTCATATTTTCTTACTGCATTACGGTTTCTGTAAAGACAAATTTGCACTGATTTTTTTCTTTTAAAATATAGCAGTTGATGAGATGAGAAAACTAAAAGATAGATTTTTGGAGACAGGGAAAAAGATGGGGGTAATAAAATGGGAACTGATCCAGGTATGTCCTCTGCGTGTACCAATTTCCCAAAACGAACCTCACCATTGTTTTTGTTTTGTTTTATTTTTGACACAGGGTCTTTTGCTATGCAACTCAAGCTGGCCTTAAACTCACTATATAGCCCAGGTTGGCCTCAAACTCAGGGCAATCCTCCTGCCTCAGCCTTCTGAGTGCTGGGATTACAGGCGTGCACCACACCTAGCTCACTGTTCTATATTACATATATTAATAAAAAATTATAGTAGTCAGTTGTTTCTGGCAGTTATGAACTACAGAAAGGGGGCTCACCTTTCAGTAACCCTCCAGATGTGACACATGAAAAACTGGGTTCTGAACCTTGGACAACAGGCCCTGCGGCGTATCGAGCAGCCAGGCCAAGACTGCCTGGGCAGAGTCCGCAGAGGAGGGCTGCAAGGAGGGGGCTGCAAGGAGGGAGCTGCAGGAGGGCAGGCCCTGGAGGTGCTCCTGAGTCCCTGGAGCCTTCGGCTGAGCCATCTGTTGGCGTGCCGACCCCCTGAGCCAGGTCAGTGGGCACAGAAGCTGGCATTCACACGGGGTTGTTCCTCTTCCAATCAGCTGAGCGCACACCCTCACAGGGCCTGGTCCGTCCTCAGAGAGGACCCAGGAAAGGACCCTGAGATGCCCTGCTGCACTCCAGCAGAACAGGCAGACTTCCTGTGTGAAGGGCAGGAGCGTCTGCCGTCATCTGACAAAGGCCCAGGCAGCCTGTCGGTAAGGACAGCCTGCTTTCTGTAAGGCTTGATTTACATATAGACATGGAATTCTGAATTTAATTGTCACATGCCAGAAACCTTATTCCTTTGAAAAATGTAAAAATGTAAAATCCTTGAAAAATGTAAAAATCTAAGCTAGATCTGGTGGCACATGCCTATAATCCCAGCACTCAGGAAGCTGAGGCAGGAGGATTGGAAGTCTGAGCCTAGCCTTAGCAGGACCCTGTTTAACAATAAAAAGGTCTGGGGATGTTGTGCAGTGTAAAGACCTTGGGTTCAACCTCCTGTATGGCAGAAAGAATAATATAATGAAAGCATTGCTCCAACCAGGGCCCAACACGTCATTGGGCACACACTGTGGGCCACATGGCCCTCCAGAGGCCTGGTGAGCCTGGGATGCCTCGGCCCTTTCTGGTGAGCCTTGGGCTCAGGTGGGCCTCATTCCTGCCCTTCTGCCCTCATTCCAGAATGTTCTTTGGCCAGCTCTGCTGTCATCTACATATCCCCAGCACCCAGCCCACAATATGGCACCTCACAGTTTGTTGATTGCTTAGTAAAAAGTGCTGGAAAAGAAGTATTTTGTATATCTTTGCAAGATTAAACAAGATGAAAAACATAAATTAACGCAGATAAAATTTCTCCCAGATCAATAGAAGAGGACACCTATCAGAGCTCACGTGGCACCTGCATACATTAGTCCATTACTTCTCCCATCAAGATGAGGAAACTGAGGCCCACAGAAGATCAGGTTTTGCGCCAGGCCCAGGAGCTGATGAACAATGGGGCTGGGGCTGGGGCTGGGGCTGGGGCGATTCCCCAGAGCAGGCACCTACATCGGGTCCGGGCTACTTGGGAGAAGGCAATCAGGGCTGGGCCGGACTGCAGAGCAGTGTGGGAAGCCCCTGAGAGGCTGTGGCGTTGGCAGAGGGAGTGATGTCTCCTGCCCTCCTCTTCCTTGAGGTCAACTCAGCCTCTGGCTCCAGGAGGAAGCCAGATGTTGGAAATAAAGACATTAAGCGGCGTCCCTGCACTAGACCCTGCCTTTGCCACTCGAGTCCACTCCCAAGGCTGCAGCCGAGCCTCTTTCCTGGTTCTGCTGATAGGCACAAGGGTGGGGTCTTGTGCGGCTGTGTGCTTTAGACAGCGCCTCACAAACACCGCACCAGGACACCAGTTCTTGCTACTGACGCCCAGCACCCCATCGCCAAGACAAGGAGGGGCTTCTCCCTGCCACCCTTCCCTGCCATGCTGAGGGGACCCTCCACTGGAGGCAGGAGTGGGCTAGGGATAAATGGTTCGGGGTGTGGGCTACTGCGCAGGGGGAGTCTGCAGGAGCAATCAAGGTCCTCAGCTGCCTCCAAGTGCAGCTCACAGAGACTCACTGGGTTGCCAAATGCCTGGTAAACAGACCCCATCCCTCGAATTCCTTCCCCTCTCTCACCCTCCACCTGCTGCCTGTCTGACCAGACAGTTGCGGCCAGGCCCCCTGCAATGCTCATTCTGGGCTGGATGCTGGCTTTAAAGGAGGCTTGTTTTCAGAACTATGCCACAGGCACACACGGCTGAACACAGTCCTTCTCCCCCTCAGCTCCTCCTGCTCGGTGACGGGGACCATCCTCCTTCCTCCTGGATGCTTGTGCTTCCTGACCGTAGGCATCCCGTCTCTGTCCCCCATACGCCCTCCAGAGTGGGACCCACAGCAGAGCTTGTTTATCACGAAGCCCTCTACTGCCTCTATCCACTGGCTGAAAGCTGCTGGTCAGGATGCAGATGCCCGGGCCTCCCAACCTCGGAGCCCAAGTCCTGGGAGGCAGGCCCAGGAATCTGCATTTAACACAGGGACTCTGCCACGCATGCACCTGCATATGGAGAAAAACATCAGCATAAGTTAAGGTTTGTTTAGTAAAGCCAAACAGAGCATCTGTGCACTATAGCTATCGCTCTCTAGCTTTTTCCTTTTATTTACTTATTTATTTATTTATTTATCTATTTATTTATTTATGTTTCAGTACTGGTGCCTTTGCACTGAGCCACATACAACCCCAGCCCTTTTTTATTTTGAGGCAAGGTCTTGCTAAGTCACTAAGTAGCCCAGGCTAGGCTTGAACTTGTTAACCTCTTGCCTCAGCCTTCCAGAGTGCTGGGATTACAGACATGTGCCACCATACCTGGCTAAACACCATATTCCTAAATAAAACCTTCAAAAATATCACAGATAAATACAGAGAGTTCAACATTTTTTCTTTCTTTTTTTGCTTTCTTTCTTTTCTAATATTCTGATGAGTGCAAAGTCCAATGACCAATTCCACTGAGAGATGGATCCCTCATTGCTGATTCAGATTGCACTCCATGGACTGGTTTCAAACACCCATCTTGGAGACATATTTTCAGATCTATCTCCCAGGGCCCACTAGAAAGTCTTACAAAACAAACAGCATGGGGGAAACACTTCTCACTCGACTTTTCCACACCAGCTCGGGCTTCACAGAGGTAGCAAGTTTGGAGAGGGCAGACATGGTTTGAGAGAGACCTCTGCTCACCCGGAGCTGGACTCAGGTAATATTTTGGTATGAATATCAGCATCTTCAAGAAAGTTGCATTTCCCCAACTCCAATCACCCAAGGTCCCCCATCAGAAGTGGTGTCATTTCCATTTGTACCCTCTATAATGATTTGCATAATGTTTTTTTTTTTGGTACCAGGAATCAAACTCAGGACCTTGCATTTGCAAAGCACGTGCTTGTGCCACTGAGCTATCTCCCCAGCCCATTGCTTAAATGTTTTGAGTCAGTTTAATCAACTCATTAAAAAAAAAAAATGTGTAGCCTTCTAGACAATACACACATAATGACTAGTACATCAAAATCGATGCATAATGTTTGATTAAATAACACAGACATCCTTGAGCATCTCTCATCTTCCTGTGTGGGCCCTGGGGGGGCTCTTGCAGGGCTGGGGACAAAGCGGTCCCCACTTACTGAGGTTCCCAGAGACCTCCGTCCAGGCACTGCTGGCACTGACATGCAGACGTCCCTGGAGAGCACACAGCTTCTGGGGCCTCCGGGCTTCCCTGTCCTGGGTCGTGGCCTCGGAGCTCAGCCAGGTGTCCCTGCCAGTCCTCCAGTCCCTGCACGAGCTCGCCAGCTCGCCCTTATCTGTCTCCTTGAAGCAAATGACGCCCTGCCAGCGTGGGAGCTCTGCGGGGAGAAGCCAACCCCGGCAGCCGGGAGCGGCGACAGCTACAAGAGCGCCTTCGCTGTGGGCCTGTTTGCTCTGGGCAGTGCACATCCGCGGCCAGCACGTGTGCGAGGGCGCGCCTATGTCAGCTGAGGAAAACAGGCTTCGTGCATCTGGAACCACAGGGGAGACAACAGCCAGCCGACGGCTCACAATTGCCTGAGTTGACGCTGACACCCAGGTGGATTTTGGGGGGCTGCCACCCAGGGCACACCCCAAGTCACAGACAGGAGGCTGAGTTAGGCTGGTCCCTGAGTGAGGCAGGATTGTCATATGCTTTTTTACCAACCTGAGCTCTGCAAAGATGGACACTCAGGAGTAAAACTTAGGGAAGTCAAGCACCCTCTGGCGTTGTTCCCAGGACAACTGGGAGCACAGGGCCACCCGAGCTCCAGTTGCCTCTCTTCCTCACCAGCTGTGGCCTGGGGCCATCACCTGCATAAAGGAAGGGTGACCCCGGCTCTGTGTGCCTCTCGGCACTGCCTGCATCCAATGAGACACTGTACGCAGAGATGGAGGAAGAGTCGCTAAACACAGCCGTGCGCCTGCCTGGGTGAGACGAAGGGCTGGGCTGGCTGCCCACGGGGCTCTGACGCACCGGCCTTGGGCTACTTTTGAGGCAGATGTAGTCCATCCACTCACCCACGGGGCATGAAGACTCACAGTGGGGATGGGTGGGAAGTGACCAGGACCAAGGATGAACATTATGGATTGGAAGTGGTTTAAGTGGCTCCCCTAAAGTTTTTGTGTAGAAGAATAGGTCCCCATGGTGAAGGTATTAGTGTCTGGGAGAGGTCCTAGTCAATTCGGGGTGCTGCCCTCAGAAGGGATTGTGGGACTACAGTCTCTTTTTGGCTTCCTGTTTTAAGAAGTGTTTTTACTCTGGGAGGCTGAGACAGGAGGGTTACAAGTTAGAGCCTACTCTGAGCAATTTAGCAACTTAGTGAGACTCTGACTCAAAATTTAAAAATAAAGGGCAAGGGATGTTGTTCAGTGCTAAAACCTTGGGTTCAAGTCCCAGTACTAGGGGAAAAAAAAAGATGTGACCTCTTGCTTTCACACCCCTCCTACCATCACCGTGCACCGTGAGGGGACACAGCCGAGGGGAGGAGCCTCCTCCACTAGGCCCTGCAGCCTGCACAGCCAGGGCTGACCAAGCCTCTTTTCCTTATAAAGGTAGCCTACCTTCGGTATTTTGTTAAGGTGATTAAGAAAAGATTACCACATGGGATAATTCCTTCCTCTAAAATATGTAGCCCCATCCTTACAATTAAAAGTCTTTCCCAAGGTAAATGTAGCCGGTGAGAGCCGAGGGGGAAAGAGTGGTCAATAAAGAGTATGGAGCAGGGGGACTTGCTCTGGGCCGCGGAAAAGGAGCCAACAGGAGGGAAACTGAGGCCCAAGGTTGCTGGGCCTCAGAGGGCTGGACTGAAAAATAGAGATGAGGCAGAGAGGACTTGGGCTCCTGCTGGAGCTGGAGCAGGCAGAGGGAGCCCAGCCAATATATATTTTCTGAGTGTCCGAGGCCTGTAGCAAATGCTAGAGACATTCGCACTCCATTTGCCTAAGGATGACCGACAAAGAAAACTGTCAGGTTGAAAGGGAAGAAAAAACTCAAAACCCCAAGCAAAGAGACTCAGGGGAAGTTAAACCACAGAAAATATAAAAAGACTTATGTTGGAGATTTCATAAAATTTCCAAATCTGTTTTTCTGTTTTGTTTGGGCTTAGTTTTTGCTTTTTTTGAGACAGGGTCTGCTGTGTAGTTCAAGCTGGTCTTAAAGTTACTGTGTAGCCCAGGCTGGCCTCAAACTCATGGTGATCCTCCTGCCTCAGCCTCCTAAGTGCTGGGATTATAGGCATGCACCACCACACTAGGCTAAAATCTCCACTTTTTAAAACTGCACTGGGTGGGGTGGGGGAAAGGAAAGACACAATCCTCTGTATTACCCTTTTCCTCTCCAGTGAGGTCCAACAAATAGCTTCCTTGATTCAGCAGAAGGGGAAGAGAACAGGGCGGGGCGCTGCCTCAGCAGCAGGGGACAGCATCTGACTTCTCCCTCGGCTTCTCCCTTTCCTTCCCAGAACCCAGTGGACAGCCCAGGGCCCGGGCTGGTGTCCTGGGTTCACACTGCCCTGGGTCCCAAGGATGGCTGCGGGGTTTGGAGGAGTTCCTGGCCCGTTAGCGCCAGGCCCTCCCCTGGGAGAGGAGCGCACGGGGACCCACAGGGCTTTACTCTGTCTGTGGACTTCTTCACAGCACGATAAGAAACACAACCTGTCGTAACTGTGATGTCTGCTCTGCGGGTCTGCACCAAAGCTCCTAGACTCTGGCATCACAGAGGTGTTAACAGACTCTGTGGGCTCAGCCCGAGAGCCACATAGCATGGGATAGTGTACCCCCAATTCCAGGAGTTCCCCCAACAGACTTACCAACACACTGTGACCTGTGGCTGGGAGTGGAGGTTGTGCCGGTAACTTGGCTGATTTGCCTTATGCATTTGGACATGTAGTCGTTAAAAGTCGGCTTTTGAAAAATATGTTTGTGCGCACGATGGGTCTAGAGTTCATCTCCCATTGAACATGCTACCGCTGCCCTCCTGGGGGACAGGGCTCCTGCTAGAGGGGGACCCATTGGCTGCTGCACAAATCAGCCACCCAGGAACACAGAGAAAGTGCTGCATTCTAGAATGATCTACTTTCCTGTTCGCAGAGAAACCCTCAGTCAGTGGAAATGGAAAGCTGTCGAGGAAGCAAGAGAGGAGCCCAAGCTGGGGGGCACCTTGGTGGGGTCTTCCAACACCCAGGCCTCTCGCCTGCCTTCGCTCCATTCCTCGGCTGGCCCTGGGGTCACCACCGTTATAAGGTAGAAACATCCCAAGCTGAAAAATGCATTTGATTCTCCGAAAACCTAAACTGAAAATCCCGTTTAACTCAGCTACTCCCCCTTCTAGGAATCTTTCCAAAAGAGTTAAAGGCGTGATATTACAATGATCCACCCTACCCATGTTCATAACATCATAATTCATAGCAGCGAAATTCTTGGAAGCAGCCTATATGTGCATCAATAGATGAATGGAAAAGGAAAATGTGTTTATGCACGATGGAGTACTACTCAGCCATAAAGAAGAATAAACTTGAGTCATTTGTAGGAAAGTGGATGCACCTTGAGACCATAATCCAGACACACAAACTTAAATATTGCAAGGTTTCTCCTCTATGAGAAACCCAAAGTAGGAATAAGAACAAACTAAAAGGTAGATAATAGGAAGTGGGGAGATTTTTCAAATGGGGAGGGGAGCAAGAAACGGAGGGAGTAAGGAAAGAAGGGGAAGGGATTAAAAAGAGAGAATTGAGAGAAAAATAGAAATAAAGCTTTTTCAAAGGGGAAGAGGAGCAAGCGTTGGAGGGAGGGATGCAGCTCAGCGGTACAGCGCCTGGCAAGCACGAGGTTCTGAGCTCCATTCCCTGTACCAGAAAAAGAAGAGTTGGAGGGAGAAGGAAGGACGGAGAGGAGAGGTGTCGGCCAGCGCTGTGGTAACCAGGGTTCAACGCAGTGACAGGGCTTGCTCACGGGGTTGGGGCTGTGGGGGCCGGGAGCGCCGAGCGGCCAGCTGAGGAGGAAGAGGAGGCAGCCGGTGCGCAGGGAGGATGGGCGCGGCGCAGGGAGGAGCAGGCCCCGGGCAGCAGAGGCCCCAGAGCCCGGAGGCGGGGAGGCTGCATGAAGATGCGTCCCATGCACGCACGGCTAGCTATGACGACTGCGATCCTGCGTCCTGCTGACTCTGATCCAAGAGAGAGACCGAGCCCAGCGCCTTCCGGGCACCTCAGCTGCCGTGTCCGCGCCCAGCCTGGACCGCGCTCAGCTCGCTTCTCCTAGTGGCAGAATCTGCCCGCACGAAGCCTGCTGTGCGCTACAGCGCTGAGCGTCCCGTGGAACCCACTGAACACGGTGCAGTCGAGCGTCACTTGTCCCCTCCGTGGGAGCTGCTGACACTGCCAGGGAGGAGCCCCCGCCTGCTGCCAGCCGGGGAAAGCTACACTTACATGTCGCATTACTGAGCGTGTGTGGCTTTTCAGTCGTCCTAGAGCCGGAGATGTGTCGCTCTCTATTGGTTACTTCCTCATCCCTGGGTAAAATGCCCGACACCCGAAACGCAAGGGAGGAGAGGCTTATTTCAGCTCACAGTTCTGCAAGCTCTGAGCCAGCCAGCGGTGGCCCAGGGAGGCCCTGGGCCGGAAGGCTGCTGGCATCCTGCACCAGGGGCTGATACTTTGGCATCACCGTGGTTTTCGCTCTGCTCTTCCTGGGGTGAGCTAGGAACAGACTTTCTGCCTCACCAGGGCTTCAGGGTGTGTCCCTCTGCTCTAAACAGAGATCCGGGGCCACAAAACAGCGAAGACACAGATCGGGATCCTCCTCCGACTGGCTGATGGCTGTGATGGGCTCCCAGCTGAGGCCACTGTTGCCAGCATATCACCAGCCACCAATGTCCCCTGCCACTGTCCCCTGCCACTGTTATCTGCCACCCATGTCTCCAAAGTCACCTTCTATGTGCCAGGCTCCATCTCAGGGTCCCATCTCCAGGGAAACGAACGCAAGATGAGTCCTCAGAAGTGCTCCCTCAGAACCGCTGTCCACACTGTCCAGCTCCACTCCAGGCCCCACAGCAGCTGCGAGCCACTGTGAGTCTGTCCTTGCGTTCCTGAGGGTGTGCAGCAGCTGGATGCCTAGAGGACAGGGGCACCGAGGCCAGCGCTAGCACTCCAGCACAAGGGGAACCTCAGAATTCCAGGCGGCCAAGTTCTCGTTCTCTGCCTTTTCCACCCAGTGCCAGCGGTCTCGCCACCAGGGAGTTCTTCCTGCTTGGAAACCAGAACCTCCCTCTGTGATGCACCTCGTCCTCTCCCTTCTTCTCCCAGAAGCTGTGTTCTGGCTGGAGAGGGAGCTGAGAGGAAACTGAGGCAGATGTTCTCCTGCAAAGCTGGACTCCCACGTCTCCAGGAACCCGAGCAGAGCGCTTGGGAAACTGACCTTGGAGACTGGCCGTTTAAAGGTAGCAGCACAGCAGGCGCTGTCTTCTGCAGAGGGTTAAACTTCAGGGATATCCAGAAGGGTCTGAAGACCCCTCAGAGGCCGAACAGCAGCACAGACCGGGTTCGAGGTCTGTGGTGAGCATTTCAACTTCCAGCTGTTCGGCTGGACAGCGGCCTCTTCCAGAGCCCACAGATGACCCTGCACTGCGCCTGCTGTGTCACAGCCTCTGCTGAGAGCACCAAGCCAGGGCCTGAAAAGCTGAAGCTACAGAAGCCAGACGCTCCAGACAGTGTTACTAATCCAGACCGAAGTCCAGAGCCTGCTGGGCAGCCGACCTCCAGCTGTGAAGTCCCAGGTCAGCTGTTTTTCCAAGGAATCGAAACAGTGCTGCTAAACTCGTGTGGAAAGCAAGCAGCAAAAGTCTGAAAAGGGACAGGTGGGGAGACCAGCACCACCTGACTTCGGCACCGCCTGTTATATCAGAAAGCTGCTGGTCTGGCCGGGGCGCTGCTGCAGGTAGAGATAGAGACCAGTGCAACCACAGTCTAGAAAATGATCCACACGTGGAAAACTGCTCCTCCCTCCCTCCCTCCCTCCCTTCCTTCCTTCCAGATACTGGGATTACAGGTGGGCACTCCCATACCTAGTCTGGAAAACTGTTTTTTAAAAAACCAAGATACAGGTGGGCGAGGTGGCACATACCTATAATCCCAGTACTCAGGAGGCTGAGGCAGGAGGAACAATGCAAGTTCAAGGCCAGGCTGCGGTACACAGAAAAACCCTATCTCAACAAAACAAAACAAAACAAAACAACGACAACAATGAAAAAAAAACAAAAACCAACCAACCAACAACAAAAGCTAACCAACTAACCAAAAACTAACTAAATAAATAAACAAAGATGCAAAGGCAAATGTATACAAAAACATTGTCTTCAACAAAAGGTGCTGTGGGGCGTGGTGTTGCATACCTGTAATCCCAGCACTTGGAAGGCTGAGGCAGGAGGATTGCCATGAGTTCAAGGCCAGTCTGAACTACACAGTGAGACCCTGTCTCAAAAAATGAAAACAAACAGAGGGTACTAAGTATCTATATTCTAGGAAATGAACTTGGATCTATCCCTTGTGTTCCATGCAAAATAAGATAAATTGAATTTCCTAGAATTTAAAAAACTCTGTTCTGTCAAGAGGATGAAAAGATAAGCCACCCACACAAACACCCCCAAACAAAATCAAACAAAGAACAAAAAAATGCCAGACATAGTGGCACATCCCTGTAATCCCAGCACTCAGGAGGCTGAGGCAGGGGATTGCTGAAAGTTTGAGGCCAGCTTCAGCTACCTAATGAGTTCAAATCCGAACTACACAGGAAGACCCTGTCTCAGAATAAGGAGATGGAGGAGAGGAGGAAGAAAGAGAGGAGGAGGAGGCCTCTCAATTGCCGGTTGGCTGTATTCGGGGTGTGTCGCCTGCATGACAGCCAGGCTGGGCTCCTCCAGGTTCTCATGGAGATCAGCCTCTCTGCAGGCATTGCAGGCATCAGTGGTGCCTCTCCTCACTAACCCGGGGACGACTCCACTCACCTCCAGAGGCCTCGCTGCCAGCCAGCCCAGCCTCTTGGGCAGTCAGGGCTCATAACTGCTTGACTAATCCGCAGGTGGCAACGCAGCAAAGCTTGTTTTCTTAGCAGGAGTCAGGGCTGAGTGAGCGCTGTGCTGGCTGCAGCCCGGCCTGCCTGGGCTGCGGTGGGGAGGGGCAGGCCCGGTGTCACCCTGTGATGGCTTCCGGGGGCTGCTATACAAATCCTGCAGTCCCAGTGGGCCAGGAGGCCACAGCCCGTGAGTTGGCAAAGCCACGCTCTTCCCAGGGCCTCTCGTGGCTCCTGCTGGCTCTGGCGTTCCTTAGATCCAATCCGTACTTCACCTGCAGGGGACCTTGGCCTCTGTGGGACCCAGGACCTCTCCAGACAATTCCAAACGATCTCACAGGATCCTTAACTTAGTAACCTGGGAGACAACCCTGTTTCCAGACACTATCAAAGCCACAGGTTCCTGGTGGACAAATATTTTGAGGAGGCCACCGGAGCAGCCGATGGGGAGCTCACGCACATCACTGCCCCTTGTGTCCTCGCCTCTCTGTCTCACCGCTGTACTGCTCTGGCTCTTTGCTTGGCGGAACCGGTGCCCACTGCCCCAGTCTCTGCCTGTTCTTGTCTCTTCCTCTCCACGTGTCTCCTGCTCCAGAGTGATTTTTCCAATACGCAAATCCCCCTGTCCTGTCCCTGCCTTGGACACTCCCAAGGAGCAAGCACAGCCTCCTTGGCGCGGTACTTGAGGGCAGGCACGGTGTCCAGTGCTTGTCTGCTAGATTCTAGCCAACTTCGAGGACCTGTCACCCGCACACGCAGGCCCTCAAATGAGGTCTGCACACTGCAGGGGCCGGCATGGCGTGCTGGTACCCTGGTGGCCACATCACACTCAGCGCAAAGTGAGACATGCTAGGCACTCGGTAAGCCTCGTGCAATGAGCGGCTTAGTGATGGCAAGGCACGCAGGAATTCTGCCTGTGTTTTCTTTCTTCTTCTTTCTTTCCTCACATCTTAAATTTGTAGGAACCGGGCACCTTCCCTGAACAGGGAAGTGGGCTGAAGGAGCTCTGCTTTGAAGTTAGACGTAACAGCTGGCAGAGCCTTCCCGCACTCCTGATTCTCGCACACTTTGGAAAGATCACGGATTTTTTTTCTTTTTTGAGCCTCCATTTCTTCATCTGAGAACTGGCACTGACTTTGCCTCCCTCAGAACCATGAGTGTAAACAAGCGACCATTTGACCCAGTTTTTCCATTCCAAAGTACCCAAGAAACAGGTCCACACCTCAGTGGGTACATAGATACTCACAGAAGCATTATTTATAACAGGGAAGATGGAAACGGCTCCAATGTCTATTGCAGATGAATGGACAAACACAGGTTATCTAGCTAGCTAGACGTGGTGCTGCACCCCTGTGATCCCAGCACTCTGGGAAGCTGAAGCAGGAGGATCACTGGTTTAAGCCCAGCCTGGGCAACTTAGTGAGACCATAGCAAAAATAAAAAATAAAAAGGGCTGGGGATTCGGCTCAGTGGGAGGCCCTGGGTTCAATCCCCAGTACTGCAAACAAAAGAAATGTAGGGTACTCAGACAATGGACTATTACTTGGCCATGCAAGCGATGGAGAATGGGCACATGCCACAACAGGTGGCATGCAGCCCATGCTGTAACCTTTGCGAACTCTGTGCTCGGTGAGAGCAGCCGTCCATCAAAGACGGCGCACCCTGTGATTCGGTCTGTATGAAATGCCCAATACAGGTAAATCTATGGACAGAAACCAGATTTGTGGTTCCCAGCCTCAGGCCACAAGCTTCAGAAATTTGAAAGGCTGGGCCTTTCCAGTTCACACACATACTCGTGCCTGGCCCAGGAAGCATGAGAGAAACACCTAAGAGAAAGAAAGAATGAACACGGGCAAGAGGCTCTGAAGGAGCCCGCAGACAGCCCGGGTGTCCCACGGGGCTCGGATCTGCACGCCCCGCACCGTGCCCCCCGGGCCCCGTCCCGGCAGCCCTTCCTCCTCTCTCGGGCCTGCTCTCCGCTGCGGCTTGGCTGCCTCCCGAGCCCCACCTGCGCCCCCACGCTCCACCTGTGCCCCCGACGCTCCTCCTCCGCCTGCCCGGAGCGCTGCTCCTTGCCTTCCTTCATCCCTGGCTCTTCCGAGTGCTGAGCATGCGCTGAGCGCTGTGCTTGGGGCTGTGCGTTTCCAACCCCAGGAAGGGCTGCCGCCGGTTTCCCGAAGTGGTCCGGCCTGTGTCTCCTCCCACGGCAGTGAATGAGCCCAGTGGACTACACCCTCGGCGACACTGAGCGCCCCCCTCCCGGTTCACCTCCTGCCGCAGAGGCGGCCACCCGAGCCTCCCTCTCGGTCCCCTGGGACCTTGGGGCAAAATCTGGGCACCCTCTTCTGGCCCCGCCTGAGCCCCGTGGTCTTCACCTCCTCAGTCCGTGCCCACTGGGCTCCCTGCTCTGTCTGTCCCCTGAGGTCACTGAGTGGGCCTCCCTGCGGCCACACGGTCTCCCGCCCTGGCGCTGGGCACGCAGGGACTCTGCAGAAATGTTTGAGTTGAGCCAAACCCTTCTCCTTCAGTTAGGGAGCCGAAGCCCAGGCGGTGGGACATAGGATGTCCTCACAGACACACACAGGCCTCAGCGGGGAGGAGTGGGGCTTCTGAGGCCTTGGAACCTTCTCTCCTCCCAGCAGGGAGTTGCGTCGCAGCCCTGAGAGGCCGCAGGGAGATGGCCTGGAGCAGTGGTGAGCGGGGTTTTGTTCTGCCAGGGCGTACTGGGAACTTGGACCTACCAAACCTTAACCAGAGGGGCCCCTGCTCTGGACCCCTCGGGCACACAGCTTGCCTCTGAGTGGCGGCTGAGTGAGTTGGGAGAGGGGGCCGAGCACTCCCACAGAGGTGCTTGTTAGTTTCCTTCTGCAGCTGCCCCAGACACCTTGCAGCTGGACACAGCTATAGCAGCCCACCTGTCAGCCACTCTGGAAGACGTTTACTTGGACGGAAGCAAGCTTTGGCTGCAGACCGATCCCAGATGACTGCCCTGTGGCCACTAGCTGACCCCTCCCCTCTGCAGCCATGCTGAATCAGGCCTCTTCAGAAGCCCCTGAGCCAGGACCAAGCAGGTCTCATACTGCTCATGGTGAGGCTACCTTTTTTCTCTATATAAGCAGCCTCCCCTTTCCCTTAGTGAGTCAGCCTGTGTGCTGTTCCCCACATGCTGTGGCAAAAGTCCTGATAAGTTCTCTTTCCAGTGTCTTATTTCTGCCTGCTCAGGATTTCTGTCCTGACTGAAGCATGCAGAGCTAGTCAGTACACTAAGAGCTGATTACACCAAAGGCCATTGGTGTCCGAAGTAGCCATCAGCCAGGACTGCTGACATTAAGAGCTGCTAGCAGCTGCAGAATGACAGAGAGTTGCGGGAGGCAACCATCTCCATTGTCTGGAAGAGCTCCCTGCCCTGCTGGGAGCTGCTTGCTCTGAGCCGAGGAGAAGGCTACTAACACGAAGAGCTGGTAGCTGTTCGCATCCACAGCTCAGCTCTGTTCACTAAGAGTGATGCTGTGTCAGTTTGTGATTTCTACACAAACTGAGCAAAGGAACCCTCAGCTGATTGATGACCATGGGGAAAACCATATAGGGGCTTTAAAGGGCTCCAAAGAAGAGTGTAGAAATTGGTGGTTGTCACCAGCAGTGGAGACGTGGCTGAAGAAGTAGCCCGTGTCTGATTTCCATCTTGCATGTGAATGAAGAACCACACTAGACAGGGATTGAACCACTTGCCACATCTTCCCCAGTAAGCAGACACTAACCACCCCTGGGGCTGGGCAGATTTCTGGAAATCAGAGCACAGAGAAGTCAAATGAGCTGCCCTGCTGGAAGGTGGCCAAGAGGCAGGGCTACTTGGCTTTGAAGCTCTGTCCCTGCTAATATGAGCTCTAAATAGCAATTGAAGTGATGACAACGGGATACAACCCAATACTACAAACAGTGGGCCTTGTGTGTCCCTGTGTGGGAAGAAGCAAAGGCAAACTGATTTTGAGGCCCTCTGTCATTTATTCCCCCAGGGGTCTGAAGGACCACCTATCCTGACTCTGGTACATGCTATGTGGCTTCTTGGAACTCTCTCTTTCATGCTGCAGCAGAGGCCAATCCTCTAGGCTGGCACTCAGGCTGGTGTCACAGGAAGTTTTATTATGATAGCTGTGGCCACCTTATTCACCCTGGCAACAGGCAGCAAATCCCCTGATGTGGAACCACCTAAATGACCCCTGACACCAAGTGTGACCAGCTGAACTCAGCACAAGAACCGCCAACTGAGCCCAGCCTTGTTGCTGACTCAAAGAATCATTAGCTAAATAAATATTTGTTGTTGAAGCCACTAAGTTATGAGGCAGTTTGTTATGCAATGCAAACCTAATTGATGCAGTTGCTACCTGCCCTGAGGAAGGACTTGCAAGTGAGGAGAGGTTGTCATTTTGTCTTCTAATCCAAGCGGGGCCAAGGCTGAGTAGTCAAGCAGCCCAGTATTGTCCAACCGAAACTTAATATGAGCCACAGAGATTGATGTGTGTGATTTTAAATTGTCCAGTTGCCATATATTTTTAAAAATACAAGGAAATAACATAGGTTAATTTTAATGATATATTTTATTTAATCCAATACATATAAAATACTAACATTTCAATACATAATGTATAAAAAAATTAATGAAATATTTTGTATTTTTCATTCATATTTTTAAAACCTGGTGTGTAGTTAATAACATTTATAGCACAGCTTGATTTGAACTAACCACATTTCAAGGCTTAATAGCCCCCATGCCTGGTAGCTACCACATTGGACAGTCTAGGCTTCTGAAGGTCTAGGTCTCATTAACCAGAAAACATATTAGCAAATATTTATCTGGGTAGAAAGGACAGTGTGTTAGCTGCCATCACTATAATAAAATAGCTAATATAATCAGCTTATAAAGAAAAAATTTGGACTGGGGGTTGAGCACTTGGCTAATATGCACAAGGTCTTAGGTTCTATCCTAAGTGGGCAGAGGGTATGACGATGAATGAATTTGGAGGTTCTAGCCCACACAAGTTGGTTCTATTGCTTTGCCAAGGCAGCACAAGATGGAGGTACACGTGACAGAACAAAACCTCTCACTTCCTGTCCAGGAAAAAAAATAAAGTTCCATGGTTCCCTTCAAGGTCTTGCCCCCCCATGACCTGCATATCTCTCACCAGGCCCTGTCTCTCAAAAGTTCCATCGCCTCTGGTAGCCCACACCAGGATGAGGCTTGATCTTAGCAAATGACAGAACCCATTACACAGGGAACTAAGTCTTTGACATGTGGCCCTTCAAGGGCAGTCAAGATCCAAACTGTAGCAGACACCTTTCAAAGGAAAGCTACCACCCTTTTATATAATGGAATATTACTCAGCTATAAAGAAAGATAAACTCGAGGCCTTTATATTTAAATGGTCACAACTAGAGACCATACTCATAAGTGAAATAAATCAAACATACATGTGCAAGCACCACATTGTGTCACTAGTGTAAAACTTGAAAGAGTTAATTTAAACTCGGAGGTATGATAGACACTGTGAAATGATAGGAAACCACTGAAGAGTAAAGGGCTTCTGGGATGTGGGAAAAGAGAAGAAAAAGAAGGAGAAATTTGGTATGTATGTATATACAGGATAGTTAACATGGTTGTTCTTCTGTCTTCTATTTCTATGCTGAAAGAAACTGTCAATGAGTCTTTGGTTGACCAGTATTGCATGTCTATATCTGTTTTCATGAGAAGCCACTTTGAAGATATCAATATGTAATACAACAACCATTGTTAATTCCCTACCACTTTGTTTGTAACTCTGTGTTGTCTGTATTGTGCTTGTGATATGTTGTAAAATGTTGTATGTCTGTTAATGTTTCCCTCCTTTTATCTTTAAAATAAAAAAAAAAAAAGGAAAGCTACCACCACTGTTCACTTAGGCAGAAGGACTTTTGCTGCCCTGAAACAGACAGATACAATTCCAGATAAAGAATCTTTTCAAACTGAACACATTTTGCTGTAAGCAAGACTCACTACACTTTTGTGATGTTCTCCTTTGCTGTGGATGAGGGAAAGTTCACTCCCTCTGGTGGGTCTTGTCAGCGCCACAGCCAGGATGCCCACTCCTTCCCATAGGTCAGTCTCTCTCTCTCTCTCTCTCTCTCTCTCTCTTCCCTCTTGCTCTCTCGCTGTTTCTTCTCCTACCTCACACCCATGATGGGGTCTGTGCCTCTGGAGAACATTGATGAATTTGAAATCATTCCCCACTCTGGATCAATGAAACCCTTGCCTCTGGGAATGGACAGGCCTTTGTATTTTTTTTTAACCCTGGCAAGTCTAACATTACTCTGAGCTGGAAACCACTATTTTAGTTTATGACAGTAACCTTTTCATTCCACAGAAGGGTCAGCTAAGGCTCGGAGAAGGACGTTAGTGCCACAGCCAGGCTGAGGACTGGGATGTCACATCTCCAGGCCTAGGGCCTGTCCACACACCCTTACTCATTCACGTGGGGATGTGGATGGGCCCAGGGCCTCCCCTACCTTTCATAGCCACAGCTCTAGTGCAGCCTCGTGGATCAGAGTCAGCAGAGTGAGCCACAGCCCTCAGAAAAGCAACACCTGATGCAGCACACACAGACCGCCACCTTGGCGCGTTCCTCACGACGCTGGTGACCTCTTACCTCTCTGAGAGAGCACACAGCCCTAACTAGGGTTTCCCTGAACAGGGCTCCTGATCCAGGGAGCTGTCACTGACGCAAGAAATGTTCAGGCAGGGCCAGGCAGGAGCTAAATCTGATAAATGATTGCTATTACTATCATGGCAAGTTATCAGTGTGGCTTACAGTGTGCCAGGCGCTGTTTGAAGACCACTATAACTACAGTGTTAACTCACTGCATTCTCATTCCACTCTAACAGGAGGAGCACTACTACTATCCCCACTTCATAAGTGGGAAACCAAGGCACTGATGGGTTCCGTGGCTTGCTGAGCCCACACAGCTGGTAAGTGGCTGAGCTGTGATTCTGACAGGCAGGACTCTGGGGTCCCTACTCTTACCCATCCTCAATGGGTGTCACTTCCTTCCCCTTCTTCCCTCTTCATCCTACTTGGTGTGACCATTGGTCCCAGGAGGTGTGGGGAAGCTGGAGCAGAGGGGAGCCCGGGGCAGGATCTCAGTGAGGTTCTGCGGGAGGCCAACGCCAGCCTGCCCTTCTCTGCCTCCTCCTCCCCACTGAGGACCCTCCAACCACCCACCAGGGCTGCACATGCTGGGCAAAGACAGACAGGGAGCATGGTGGAGACGTGCTGTGTGGACCACCTGTGCCGTTCCCCACTCTCTGCTGGTAGGACCTTCTCTCCCTGGCTCCTTCCTCCCATCCACCCACCTTCCCATCCTCCCACTGTCCCATCCACCCAGCCATGCTTCTGACTGTGGCTGGACAAATATCCAGCATGCATCAGGGACTTGCTCTTCAGCTTGTGGTACCACCAGGGACGGAGGGGTCTTTGCAGGCGGGGCTTTGTAGGAGGAGGTTAGGTTGGCGGGGTGCATCTTGAAGGGCACGACCTCAAAGGGCATGTCCTGGAGGGGCATCCTTGCCTCCCGCTGCCACGAGGTGAGCAGGCCCTTCCACCTCACACTCCACCGTGATGCACTGTCATTCATTGTGCTCAGATCTATGCCATCCTCCCAGGTGTCCTGTGTTTGGAAGAGGATTGGATCGGAGGAGTGAAGTACTCAGTAGCGGATTAGTCAGCCACTGAGCTCACAGCTGAATGTGCTGTTAGAGGAGGGTCTGGGTGGAGGTGGTCACTGGGGTGTGACCAGGAGGGTGTTTGTGACCCCAACCCCCCACTCCTCTCTGTGCTCCTTGGCCACCTGGCATGAGAAGCTGTCCTCAGGCAGGCTCTTCCGCCATATTGTTCTGCCTGGGCACAGCTGACCACCAGCTGAACCTGTGAGCTGAAGCTAACCTCTCCTCCATTAAGTTCTGGGAGTCCGGGATTGTGCCCCTGTGATGGGGAGGCAGCTAACACATTGCCGTAGGCTCAAAGCAACAGGGCCGAGTGACCACAGACATCAGTCACCTTGGAAACCACAATCCCATAAGCCCAGTGAAACCTTTCCTCCCTTATAAGTTGACTATCACAGGCATTTGTTACAGTAGTGGGAAGCTGGTGAACACACTTCCTCTCCTTTATTCTTTCTTTACTTTCTCCTCTTCTTCCTCCCTCCCCCTTTCTTTCTTTCTTCTTTTCCTTCCTCCTTCTTCTTTCCTTTCCTCCCTTTCCCTTCCTTCCTCTATCCTTTCTTCTCTCCTCCCTTCCTCCCTTCCTCCTTTCCTTCCTCCCTTCTTCCTCTCATCACTCCTTTCCTGCCTCCCTTCTTTCCTAGCCAATAAAGAATGACTGAGGCCACTCTGCCAGTGAGAAGGTGTGACCAGTAGTCTGATGGCACTTGTTGTCTTGGGGGTAGAAACAAGTAGCTGCACAAATGATTGTCCTACACTGGTGAGCAACACATAGGTGATGTCTGGCTGCTGGCAGCAGCAGTGATGGTGACTCAGCTCACTGAGTTAAGCTCTCTCTGGGAAATGATACTTCAGCTAAAACCTGCAGGATGCAGAAGGGAGAAGAAATGGTGTGGGTGGTGAGGAGAAGGCACCTGAAAGAAGACTCCACATGTGCAAAGGCCCAGAGGCAGGAAATGTCTACTGCTTTTATGAGAAAAGAAAGACAGGATAGGCAGGGGCACCCAGTTTTGGATCCTGTCATCCTGAGGAGGATTCTCCGAGTTCTGGTGACTTCTTTGGGAAGTGGCATTTGCCTGTCTGTCAAGCCATCCTCTTCTCTCTTTGCGGCCGGTAGGGTGGCACCCTAAGTGTTGATGTTTTCTGTGCAGAGTGTGCGCTGACTTACGTATGCTCTGCACTTCTGTGAGGGTAGCAGAAGCTCATGGTGTCCCTGGGACCTCAGCAAAAGGCGTCCAGCTCATGCCCAAAAAGCAGCCTGTGCACACCCCATCCCTGCCTCGACCCAGTGGCGGAGCTGGCCTTCCTGGCTCCCTGGCTCCCTGGCTCTGGGAAGGGACATCTTATGCTCCCAAGGGGTTGCTCCCCAGGAGGGTGCACCCACAGTCTTTCTGTCGCAGCTACTCACACTTCTTCCAAGCAGCAAGAGCAACAAAGGCCACAATCAGCCCAGTGTTTCCTGAGGGCAGCGGGTGGCTCTGAGTCACCGCACAGCAGCTCCCGCCCCGCCACCCCCTACTCAGCCACACTGGGCCACATCCTGGCTCTCTGGGCAACAGACGCCACAGCACGCAGGGACGAAAGGCCTCAGAGCTCAGGCTTTGCAGTCACAGGAAGAGTCCACTCCATCCCCTGCCACTGTGGGGCCTTGGCTGGTTTCCTGAGCCACTCTGAGGTCCTCAGGTCACTCCACTGGGCTTTGTGAGGCTTAAAGACTCTGCCGTAAGGAGGCCCCATTCCCCAGGACAGGAAGCCACACAGACGACAGTGAGGACGGGGAAGGGTCGGAACAGTGGGCGCTTGTTGGTGGCTGCGGGCCTCTGGGAGTGCCCTCGGGACGGATCTGTGCTGAGTGACATGGACGCTGGCCTTGGCAGGGACGGAACCCACCTAAGGGACGTGAAAGAGCGCAGAACACAGACCGCATGGCTGGTGAGGCAGTGGGGAAGGAGACCTGTTGCTAGGGAGATTGTCACCTCCGGTGCCCAAAGATAAGTGTGGGAAACCCCACACCCCAGGCTGTCCAGCCCCCAGGTCCCAGCCAAGCAGTCACCAGCTGCTGGCCCTGCCGGGTAGATTACTGCTTGGAGACACCCCTGCTGGGGCATGCTAGCTCTCTCCAGCACCGAGGGTGTGTGAAAACCCTCTGGGACAGCTCTCCAGACCACTTCCCCACCGGGGCCGCGAGCCACTTTCCAGAGTAGGAAATCAAGGGTCCTTCTCTGGCTGGGCTTGGACATAGCCTCCAGTTCTCCCTGTTCTGTGGCCATCTGAGCTGGGCTCCAGTCTCAGTGAAACTACAGAGGACGCAGCCGCGATCCTGCCCTCCCAGCCCTAGGGCTCTGCCCCTGCCAGCTGGCACACTGAGCTGCACCATCCCTGGGTTTCAACCCAACAATCCCCGCCCAGCTGGGTTCCGTCCCAGGCCTGGGGAATCAATCCGGTTCAGACCTTAGCACCATCCTCCCCAGAAAGGCTGACCAGGAGCCCCTGGGAGGAGCTGCAAACCCAGTTGTCTAACTTGAGCGCTCTCCTTCCGTGTCCCAGTGGGAAACACGGCAGGAGCCTTAAGGTACTGGGCTTCCACATTGCCCTGCCCCACACGGCATTCACCTAAAGCAGAGACCATTGACATCTCACTGTCCTTGAGGCCCACATCTTGGTGCTTGGGACATAGCAGGTGTGCAAGAAACGTTTGTTGTATGACTCCACAAATGAGGACTGGCTCTTGGGCTCTGTTCCAGGCTCCTGACCCCTGCCAACTCTTCCCAGGGTGCAGGTGACAGGGCCAGGGTGATGTGACAGGACAAGCACATCAAGCACCCTCTTCAAAGCTCAGGAAAGCCCCGCTGGGAAGTCAGTGGAGAGCATCTGCTCGTGGGGGAAGTACAATGGCCGCAGTAGCAATGACTGTGCAAAGGACAGGCGGGGTTGTGCTCTAATAAAACTTTATTAACAAAGTCAGACCAGGGGCCAAGGTTTGCTACCTCCTGCTCCAGTGAACAAAAAACGGGAGGGGAGGGAACTTCCTAATGCTGCTGAGCAAATGAGCACAAATACAGTGGCTAAAAGCAGCACAAATGTGTTTCCCTGCAGTCCTAGGGGGAGGAAGCCCGAAGCATGTCTTAGCTGGTAGGACGAAGGTGGAGGCCGGCCTGTGCTCCTTGGAAGGTTTTGGAAGAGAACACACTTCCTGCACCCTTTTCCAGCAGCTGCATCACTGTGACCTCTGACCCTGTAGTGGCATTTCCAAGAGCCAGGGGCCAGGTCCAGATCTGTGAGCGAAGCTGTCATGGATGCTGCAGCCCTGCTGAGCCTCTGCTAGCTGCTGTGGTGAGTAGGCCTAGGTATGAGGAGAGTCCCAGCTGGAACTGCAGACTCTCACCTCTTGGGGCTAGCAAATGACTGATGTTTTAAGCCCTACATTCTGCAGAAGCAGTATATGCAACAATAACTAATACGGGAACAGATACTAACTGCATCACCACCATGTGTCCTTGTCTCCTTTTCTTGTCTTGAGAGTGAATGTGATATCTGGAGCTGCAGCAGCCACCTTGCAACTTCAAAGGCAAGACTAGAGGGATCATGGGATGATTGGCTGTGACGTCACTGTGCTGGCACAAAAACCAGGAGCCCTTGTTCAGTTTTGAATTCTTTTTACATGAAAATATAAACCTGTTTATTATAAAGCTATGACTCCAGTATGTGTGTGTGTGTGTGTGCATGTGTGAGATACTGTGGACTCAACCCAAGGCCTTTGCACTGAACTACAACCCTAATCCTTTTTGCTAAGCTCTGACAAAGGGTTTTGTTACCCAGGCTGGGTTGCCCAGGCTGGGCTTGAACTTGTGATCCTTCTGCCTCGGCCTCCCAGCGTGCTGGGAGGTCCCAGTTTCTTGCAAACTAAACTTTAAACAAAGACCTGGCAGGTGACCAGGCCTCTGAGGCAACTGGGAAAGGCTCCAGGTGGGTGGGGATTAAAACAATAGATGATGTTTGAGGGGAAATCAGTGGCCCAGGTCCATCCTGTTCCCTGTTCTGAGCCTTGAAGGCCTTCGCGACAAATGACCAGGACCCTCCTTCCAGAAGAGGTGAGCAGCGCAGGGGCAAGCAGCGCAGCGGCGGCCAGGCCTAGATCCCCTCCCGACAGGACTCGGAGCTGCTGTCACTTGGCCAGGTCCCCCTTGAGAAGAGGTGATTCACAGGGTTGTGAAACCAAGGCCAGTGCGTCTGGACATCTGTGCCCTCTCCCTGCTCGACCAGAAGCTTCCCATGAGCTTGGGGTCCTTCTCCTGAGGGGGCCCAGTGCAGGGGCCACGGGTGGCCATGGGTGCAGGGGGAGGCATTGACTCAGGGCTGTGTGCAGAGCGCTGGCCTGCGCTGCCTCAGAAGCCACGCCCCAGAGTGGCCCAGTCCTCTTCCACTTCTGCTTCCTCCCTTCGGGAAGGCTCCAGGTGAGTCTGGAGCCAGGGAGCCCTCTGCACTTTCTCCAAGAGCACACACACCAGAAGTATGTGGTGTCCTTTTGTCTCCAAAAGCTCTCTTCCTGACAGGGCTGGTGGTACACACCTGTAATCCCAGCACTCTGGGAGGCTGAGGCAGGGGGATTACAAGTTTGAGCCTAGCCTGGGCAACTTAGTGAGACCCTGTCTCAAAATTACATGCACACATGTATTCACGATACATGCATTCATGCATACATATACAGCTGGGGAGGTAGCTCAGTGCGAAGGCTCTGGGTTCAGTCCCCAGTACTGAACCAAACCAACCCCGACAAAGCTCTCTTCTTTGACTTTGCCAGTAATAACAATAGCTAATACTGCCTGGGCACTGAACGTCAGGCCTGTGCTGCGAGCTGTACTTACATTAGCTAAGAACATCCTCAGGCCAAGTCTTCAGTGAGTTTGAAACGCTCATTTGACCGAGGAAGGTGGGACGAAGCTGATGTGAGGTCACACAGCCAGGATGAAAGCCACTCATTCTGCAAAGGCTCCGGTCCTACCCCAGCCCTGTCCACTGAAAGGGAAGAAAGGGACCAGAGGTACAGAGAGGCGGGGCCTCCTGATGTAGCAGAGCTAGATCGGAGCACGTGTGGGTGGGCCTGGCTGCAGTCCCTTCCTCTCCCTCGCTTGTCCGTCATCACCTCTGCTTCATTCACATCCTCCTTCACATCCCTGCCCACTGCCCCGGGAGCATAGAGCAGGAGCCTGAAGTCAGGTGTGAGCCTCCTGTGACCTTGGACAAATTACTATCCAGCTGTACACCGGGCCCAGAGCTTGTCCCTCTGGCTGGGGGCCCTTGTGATCACAGGGTACTGCGGACAGCTGGTGACTGGTGGAGCTGCCTCGGGCTCCCGGGGCGCCAGCCCTGGGATAGCTGTTCCCTCGTGCCAACCTGTGGCCTGCAGGGCCTGGTTTTGGCGGCTGAGGGAGTCCAGGGCTTCCTCCACATGGGCTCAAGGATGTGAGGTTTTGCAATCAGTTATTGCATCAGGATGACTCTGAATAGCCTCATTCTGCACTCCTCCCCGCCCAGGTGCTGGCTCAGCCAGCCGGAGGTTGGGCACGAGGAGAGGAGAGGGTGGGTATTTCCTTCCCTCCCCAGACATCCCCTGTGGCAGGAACATCCGGGACCTTGGATGGCCCGAACACCGGGGAGGGAGCGCTGCTGCTCTGCAGCGACGTGAAGGCGGGCAGGAAGCCAAAGCCAGACCAGGAGCGGTGTACAGGAGACGCAGCCGGGACGGCCCCCCGCGTTGCCTCTAACCACCTGCAACACGGGATCAGCAGAACATCCTCTCCGAGCCGAGCTGGAGGGGCCTTGTCCGCAGAATGGGAGCATGATCTAAGGCCACCCCCTAGGCAGGTGTTGGACACCCTCTTTTCAAACGACGTTCTCGGGAGCCACAGGCCATGGTCATCCTCGTTGCTGTACTCCGTGCCCCTGGGGGGCCGCGTGGACCACCCCGCCCTGCCTCTGCGACCTTGAACCCCCTCCTCTCACCTCCCTGAGCTGCACCTTTGGGGCAAGGCTCCGCCCCGAGCCCGGGCTGTGGGGCAGGGCGTGTATTCAGCCGGCAAGAAGCAGCCCAGGGCCAGAGGAAGCGGCTGTGCGCGGTGGCCTCCACCAGGGGAGCGGGAAAGGAGGGGACGGGATGGGATGGGAAGCAGCCCGGAAACAGAGGAAGCGATTGTGCACCGCCGCGGGAGGAGCCGCCCCGGAGAGGCCTGGAGTGCGCCCCGCAGGCCGCAGGCCCTACTTCCAGATGTTACAGCGCCTTAGTGCTCCGCCTGGGAGAAAGCAGGAGGGACCGTTCCAGGACCCGCACCCGCTGCATTTCCCATGCCCGTCTGCTCCTAGCTTCCCATTCAGCGGCCCATAAAAGAATTGCGTGTGCGTGTGCGCACTCGGGTGGGCACACACCCATGGCCTTTACACTGAGCTACATGCCCAGCATCCCTAGCCCTCAAGTATTTTCCTTTTTTTTTTTTTTAATCTTGAGACAGGGTCTTGCTAAATTGCTGACTTGGCCAGACTGAATTCAGACTTGCAGTCTTCCTGCTTCAGCCTCCCAGAATGCTGGGATTACAGTGTATGGCCAATACTGGCTCTATAAAACATTTTAAATTATCTCCTGCCCCTTGTTCCATTTTTGCATAAACATCATTTGTGATGCAGACTCAATGCCCACTGTCCAACAGGAAGGTGCCCTCAGCAACAGCGCACTGGAGCTTTGTGTCGTGAGCTTTTCGCCCCAGTTCTGCGCGACAAGGCTTCACATGGGCCTCGGAGGGAGGGTTTAGGCTGGGAGAATGGGCAGACCTCCGCCCAGAACCGCTTCTAAAACTGCCAGCACGTGTTGTCCCCAGGGACCTGGCAGTGAGGCTGCTGTCACAGGGGAAGTTCGAAATAGCACCCTCCGCGTGTGACCGGTTTCCAGTGGAGGAAATGGGGCCTGGCCTTCTGGTATGACAGAACAGAGGGAGGATCTGCCCAAATCCCAGGAGGCGACCTGAAACCACTTCTAGAGCAAGGCCCGGAGAGAAAAAGAGTCTGGGAAGCAGAAATCAATCACCCGATGCACAGTAGTCCAGGTGAGCAGAGAGCCAGCCAGGAAGGGGGGGCATCAGCAGAGTCCGTGTTGTGGCCCCACATAACCCCCGCTGCCTTTCTCCTAGGCTTTGGCATCCCTCTCCCACGCAGCCCTGGGCAGCCCCTGAGTGCACCCGCAGAATCCACTGAATGGACCCATTGCGGTGGCTGGTTAAGTCAGTCTGCTCAGCTACCGGACCAAAGTACCAGACTCAGCGGCTTGAACAGCAGAAGCACATTTTCTTGTAGTTCTCCAGGCTGGAAGCACAGGAGCAAGGCGCTGGCTTCCTCTGAGGCCTCCCGCTTGGCTGGGAGACGGCCCCTCACCCCCGTCTTCACATGGTCCTCCTTAGACGGTGCCATCTGTGTGCTCATCCCTTCTGCATAAGGACACCGGTCAGATCGGATTGGGGCCCACCCCTGACTTCATTTCCCTCTAAGTACTTTGAACAATTCCTTTTTGTGGTACTGGGATGAAATCCAAGGCCTTTGCACTGAGCTACATCCCCAGCCCTTTTAAAATATTTAAAAATTTTGAGACAGGATCTTGCTAAGTCAATAAACTGTCCAGACTGGGCTCCCTCTGGGGACTCTCCTCTCTCCTAAGAGAAGGGAATCTCAGGGGCAGATACTTTCCTCTTCTTTTGAATGTCATCACATTTAGACAGGACACCAGCCTACTGGGAGCCCAGGACTTAGGACGAGCCAAGGACCCTCCAAGGTTGACTGGTGTGCTGTCCACCCTGGAGCCTCCCAAAGCTGTAGCAGGGGTTGGGTTACCCTGGAAAACCCTATCAGCCCTATGAAGCAGAGACCATTAGGAGCTCACACACCGCACTCCTTCTTCCTGGGTTTATACTGCACACATTTCCTTGTTTGTCAGTAGGCGAGGCCGTGTGACGGTGTACTCAGCAATATCAGATGTGTGAACATGAATGGAGGCTATGCAGTGGTCCTCCGGCATCCATGGTATCAAACCCTTTGTAAACTGTTTTTCCCTACATATGTGCCCCAAAGCGTCATGTGTTCAGAGGCGGGGGTTTTGAAAGGTGATTGGATTACGGGGGCGCTACATTTATCAGTAAATTAATGAGTTGATGAGTTCAGTAGTTAAATGTGCTCTTAGCAGGTGTGGCATTGTCAAAGGGTCATGGCCGGCAGGGTGTACTCCTGTCCCAGCCCCTCCCTTCTCTCTCGGCTTCCTGGCTGCCAGGCACTGAGCAGCTGTCCTCCACCAGGCCCTGTCACCATGATGTTTCTGCCTTGGAGTCAACAGACAATGGACTGAACCCACTGGAACATGAGCTAAACAAACCGTGCTGCCTTTAAATTGCAGGTGCTGCCTATTTTGTCCCGGTGATGGGAAAAGCAACAATACGCATATCTATGATGAAGTCTAATTTCTAAAGTAAGCATAGTAAGAGATCAACAATAACAAAATAGCAAAAGTCTAACAATACTCTATAATAAAAGTTACTTAAACATAAACTATTTCTAGATATTTCCATATAATATTTTTGAACTGTGGCTGACCCCAGGTAACAAACTGTAGGTAAGAGGGATGCTCATATACGCCATTTCCAGGCCTCCTTCGTGCTGCTGTCCCCCGCCAGCCTGCTGGAATGTGAGTGTGGCTGAGACCCATCTTGACCAGGCAAGTGAAGGGTGGAAGGGGCCCATGTCCCTACATCCTGCCCACCAGGGATGGTCCTATCAGACAGCTCCAGGGAGAGGAGCAGACCTGGCCCCTTTGCCTTCCTTCAGAGGTCTTTATTACAGCAGCAGGGCTGCACTGTGGCTGATATCCTGCTGTTCTGGAGAGGATGGTGGGGGGTCTCACCACAGTGAAGGGAACCAGAGCTGCATCCTTCAAGTGACTTTTCGAACAGGGCAGAGATGACTTCAAGCTACCCTGTCTGAAAAACACTTCATAATATCCGCCACGTTGGCAAATTCTGTTTGTACAAGTAACTCTGTGATACTGTGGCTTCCTGTGGGTGGCTCATCTGGGCCAAGTACTGTTTTCATTGATCTGCTGATGCGTACATCCTGAGCTGCCGGATGGCTGCCTCTATCAACGAGACACTCACTGTGTATCCAATTCCAGGAACTCCTCCAGGGGTGGTGCCACTGCTGCGGCTCCACCAGCACTCGGGCAGCTCTGGGCCTGGGATGACTCTGGGGACTTGCAGAACTGCCTTCTGCTCCTGGGCGTCCTTCTTCTAGAATCTGTTTCATTCTGCAGCCTTGTCCACCTCTATCCTTGACACACAGTGGGAGCTCAGTAAACATGCACTGAATGACAAATGACGCTGGCCTCCCAGAGCCCCGGTCTAAGTATGTCTTAGCAGGCCAAGTTCTGGTAAACTGAAGTCTGTTTACAGGAGCTAGGTAACCCCTCCCTCAACCCCACAGGTGAGCTGGGGAGGGTGGCACATACCTGTAATCCCACTGCTCAGGAGGGCTGAGGCAGGATTGTAAATTCAAGGCCAGCCTGCCCTACATATTCTGTTTGAGGACAGCCAAAGTATACAGTGAGACCAGGCCTCAACAGACAACAAACAAAAAACAATAAACAACTACAGTGGAGTACTACTCAGCCAATAAAGTATGATAAAGCTGAGTCACTTGCTGGGTGTGGTGGTGCACGCCTGTAATCCCAGCACTCAGGAGGCTGAGGCAGGAGGATCATTGTGAGCTTGAGGCCAGCCTGGGCTACAAATTGAGCTCAAGGCTGGCCTGAACTACATAGCAAGACCCATATCAAAAAGACAAAACAAAAGAAAACAAAGAAAACCCCTGAGTCACTTATAGGAAAATGGACACACTGTGGGACCATAATATTAAGGAAAGTAAATCGGACACATAAGCTTAAATACGGCATGGTTTCTCTTATATGAGAAAGCCAAAGTAGAAATAATTTAAAGTCAAAATCAAAGATAGATACTACAAAGCAGGGAGCCAGAGCCTCTGCAAGTGGGCAGGGGAACGAGAGCTGGAGGGCAAGGAAGGGAGAAGGGGCCATGCAGATGGGTTACCCTCTGTACCGACTCCCACGATGAATGTCGCCACTATGTCCCGCACACATGGATTAGTAAAAATAGAAAAGAAAAGAAGGGAAGTGGGAAGGAAGAAGGAAGGAGAATGGAAGAAAGAAGAAGCAAAGGCCTGCGGGAAGCCCTGAGTGATCCAGCTTGCAGGAAGCTTCAGCACAGTCACAGTACTTTCCCAGAGATGAGGGGTGGGGTCAGGTGACAGCGAGCCTGGGGAAGGAGGTGGAGGGGTGAAGCCTCCTACTGTGGGCTAAACTTGGGTGTGCACCCTGGCTCCCAGTGTGTCTAGCTGTGTGACCCTGGGCAGCTCACTTAGCCTTTCTGAGCCCGCCTCTTCTGAGCTGGAAAGTGGAGATAACGGTCACTCTGGGGCTGTCTGTGAGGCGAATGAGATAATGTCAGCACAGAGCGAAGAGGTGCGAGGCATAGCGCTCAGCATGGGGCTCCCTGCCTAGGGGAGGAGGGGACCCCTCCCACGGTAGCTGTTCCCGCAGGGCCTGCTCCCCTCTGCAGCTGTCCACAGGAGGCCTGGGTGGTATGGAGCCTGTGCAGCCCCTGGCAGCTGTCTCTCCCCTACGAGTGGCCAGACAAGTTCTCAACTCACCAGACAAGTTCTCAAGACATCACTAGGGATGGAGTGGGATTTGTCCCTGGTCCCTCAGCCCATTCTGCAGCCAGCAGGAATACTGTCGTCAGAAGGGCCACTAGCCTAAAGGTTTTTTAAAACTGGAACCCAGACAGCTGTGCATATGGTGCTGACTTCTTGGCTGGGAGACACCCAGGCCTGCCGCAGGCTGAGGGAAGGGAAACGGCATGTTGGAAAACCTCAGATCACATCACAGGAGGGTGGGGACTTTTTTTTAGTACAAAGAAGAAAAACGTAGCCCATAGGCTATATGCGTGCATGTGTATTTATACAGGCTTTTGATGACTGCTCTGCATGTCTCAATGACTCACAGATGCAGCAGATGGGGGAAGGTCTGAGCGGGGGCCTCCCCAGATCTGGACAAGCAGGAGGGCCCTTGCACGTGTCTGGAAAGGTCCTCTTTCCCCCAGTGGGGTCACAGCGGGGCCAAAGGCCCCTCTGGGCAGCAGCACAACCCCTTCACACAGCTTTGCAGAGCTGGAGCTGGGATCCAGCCTGTGCTGCGCAGGCCCAGCCTCCACCAGGGGCTTGCTGCCCACTCAGGGCCCAGGCTCCTTCCCTAGAAGGCATCTAACGGTGTCCTGCAGGCTGGGGAGGCCCTGCCTGCCAGACTTCCTGATTCATCCCGAAGAGTTCCAGAAAACCATTCTTCTTGTCTGTGGCCGGGTACTACGCCACCCTCACACGCAGGGCCATTCTGAGGGTTGAGACATGCAGGCCTGGGTGGCAGATGGCTCTGACCCGCTCAGGGATGTCTGGGCCAGAGCACGCGGTCCTGCATTGGTGCCGGCGCTGGAAGCATGCAGGCCATTCCCACGGGCTCTGTACTGGAGGGCCTGCCTGCGGCCTCTCCACGCACTGTTCTCTGGGTAGGCTGGATTCTTTCCTGGCTGGCCAGGGCTGTGACTGCTAGTGTCCAGGTGAACAGGCAGAAGCCCTATGGCCCCTTCTTGCCTCAGTCTCAGAAGTCTAGGCACCCCTGCCCTCGTCCTGGACTGGTCAAAGCAGCGTAAGCCTGCCCTAACTCAAGAAAGCCCCGCCCTGCTGGAAAGGGTAGTAAAGGTCTTGAGGGGGGGTGTCCTTCCTGGTGGCAGCAGAGTGATTACCTCACTGTGTAGAGCCATGCGCCTGGCAGCGTTTGCTATCAGCATTTGCCACCCCATGCTGCCTTCTACCCCTAGCCCTGCCCAGCCTGCTCGTGACCCTGGGAGGGCGGGTGGCTTCCCAGGGCAGTGGCTAAGCGAAGAGATTTCCCGCCGAGGGGCAGAGAGGTTGATCTGTGTCTAGGCGGTGGAAGCGGAATTAAGGCAAAAATGAGCCGAGAGCCATGGACTGGGAGAGCGAACTCCCAGATGGAAGTCACAGCAATGACTCAGAAGGAAGTGGAGGGACTTTCCCTGCTTGGCCCAAGGCAGGTGTGCACCTGGGCTCGCCTCGGCATCAGGAACCCCTGCCTCTGCCCAACCTGCCCCCCAACAGTGCACACACTGAGCCCACCCATGGAGCAAGTAAGAGGTGGTCCATGACCCTCCAGGGCCCCCTTTCCTGTGGATTTCCCCGACCGGGCCTTTTTCTTCCTGCTGGGTGGCAAAGAAGAGCCGGGGTATGCACGAGTTGGAGTTCAGGTGAGTCAGCTGGGCTGTCTGTCCGTGGATGCTTGGGGTCCCTGTGTGGTAGACACTGAAGCTGACGTGGCAAGAGAAGCAGAAATAGGCCACAGACCAGAAGCCTCAGTTTGTCCTCTCATCCCGGTGCCCACAAGTGACAGGAGAAGGACAAGGGGACCTCTGCTCCCACAGTGAGGCTTAGAAGAGTTCACACAGAATCTCTCTTCATCAGCAGATCCCGGAGGTGCATGGAAGAGCAAGAGCATGGCCGGCCGTGAACCAGACAGGGTTCACTTCTAACTTGGCCTCCTCCAAATATGTGAGGTTAGAAATGTTACGTGCTTGGTGGTAGATGCTGTAATCCCAGCACTCTAGGTAGAAGGGCTGTAAACTGGAGCTCTAGGTAAATTAGTGACTTAATAAGACCCTGTTTTAAACTTTAAAAAAAATGTTTAAAGGGCTGGGGATATAGCTAGTGCAAAGGCCCCAAGGTTCAATCCCCAGGACAGAAAAGAACTCGGAGGAGGAGGAGAGAACCCCACTGGTACTGAGAATTCCCTGTACCTGAGGGGAACACACAGAACCTTCCAGTGTGCTGCAGGAACCTTCTTGGATGAACCAGAATGAGTCAAACCCGAGCTCGGGAGCAGCCCAACCTTGTCCAGGACAATCAATACAGGTTTCCCATGTTACGCAACAAGCCAGTTCCTGAAAAGTTGGAGATGAATCAATCTTTTTCCTCAGTTCCATGTATAGGGACATCCAGTCTCAGCTCCGAATGATGCTGAGGCTACAGGGGACACGCATGCACACATGCACGCATGGGCGCACTCTGCCTTCTGAACCATGCAATCTGTGTACCAAAGCAGCCTGCTCGTGGCATTGTGTGGCAGATCCCTTCAGGAAGCAAAGGACTCTTGAGCATGGGAAGAACTACTTCCTCATTCAGTCCTTACACACGTGTCAAGCTGGCTTCCATCACCAAGGGCTACAAGCCTTTAATGAACACTGTTCCCATTCATGGCATAGCCACACCTGATAGTCTTCCATTTGGTATGGGTGGATAATCCCAAAGCACTTCCTGCATTTTTGTACCGAGTGCCAAGTGTGGTGGTGCATGCTTGTGACCCCAGTGCCCAGGAGGCTGAGGCAGGAGGATCAGCACATTGGAGGCCAGCCTGGGCTAATAGCAGGTTGGGGCCAACCTGAACTACATAGTGAGACCCTGTCTCTAACCACCTCCCTTTAATTTTTAAAAAAAAATTAAAAAACCTTGCCGGGGAGGAAAAGCCAGCCTCTGTCATGCTCCTCTTACAGGTGAGGCAGCTGAGGTGCAACGAGTAGCTCTTACTGTAGTGGGAGTGCTGGCTTCTCAATCTGCAAAGACTGATGGGCATGCAGCTCAGACCTCACCCTCAGGGAAAGCTCTGCACTGAAGCCTGAGCTCACTCGGCCCTCGCCTGCCTCATCTCTGGCCCTGCCGGGTGTCCAGGCATCTCCTCCCAGCACACAGACCCAGGCACGCAGAGCTGGATCCCTGCTCTCCCCAGCACCCTGCAGCCGGCTTGTCTGCAGCCCTGCCTCTGCCTGAATGCTGGCTCTCTCTGTGGGTGACCCTACGCATCACTGTACATGTATTCAGTTGACACTCACTGAGCCCCGCTTTTATACTGGACACCAGGCTGGAAGCTGGAGACATGTGACGGTATAAGGCAGCACTCCTGTCCTCTTCAAACAGTGTGATGGAAGGGGTCATGAGAGATGGTCGGAGAGAGGACTTGACTGCACCCAGCATGGTATTTACATCTGTCTGTAGGTGCTGGGGATATCTGGGTGGTGTTCTGAAGGATAAGTAAGAGTTTGTTAGATTGGCAGGGGGAGGGGTGAGGAATCCAGGGGGATGGAACAGCAGTGTGTGATGGCGGAATCGATTTGGGGCCCTGCCCGTGGCAGGCAGAGACCGCGGTGAGGAAAGTGAGGCTAGGAGGGGAAGCAGGAACCCGGAAAAGAGCTTACTTTGCTACACTGTGGTATCCAGATTTTATCTGAGGGTTCCTGAAGGCTTTTAGCCAGAGCCTGATGTGATGAAATTCTAGGAAAGTGACTCCAAGAGCTATGTGGGGAGTGGACTGAGGGGACAGATACTTTTGCTTTGCGCGCCACTGTGGCTCCAGCGCTCAGTAGGAGTACTGGTGCAGAGGAGGTGCTTACGGCTTGCTGAGGGTGGGTAAGTGACCTAGCACCTTGCTGCAGGAGTCAGGCCAGTCCTGGCCTCACATGAGGGGTGTGAACAGCATGCTGGATGCGGGGAATACACAAGGCTTCTGGGCGGCAGGGGCCAGGGAGGAAAATGGAACCCAGGCCAGCTTAGACGAAAGAGTTTAGTGTGGGGAACTAGTCACAAAGGTATTGGACGAACAGAAACAAAAAGAACCAGCAGGTGCTGCGGATGACTCAGAGATTAGCAGTATCAGGAAGCTGCTGCCACCCTAGTGCTAGAGGACAAGCGGTGTCACCTGACCCCAGAAGCCAGAGTCCCTGGGGTGCAACAGGACTACAAAGAGGAAGACGGGGTGCCATGAGTTGGGTTCCCCAAAAAGTGCACTCTGAGCTGCAGCGTAGCATCAGCTGGTATTTAGGGGCCCCTGGGAAGGAAGAAGCAGGATGGGCAGGGGAGAAGCCGGGTTGCGGTACAATCCCAAGACAGCCCCGAGGACGCCACCTGGGAGCTCTGGCACTGGGAGGCCTTCTGAGGTGGTTCAGCTGGGGCAAGAGGACCCGAGACGTCCAGGGCTGCAGGGTGCCTTTCCAGCCCTCCACAGCGCTGGGGATGGAACCCAGGGCCTTCCCCATGCTAGTGGGGATCTCCGTCACTAAGCTACCTCCCCAAGTTTTCACCAGGCCGGACAGGCGAGGTGGGCTGCAGCCACGCGGACAGGAGGGCAGACAGCCTGACCGCTCTGCCTCGCGTCCACTGGCACCTGTCCCTCCAGGTCCTCCCGCTGGGAGAACCGGGCGGGGCACCTGTGGGTGACAGAACACAGGAAACAGTTTGCTGAGGGCTAGACTTGGGGGAGGGGAGGCTGGGTGACTGGCGGCTGGCCTGAGAGGAAGCAGCAGATTCTCCCGGGAACCTGGCTTCAGGGCCTGGTGCTCAGGTGTTGTGTGTCCCAGAAGAAGCTGCAAGAGACACTCTGGGACACGCTGGGCCTGCCCTCTAGTGTGGGGGCCCAGCTGCGTGTGCAGGGGCTCTTAGACTCTGGCACAAGGGCATCTAGAAATGCAGGTCACCTCGGTGGGGTCTCTCCTGGACATTGGTGCGAGCACAAGCACCTCAGCATGGCACGGAGCTGGCACAATGCACACCCAACCCATCTTCCTAGGTTCTACTCCTGGCCACCCACCCATCAGACCAGCGGGCGACTCCCACAGTCACACATCCCAAGCCGAATGCTACCTTCCACCAGAGGCCTCACTACTTTCCCAGCAGATCTAATCTCCTCCCAGTCCCCATGGATTCCTAAGAGCTTGACCTCTCTGCCGTGTGTGGGCCGGTCGCCACAGCATGGAATGTAATATTTTCAGGTTTCATTTTCTCCCAAGAAACTGGGCAAAAATAACCCCGCAGGACAGTTGTAAAACTGAAGCAAAGTAGCGCGTGCGGATGCTGAGAACAGGGCAGTACAGGCCTCCCACGGCTCTGTTCTCACCGTTTAGATTTTCACACGCTAATCCCCAGCGCATAGCCCTTAGTAGATGCTTAACTGCCATTTGCTGAATGGAGAATTAATAAGGAAAAGGATTTATTCTTGGGGCTTGGCCTGGTTTTTTGAAATTAAGGCTTTAGCAGAAGTGCAAGAAGGATTTGGGTAACAGTAATCTATGTTGGGCGTCCAGGGACTCCAAACTGACCTGGTTCTCTCAAGAAAGAAAAACGACAGATCCCAAAATATTTTCACGAGGCTCCGTGGCACAGTGTGACCTTGCACACTCACCTACATCCCGCTGCACGAATGCACGCACACATCCTGGCAGGGGGGTGGGTGCAGGCAGCATCCCTAGGTGGCCTAAGTGACTTCCACCCCGCGCCCCTTACCCCTGAGCAGGCCGGGCCCCCTACCCCTGAGCAGGCCGAAGCCCGCCCTGGACTCCGTGGTGCTTGCAGGGGCCGGGAAGGGTAGGAATTCGGCGGCGGCCACGTGGGCCCCTTCCGCCGCTCCCCACATCCTTTGTTCCCACCAGCACTGGCTCAGGAAGCTCTTTCTGCGAGTCACCGCGGAGGGGCGGCCCGGGAGCTGGAGGAGCTATTTCCGTGCAATCCGGGCGGGCGGCAGGCGCGGGAGGGCGTGGAGGTGGAGGCAGCGCAGAAGGCCCTGTGTTTGCTTTTATTTCATCCAGCAGAAGGTTCTATTTGTGGAAGCGAACAGACGCTGGGGATTAGAGATGGGAGGGGGCAGGAAAAGGAAAAAAGCCACATCCACTACCACGCACAGGTCTTCCCCGGAACTACCGCGTGGGGGGAATGACTGATTCTGGAATTTATCACTTGCCCTCTCACCCCCTCCTCGGGCTGCAGCCGAGCTTCGGCGGCGCCCACGGCTCTAACCGGAGCTCCCCAGCCGCGGAGCAGCGGGGGATCCCCCGGCCAAAAGGGCTCAGCACCGGCGGCGGCAAGCGGCGCGCGCCAGGAGCCAGCCGCGCGCCCGCAGCCCATTGTGCTGTGTGAATGAGGCGCGCGCACCAATCAGCGCTCCCGTCGCCCCCGGTCCCGCCCCTCCCGCCCACTTCCCCGGGACCCTGACGTCACGGGAACTTTTCCTCCGCCCCCTCCCTCGCTACCGGCCCAGGCCGGGCCGGAGGGAGGGCGCGCTCCTCCTGCCCAGCCCTGCCCGGGGGGCGTGCGCGCGCCCTGGGCGGCCGGGACGCTCCACCTGCGCCCGGGCGTGCGCCGCCCCGAGCATCCCCAGCCCTCGGGCTACCCCATCCCCCAGCCTGCTCTCCCCTCCCTTCGCCTCTCTTCCCCCAGCCCCCTCCCTCCGCTCCGGTGACTGCGGCCCCGCGGCGGGGCCGGAGTCGTCGCAGCCACCTCATTGCACAACCCGGCTTCCCAACTGTTTACACAGCCCGGCCTGTGAGTGTGTGTGTATACAGCGTGAGTCACCAGGAGGCGGAGGAGGTGGAGGAAAAAGAGAAGGAGGAGTGCCCTGGCCCGGATCAGTGCGGCTCACACACTCACACTCGGCACTCTCTCCGAGCGCGTCTCGCTCGCTCGCACACCCGCCGGAGCCCAGGAGCGCGCTGGGATCCCGAGCGCCGCGGAAAAGTTTACTCCGGCTCTCACCCGAGACTAATTGCTTTGGGAAGTACATCAGCTCGGCGGAGCCTGCGGAATCTAGAACTCGCGGCCCCGGATCCTGGGAACGCAGGCCGCCTCCGTCTCTGGGACCGTCGACAACAATAGCGGCGGCCGCCCCCAAGCCGGCGCCCCGAGCCGGTGCCAGCGGGGGTCCTGGACCCCGAGCCGGACTACGACTCCCGGGCGCGCCGGCAACGTGGTCACCCCTGCGTGCAAGGCGAGCGCCAAGGAGCGGCTCCGGCTTTGCCCCTGGTGGGGGCCGAGCCAGACCCTGCCTGCAGACTCCATCCAGCGGACTGGAAGAAGTCACAGCGCGGGCCCCAAGCCCGCAGCGTCTTCCCTCGCGGATCCCGGGACATACAAAACCGGGGCCGTCCCGGCCGGGGCCGCGATGCGGGTCGGTCCCGTGCGCTCTGCCATGAGCGGCGCTTCGCAACCCCGCGGTCCGGCCCTGCTACTCCCTGCCTCCCGGGGCACCCCGGCCAAGCGCCTGCTGGATGCGGACGACGCGGCGGCCGTGGCGGCCAAATGCCCGCGCCTCTCCGAGTGCTCGAGCCCTCCGGACTACCTCAGCCCCCCCGGCTCGCCCTGCAGCCCGCAGCCCCCACCCGCCGCACCGGGGGTCGGTGGCGGCTCCGGGAGCGCACCGGGGCCCAGCCGCATCGCCGACTACCTGCTGCTGCCCTTGGCCGAGCGCGAGCATGTGTCCCGGGCACTGTGCATTCACACCGGCCGCGAGCTGCGCTGCAAGGTAGGCGTCCCGGGGCCGGGGCCGGGGCCGGGGCCGGGGCCGTCCGGGGCGGGCGGCCGACTGGCTTGGGGTCCCCAGGCGCGCGCAGCTCCGTCGACGCTTGGGTTTGGGGCGGGGTGGGTAAGTGCGTCGCGGCCGGCACTGGTGAGTTTGGCCCTTGGGGAGCCGGAGGGCTTTCCTGTGGAGTGGGATCTTGGGGGCTCTGCGGTCTGGAGGAAGTGCAGGGTTTCTTCACCGGCTCCACAGCCCTCCTGGCGCTCAGGGGCGCGTGGTATTCTGTTTAAGTTGTGGAATGGAAATGGATTTCAGGGTTAAGCCATTGCCCTTCCCTCACCCCCACACCGCCCTGTCGTGGCAGGACGCCCTGCCAGGAGGGAGCTTGCAGCAGCTGGCAGCTGAGGCCGAAGGTTTGCCGGCTTAGCTGTAGGTAGTGAAGTCGGGGTGCCGCTCCTGACTGGCCGATTCCCCCTTGAACCCGCGCCCGGGTGGGAATCCCGCCCTCCTAAGGGAGCAGTCGTAGGGGGTCTTGCAGCGGAGGCTAGGAATTTGGCCCCTAAAGTAGAAATGTTGGAAAGCCCGCACGCTTAGGAGCGTTTGCTTGTATTCACTGTTTCTCGGGCAGCGATTTTCTTTGGCGCAGAAGGGTTCGCATCCCGGAGGCGGCGGCGGAACCAACTCCTAGAAGTGGATCCGCCGCCGCCCAAAACCCCCGCGGTGCGCGTGGACGCAGCCCGCTCCCAGTCTGCACACTTCGCGGCTGACGCTGGGAACTCAGGCACCCCAGAACCTCGGGCTGCTCATTTCCATCCCCGGAGTTAAGTTGCTCCTGGGTTTCCCGAAACTCACCTGACACCCCGACCAACTCCCCCTGGGCTTGCTGCTGCCACCTACTGCCCACGCGCGTGAAATTACAAGTGCACCCTGGAGCCCAGTTTGTGTGTGTGTTGCGGGGGGAGTCTTTTTTCTTTTCTGGAAGTAGGCTGGGGGCTGTCACCGAGAGCTGCTTGGGGAGACCTGGGCAGTGCGGGAGCAGGGGACAGCAGAGAGATTTTTCCAGTTGGTGCCAGAGCCGCCACCTCAGAGGTGGGGTGGGTCCAGTCATTGTGCAACCCCTTCCAGCTCCTGTAGCAGATAATAGCCGAATCCAGATGGTGACAACCCGTGTGTCACCATTTCCACTTGAGTCTAGGATATGAGTAACTGGACTGGACAAAAGGCCCTTAAAGAGCCCAGCCACTTCCTTCGGGGAGATGTGCCCTGATCGAGGGACAGGGCGTGCCCCGTGGGGCGCACACAGATGAAGAAGCCCGTTCACAGGCGCCCATTCACCGCACCCTCCCCTCCTGGGAGAATGGAACTCTGGCTGCTGACACCTGAGTCACAACTCTAGGCAGGTTGCTTAAGCCTGCACCGTCACAGTCTCCTTCCAAGTCATCTGTTCCTTCTGACTAACGACAGCTAGGCATGCTCTGCGGCCTCTGCTTCCCCTTAGAGGCTGCAGAGTCACCACATTCTGTGCCTTCCCTGTGACCAGCCCTTCTGTGTACAGGAGACACATGCATGTGTGGAGCCTGCGCTTGAGCCCTGAGAGATGCCGAGGTACCTGGCATCTGACCCTCACAAACATGGAGGGGCCGTGGAGCAGGGCGTTTGGGGGCTGTCTTCATGGAAGACAGGAGCACACACAGAAGACAGTCCTTTAAGTTATTCACACAGAAGGGGCGACCTATGGGGGGTGTGCTAGCCCACAGTGCATAGGGAGAGGTGGTGGGGACCGGGAATAAATGAATGGAGCGCACAGCCATTCAGAGCTCAGAGGTTGAGACTCTCAGTCCAGCTCCCTCAGGGACTTGGAGGCAGCACCTGCTTTTCTAGCCCCCTAAACAGGTCGTCTTCTCTCTGCAGGTGTTTCCCATTAAACACTACCAGGACAAAATCAGGCCTTACATCCAGCTGCCATCGCACAGAAACATCACTGGGATTGTGGAAGTGATCCTCGGGGAAACCAAAGCCTATGTCTTCTTTGAGAAGGACTTTGGGGACATGCACTCCTACGTGCGAAGCCGAAAGAGGCTGCGGGAAGAGGAGGCTGCCCGGCTGTTCAAGCAGATTGTCTCTGCGGTGGCCCACTGCCACCAGTCAGCCATCGTGCTGGGGGACCTGAAGCTTAGGAAATTTGTCTTCTCCACGGAGGAGAGGTGAGTGGCCGCCTCAGCTCCTCTCGTGGCCTTTGGAACCATAGCGCAGGTTCATGTTGTGCAGTTCGGTTAAGTGTGCTGCTGCGGAGCAAACCCAAGGATACAGTTGCTCCCGGATTTAGAATTCAGAAGTCCTGCTCCGGAACAGTCACAGCCAAGGCTGGTTTACTCCATACTGCCTTGAATGGAGCCTAGGAACCCGCGTGCTTCTGTGGGTGTCCCATATTGACAGGTTGCCCTCCCCGCTTGTGCCCCAGGATCAGAAAGGTCAGAAAGGTCAGCCCTTGGGTTACAGATGCGGACCTGTGCTTTATAGCAGGGACTGCTAGAAGTTGTCAGACCCAGAACACCAGGTGTTCTGTGATGCCTAGACAGGACAGCTGGTTAGACTTGTCATATTCACAGAATTCCGCCCTGCCCACGGCATTTTTGCCGTCTCTCAGGCTAGGTCCTCCGTACTTTCTTCATGTTGTCCAGTGACTTCTTGGATATCTTGTTGGCTACATCTTCAGAAAATAGCCACATTGAATCATAAATAGAAGTTGGCTAGAGTTGATTGCTAAATATAGATCATGGCTTACCTCATAAAGGATGAGATGAGCTGGATAAGAGAATAATGAGACATTGAGATTCAAAGCGGAGGTTGCAGACAAGAGAATTCAGGAAGCCACATGAGGTAGACTGTACCTGATTGTAAGGCGCGGACCACAGGTCTTGTGGAAGGACAGGCAGCAGTGATGCTCTAGAATTTTAGAGTAGGGTGAGTTGTTTTGTTGTTTCCATTCCCACAGGGCTTACTCCTCCCAGACATTTTTACCTTTAACTCCAGAGCACCCTGAAAAATATAGGGTTGAATTGCCCCAGCATGACTCTGTACCTGACCTTGCTGTAATTACTGAGACATACAGATTAGCAAAGAAAAGCAAACTGTTTGCAATGAAGAAGTGTCCAATTCCTGGAACTTGTGTTCCTTTGGTAGGGTGATGCATTTTTCTGAAACATGCCTTACACACCTCCTTAGCAGCTTTTGAAATCTGCATTGCACAGGCCAGTGTCATGGGCGCAGGGTTTGGCAACCCAGGGGTTAAGCAATGGTAGGCTGACACTGTTCGTGTAACCAGCACAGGTGCAGGGTTTTAGTGCTACAGCAGCCAATCAGGGGCAGCCAGTGCACGTTGAGTCATATTTTCCGTTTACAGAACCAATGGGTATTTTACATAACGACAGGGAGGTCACGGTGAGGACATACTGAAGTTAGCACATGTATACTACACTCCAGGGAACAGGAAGGCAGGAAGGAAAAAAAAAACCAGACCTTTTAGAGGAAAAGGAATTGACCCATCAGCTCGAGCCAACTGTGTGCATTTAACTTCCCAGCGAGTGAAGTTAAACAGAAGCAGGGCTGTTGCTGAGAAGCAAGGAAAGGCCCGTGTAAAGCCTCCCGGCCTGGCTTCAGGCTTTGGAGACTCTGGAGACATGAGTGGCCAGTTCTAAATGCAGAGACGCTGCGATCACCTGCAGCTGCACAAGGGAGCCTTTGACTAAAAGATTCTGAGTTCCGACAGTGATAGCGACACCAGAACGGAGCCCTCCCCTGAGTACACACACTCAGGCATTGATGTTCTATGCTAGTGGGCACATGTGCTCAGGCAGGAGTTTTGGAGTCCCTCGTATCACCAGCCGCATTTGTCTGTTTATGCTGCCTCTATGTCCAGGCTAAGTGTCTCTAGCAGTTAAACACCCAGGAAATGTAATTGGCATTACTTGCAGCTCCCATCCTGGGACTCAGAGTTTCCCTGTGTGTGTGTGTGTGTGTGTGTGTGTGTGTGTGTGTGTCAGCGTGGGCAGAGTGCTAATGACCTGTGCACTCTACAGTGACCTCAGACTCCATGCTCTGTAATGTAAAACTTGTGTCTGAGTGGCCCTGGCACTCAGTGTCCTGAGAAAAATTGGCCTGAAGGTTGCCCCGTCCTCTCCAAGAAGTAGATACTGCTTGCCGTCCCCATAGCTTTTGTAGAAAATGTCAGCATTCTCCTGAGACGAGCTCCCAGCCCTGCAATGCGAACTTGGCCAATTGTGTAACCCTTATTAGGATATCTCTTACAAGCTAGAGCATCATGATTACTATTTGGGACTTTGCATCATACCCTCCACCCCAGGCGTTCTCTCAGTACTTTGAAACACTCATTGCAGTTTGTATTGGTTTGTGAAATCCGAGTTACTGGAGAAGGGGTAAATGGCATTCCTGAGCCTTTGCTATGAGTGCCTCTGGGCGCTGGTATTGGGAAGGCCTTGTTGGTGTTACTTGTTTTTTGTAATATTGGAGATTGAGCCCAGGGCCTCATCCAGGCTAGGCAAACACTGAGCCACATCTCCAGCTGTTTTTTCCTTGAGACGTGGTCTCGTTAAGCTGCCCAGGCTGGGCTTCGGGATAGCTGCTATTACAGGTATAGGCCACTGTGCCTGGCTGAGGCCTTGTTTCCTTAGATCTGTTCTGGACATAACAGCCTGGTTTTTCTCTTCTGCAGAACCCAGCTCAGACTGGAAAGCCTGGAAGATACGCACATAATCAAGGGTGAAGATGATGCCTTGTCAGACAAACATGGCTGCCCAGCCTACGTGAGCCCTGAGATTCTCAACACCACGGGCACCTACTCTGGAAAGGCTGCAGACGTTTGGAGCCTGGGCGTGATGCTGTACACCCTCTTGGTGGGACGATACCCTTTCCATGACTCAGACCCTAGTGCCCTTTTCTCCAAAATCCGACGTGGACAGTTCTGCATTCCCGACCACATTTCTCCCAAAGCCAGGTGCCTCATCCGCAGCCTCCTGCGGCGAGAGCCTTCTGAGAGACTCACTGCTCCTGAAATCTTACTCCATCCCTGGTTTGAGTCTGCCTTGGAACCTGGGTACCTTGACTCAGAAATGGGAACTTCAGACCAGATTGTTCCAGAGTACCAGGAGGACAGTGACATTAGTTCCTTCTTTTGCTAATCCCAGAAACCTCAGAAACCTCATAATTCTCACACATGGCATTTCCATTTCTGAAGACAGACTGGCCCTCTGGCATGGCGCCACCCAGATAGGGGACTGCACCCAGAGGGTCACTGCAGAGCTCACCGTGGTGCCCCCTTCTCGGTCGGGATGAGTGACTCTTGATCCAAGCAGAATCCACCCTGCTTGACCGTGCTGCCCGTTGTTCCCCTGCTTAATAAACTGTCACCAACTCTCCCTCCTTTGGATTTGGGGCTTCTGCAGGTCTTGAAGTTGGGAGAGATGTGGGCATCCTACCCTGTGTTCAGGTGTCACGAACTCGAGCGTTTGCGCAGGAAAGGAAGCAAATCGCACAGTGGCATTTTGGGCAGTAACTAACAGGATGACAAATAACTTGGGCCAATAAACTTGCCATCTCTGGATTCGTCTCTGGTAGCTGGACTCGCTACCGAGGTTTCTCTGATCAGAAAGTTGTGTTTTTGGTTTAACACTCACCTTCCCTTCACACTCACATGCACCAATGCCCGTGCTCCACTGTGGGAGCGGACTGAGGAGCTCAGGAGTCTGCCCGAACCCGGAGTCTGCTGAATCCTGCCAAGACACCCTATGCAACAGTGCCTCCCCTGCCCTTGGAACCTGCCCCTACAGCTCTGAGGGTGGTCCGCAGCTCACCCGGGGAGCCTTCGAGAGATGTGAGCTCCTGGCTGCTTCAGAACCCTGAGCTCATTAGTTCTTTAAAACTAATTTGATGACTTGAAACCATTAGCTTTCTGGCATCCCTTTGAGTAGCCAGCACACAGTCCTTTGCTTTCTGTCCCCAGACTGTCTTAGGTGGGGCATTTTGTCCAGGAGGAAGCGGACAAGGAGACTTCTCACTCCCCTCTCTCAGGAGCAAACGTTAAACATCTTCGTGCTTCAAAGAAGGCGTGTTTTGGAGTCTCAGGGACCCTCAAGCTGACTTCCACAGTGTGCCCTGGCCCGGGGGCTGGACGGGAGCATGTGTACAGCCGCGGTCTGTACACAGATGTGTGGTTTTGATGATATCTGTGCAGTCGGCTTCTGGGGGGACATAGCGAGCCCCAGACACGCTCAGTCACTTAGGACTTGAACAGTCATCTGATCTGACTCCTCGCCTCTTGCTGCCACCCCTACCACCGAAGCCCCCGAGCTGCTTTCGCAGTGGGCATCTGGCCTCTGTTCCAATGCTTCCAGACCAAAACTTACTCCCTACGAAGACAGGCTTCACGGAGAATCTGCAGCTTCCATTATAAACCAACGGGCAGCGCTGATCGGGTAGTGAAACGGGTAAACAAAACATACTGTATTCTGAGAAATGGCACAAAACCAGGCAGGCATCTTTAAGGGCTACGCCTAGGCAAACTACTAACCTGCATTGTGAGAACGCCGTGTATACCTCACGTACTGTGTACTTTGTACATATATTTTACCTTTTACACAGATGTCTGATGGGTTGTCGTGTTCAGCTCCTAGGCTTGTTCTGTGTCTGTGTTTGTCTGAATAACCTGCGTGTCTGAAGCCACGTGAAATGTGAATGATGTCGGCAGATGACCTTGTAGAATCTGGGCCTTGGGGCGAGGGGCCGGCCTCCGTCCGCTCTCGCTCTCTTGGTTATTTGACTCTTGTATCTGTGACATGTTACCCAGCTGGAGACTGGGCTGGCAGGGCTTCTGCCAGGACAGCTAGAAACACTAGATCCTCCCTGTATGTGTGTAGATACGCGACCAGTGAGACGGCTGTCGCGGACCTGTAGAGGATTTTAATAAATCTGCTTTCGTACAGAAGTGTGGTGACTTTCTTGGGGGCTCAGAACCTCGGGGATATGAGGTGAACAGACTCGAATGCCTTTCTACACTGCAGTGGGCGGGTGCGTTGGGAGTGGGGGTCGTTTGGTGAAACCAGGCAGGCTGGACCACGGCTGGCCTGAGCAGAGGCACGTTGGGAGGGAGCTTAGGTAGGGAGCTTGGGCCGAGAGACTCCCGGCTGTTACACCTGTTTCCTTTGGGGTCTTTTTGTTTTTCTTTTTTTGAGACAGGCTCGCTGTATAGTGCTGGCTGGCCTTGAACTGCTGCCTCAGCCTCCTGAGTGCTGGGATTGTAGGTATGCGCCCCCACACTGCAGTTTTTTTGTTTTCTGTTTTTTTTTTTTTTGTTTTTTTTTTTAGGTAGGGTCTCGCTATGCAGTTCAGGCTGGCCTGGAACTCACAACGATCCTCCTGCCTCAGCCTTCTGAGTGCTGGGATTATAGGCGTGCACTACCACGCCTGGCGTTCTGGGGGTTTCTTGAGGCAGGGTCTCATCCTGCTGGCTTTTAGTCCATAGGGCAGGAAACTTTTGAGAATTTGACACAAGTTACGAACCCTCCAGAATAATATCACAACCGAATTTTGCGTCTGCCTGGAGGGTCAGCAGTCCCTGAAGACCTCTCAGGACCCCTAAGAGATCCCCAATTAAAAGGGCTAAAGGACACCCTCAGCTTCCCGTTAGTGTAGAAATGGAAATGAAAACGGGAAAGCTGCCTAAACAGCATTAATCTGAATCACAAAGACAGAAAGCAAGCTTGTTTGATTTAACTAGGTGTGTGCGGCTTCATTATTACTCCAGACCGCACTGACGGGATAGACGTGTGCTCGGAGGCGTGTCCTCCATGAGTCCACACAGCACCACGGGGACGCCAGTGGTCAGGGCGGGCGGGATCTTGGGCAGGAGCGAGGGCGCTCCCTCCTGCCCGTCCACCCTGCTGGCACCTGCGCTTAGCATAACCACGGGGGACAGCTTTTAGCCCTAAGTGGTAGAAATCAGAGCATCAAGTGGTGGGCTCTGGTCTTGTGTGAGGGGGTGACCAGGCCTCAGGCTGAGCTCACCCGGAAAGCAGACCTGCGACAGTTCGGTTGGGCCTTGGGATCTGGGGGCTGAACAGGGGAAGGAGCACCCCAGCATGTGGGAAGGGCCACGAGCCTGGGCGGCTCAGGCCACCGGGGACCGGGACCTCTAGGCTGAGTGTCACCCGGCATGCGCCGGAGCCCTGAAGCAGCTGGACAGAACTTGGGCGCACGAATTCAAATACTTTGGACTCCATGGAGCTTTTAATCTAAGGGTTTCAAAACACTTCACAAGCAGTTAGGGTTATAGCACCCCTCTGTCCTGTTGTCACATGATCCAAGGGGAGAGCAGTGTGGGCCGGGACTGGTGGCAACGTGTGCTGTCACAGACCCATGAGTTTAATCCCTTCAGAGGCTGGCAGATCTGGGGCAACAGCGGACACTGATTATAGAAGCTTGGGGTGAGTGTGCTGAACGTGTTTATTTTCTCCCAGGCATCAACACATTAAATAACACCTCAGGGTGCTTTCTGGAAGTTTTGTTCTTTTGCTTTTTCATTCACATACCTCCTACGAATTTCTCTCTTTATGCACACAGCAGCTGAGTGAACTGGGGATGGTCAGTATTTCCATTTTACAGTTGAGAAAACTAAGGCTCAGGTGTCTTTCAGCCACTCAGGACCAAGCAGGTCAGAGCATAGATATGAGCCTGGGTCTTTGACTCTGTGTCCAGTGTTCTGTCAGCATATCCACACTGTTTTCTGCTAAGGATGAAAAGCAAACACAAATATGGAGCCTTTAGCTCCATTAATGTCCTCAAAATTACCCAGTACATCAGTCAGAAAGGCAGACACATGACTAAAAAGGAGATCCATTAGTCATTCAACAAACATTTACCATGTACCTACTATGTGCCAGACACTGGTAGACTCTTGGGAAACAGATAACTTCGACCTATCCCTAGGAGGCTGGAAGAAAAGCTCCATGAAGTGAGGGACTGTGGCTTCCCTGGCCCCCCAGCACCCAGCACAATGCCAACCATGGGAGAGTGTCAGATGCCAGCATGGAGGGCTGGGCAGGCAGGTAGCTGGACAGTGGGGGAGGCACGGGTGGATGACGCACGCAGGGATAGGCAGACCGCCAGACGCCTTTCACAGCGCAGGGCCCGATGTGCCCCCGGTTAGATCCAAGACTGCGGAGGTGGAAATCTCGAGGCCAGGTCCCAGCCACCTCTGGAGCCCTGCTCTCTGGACAAAAGCAACAGTCTGCCTGCTTTCCGTTTGCTCACTGTACTTTATTTTTGTGATAGCACCAGGGATTGAACTCAGGCCTTTGCCCTGAGATATTTCCCAAGTCCTTTTTATTTTTTATTCTGAGACAGGGTCTCACTAAATTGTCCAGGCTGGGCTTGAATTTAAAATCCTCCTGCCTCAGCCTCCCAAGTGCTAGGATGACAGGTGTGTGCCACCACTCCCGGCTCCTTTGATTATGTATGTATATTTTTCCTCTTGGTTTTTTTTGAGAGAGTCTCATTATGTAGTCCAGGCTGGCCTTGAACTTACTATGTAGCCCAGGCTAGCCTTGAACTTGTGGTGATCCTGCTGCCTCAGCCTCCTTAGTGCTGGGATCACGGGTTTGAGCTACCTTGCTGGGCTCAGGTGCTCCTTTGATCATCTTGGCTGCAGTCAAGGGCCTCCCTGGGCCTAGAAGTCTTTCCGAGACTGCCCCCAGCCCTGGTAAGTAGCTGCTGGACCCCTTCTCTGAGTGTTGGTGCTGAGACCCGAGGCGGAAGAGTCTGGTCAAGATCGTGAAGCTCCTTGGTGGATGGATGGGACTCAAGACTTTAGTGTCCACACTTGTCGTCCAGTTCTGTCCACACTGGTTCTCGTTTCTGAGACCGGAAGGACTGTGTCTTCTCTTTGCAGAAGCCCTTTTCAGGGGGTTCTGGCCCAGGAGTGTTTGCTGCACTGGGTCAGCACTGGGCTTGTCCCTGGGTGAGCATCATGAAGCAATTCCTGGGGCTCTAGGAGCCTGCTAAGCACTCCGTGAAGCCAGGAATTGAGGGGCTCAGAGCACGCTTTGAGGCACACTGCTTTGATCTGCTTTCTGTAACTCAGGGACCGAGACTCAGAGAGGGTGACCGCTCAGCCCAAAGTCACACAGCACAACCTTCATTTATGTGAAGGCTTCCGGCTCCCACGTTAGAGCCGGCAGGGAACCCCAGATACAGTTTAGCCCTTGGTGCAGCACGGCATTCTGAAAAGAGGAACAGAGCCTGCACGGAGCCTGGGGTCAGTGCTGGTCTCCTCCTTGTGACAAACGCACCATGGTAAACCATAAACTGACAGCATTGGGAGAAATGGCGCGGTGTAAAGGAGCTCTTTCTACTATTTCTGCAGCTTTGCTGGAAAACTAAAATTGTTCCAAAATAAAAAGTTCACCTTAAAAGATTGGTTGGGCATGGTGGCGCGTGCCTGTGGTCCAGGAAGCTGAGGCGGGACTGCAGGTTTGAGCCCAGCCTGGGCAGCTTAGTGACTCGGAAAGACCTGTGCTCAGTGTGAAGAGTCACAGGCATGTGCCGCCGCGCCTGGCCTCGGGTGCCATCTCCACCTGGACACTGCGTCCGAGGACGCAGTTTTCAGCCCCTGCCTGAGAGCCAGGGTGCGCTTTGGGGGCCCCGTTCTGTGCCCCCTCCGCCGAGCCTGGCTTGAGGGGGAAGGGCCAGGTCCAGTTCAGGGCTGCGGGCCCCCAGGCGCCAGGTCAGCTGCGCGGCGGGGCCAGGGACCTGCGCGCTGCGTTCATGGCGAGACCTCAGCACTCATTCTGGGCGGGTTCTGAGTTCTCTGTGCTTGGGACATTTCTCCCTTTTTTCACCTTTCTGTACTGGGGACTGAACCCAGGGCACCGCGGTCCATCCCCAGCCCTTCAGGTATTTTTCACTGTTGAGAAGAGGGACTCATTGAGTTGGCCAGGCTGTGCTCAAACTTGTGATGGTCCTGCTCTGGCCTCCCTGGTAGCTGGGATCACAGGTGTGCACCACCCCGCCTGGCCACCAAGCTGCAGCGCCACTGTGACCGGGACTTCATTTCGGGAGATAAAGAGCAACGATGAGTGCTTCACAGGGCTCCGGCTGTGGCGGGGCTGGTGACCCAGGGGAGCCCAGCCTGGGGCGGTGTTGGGGTCAGAGGGCCCCTCATCCTTGTCACCAGCTCCTCTCTAGCTCTTTCCCTAGTCAGCGGGTGGTGGGGGCCCTGGTGGCGGCCGTGGTCACTGAGCCTGGGCTTAGCCTACCAGCACTGAGTGGCCTGGCTTCTCTGACCATTTTCGGCACCTTTAGGGGAGCAATGGACTTGAACCCCCTGTCCCAGATGCCACCCTGGTCCCATCAGGGGAGCAGGGACTTGAAGAATCAGCGCTTCACTAGTTTCTGCTGAGGCAGAGGCCTGGTGCCAGCCAGCAGGGTGACACAGAGGTTGGACAGAGGCTGGGGTCACAGAGGCCCAGGGTTTGAAGCGTGGACCTGGGGTGAGGCACTGACTCCCCCCCCCCCAGCTCAGTCGCTTCACTTGTGAAATTCCTATAGCAGTAAGAAATCAGGCTCATGAATGTTTCTCACATGCCCGATGGGTAGAAAACGCTTAGCAGATGTTGGCTGTCAACAGCTTAGAGACAGCCAAGAGGCCTTTGAGCTCAGCACTCAGGAGGCTGAGGCAGGAGAATCGCTTGAGCCCAGCCTAGGCAACATAGTGATAGCCCGTCTTAGTTTGTTTACTTGTTTGTTGAGACGGGGTCTTGTTTTGCAGTTCAAGCTGAACTTTAAACTCACTATGTAGCCCAGGCTGGCTTTGAACTCTTGGTGATCCTTCTGCCTCAGTCTCCCCTGTGCTGGGATTACAGGTATGCACCACCACACCCAGCAACAATGTCACATTTTAGAAAAACAAATGAAAAAAGAAAAAGGGAAGAAAAAAGTGCTGACTAGTACCTCCCTCGGGTGGGGTGGGGGGTGTCCGAAGGGAGCGGCCTCCTGCCAGGGCTGTGTGGGCCTGACACTGCATTCCCAGCTGGCTCCGGGAGGAGCCGGTGGGCTGGCCCATGAGCTGCTGTTAGAGCGGCCTAGGGCCAAACCCATTCCACAAAGAGAGACCTCTTTTCCTTTTTTTCCATTTTTATTTTTGGCAGCAAGGGGCAGTGAACCCAGAGCCTTCACACTGAGCTACATCCCAGCCCTTTTTTAAGTTTTGAGGCAGGGTATCACAAGGTGACTAGATTGCCCAGGCTGGGCTCCAACTGTGGGTCCTCCGCGAGTACAAGGATTACTAGGCCTGCGCCAGCAGGTGTGTCCCAAAGAGAGAGCTCTTAAATTTCAGTTAAAATGACCTAAGTCCTGAAAATCGGTCCATTTTGAGGAGGGCCAGGTGGAGGGCAGCGGAGAGGAGCGGAAGCTATTGCATGGCCGCGTGGAACAGCTGGAATCCTGCCCTCCCCTCTGCGGGAATTCACCACCCCCTCCAGCCTGGAGGGGCAGCGCAGCCCTCAGACTCCACTGCCCCGGACTCCAGCATCCCGGGCCGCTGCCCCATCCGGCCAGGGACAGGGCGGCCCGTCACCATGCTCCCAGAGCCCCCTGGGCCCTCTGTGTCCTCGGTCAGCCCTCGCCCGGCCCTGCCACTCTCCGTCCCCAGTCCCAAGCTGGCCCTGCCTGCTGGAGTCTCCCTGACACCACCAGACCAGCGGCAGATGGAGGGCACGGTGGCCAGAACGCGCTGGCCCCAGGACCAGACAGAAAGGACTACGCCGAGACAACCCTTAGTGTCTCCGCACGTGAAGAGGGCCACTGTGTCACCCAGGAGGCTGGGGCCTGACTCCTGCGGGGCTGGACAGAGCCCACAGTGCTCCGGTGGCTCACGCCCCTTCCGGCTTGGAGACCAGAGGGTAACATGGGGCAGGTTTTCAGAAGAGCCATTGCCCTGGGCTGGGATCTGGGTTTGAATGTGAGCTCTGCCCCTCTCTGGAATATGAGTTTTGACAAGTCATTTACTCTCCCTGCGTCCACTTCCGGTACAGTGCAGTTTATGGTAGTAATTGCCTGGTAGAGTTGTGGTGAGCATTAAATGAGATACTGCGTGAAAAGCCCTTAGAACATACCTGGCGCGCAGTAGGCGAGTCAGACCACGGGAACGCACCGCACTGATCTGTGTTGCTTGTTGGTACTCCAGAGCCTACCTAAATAGCACTTGCGTGTAGCACGTGTGAAGTTCTCACACACAGTTCTGCAACACCGGCTCAGGATGCATCTAGGGGGGTCATTTTCTTCCTTTCTTCCTTTCTTCCTTCCTTCCTTCTTTCCTTCCTTCCTTCCTTCCTTCCTTCCTTCCTTCCTTCCTTCCTTTCTCTCTCTCTCTCTCTCTCTCTCTCTCTCTCTCTCTCTCTCTCTCTCTCTCTCTCTCTCTCTCTCTCTCTCTTTCTTGTCTTTTTGAGACAGGTCTTGCCATGCCATTCAGGCTGGCCTTGAGCTCATTTTGTAGCCCAGGCTAGTCTCTTGCAATGATCCTCCTGCCTCAGCCTCCTGAGTGCTGGGATTACAGGCATGCGCCACCATGTCAGCTTCTTCCTTCCTTCCTTCCTTCCTTCCTTCCTTCCTTCCTTCCTTCCTTCCTTCCTTCTTCTTTTTTTCTTTCTTCATTTTTTTGAGTGGGGATAGAACCCAGGGCCTCACATACTGGGTAATATTCTATAACTGACTTATACCCCTAGCTGTTTTCAATTTTATTTTGAGACAAGGTCACGCTAAGCTGCCCAGGCTGGGCTTGAACTTGAATCCTCCCTTCTCAGCCTTCCAAATAGCTGGGACTGCAAGTGGGCACCACCATGCCGAGCTAGAGGGGTGGTTTTCAAACCCTGTTCCAAGGAGCCCCAGGTGCTCTGAGCCACTAGTGGGGGTGGGGGTGGCGGACACGCTTGAGCAGCCGCCAGCACCCTTCTGCCCCCCCCCCCTCCAGAGCTCTTTCCTGCTCATCTTATTTTGTGTTCCTTCACTGTTTCTCTGTGTGGTGCTGGGAGTGAAACCCAGGCCTCACATAGGTGGGTCACGTACCCTCTCAGTGAGCAGCGTCCCTACCCAGCCTCTCTGACCTCTGTGCTTGCTTGTAGCTTTATGGGAAACTTTAATCTGTAGGCAGAGTTTTGGAGCTGAAAGACACACAAAATCATTGATATCCAAACCTTGGAGCCTGCAGGCCAGGCTGTGCTGGGCGTCAGGATGCAGATCCCCGACCTTCCGTGACTGACTGAATCAGACCTCTCCTTCAGGCATGGGGTATATTTTGTTTTTGTTTTTGTATGTTGCAATACTGCGGATTGGACCCCAGGGCCTTCCACTGAACTATGTTTCCAGCTCTTTTTAAATGTTTTATTTTGAGACAAGCTCTCACGAAGTTATTGAGTCTCCCAGGCAGGACTTGAAGTAGCAATGCTGCTGCCTCAGCCTCAGCATGCTGGGGTCACGGGCCTGCACCCCATCCACCCCGAGGGCTGCAGTCGTAATTGGTTTTATAGGGGATTCCCATTCACACTAACATTTGAAAGACATGGGAAACTGAGGCCTGGCCAAGGGAGGTGGGAGGCTCAGGGTCTCCTGGGCGATGTTGGAGGGGCTGAGGCGAAAGGTTTGTTGCCTCCTAGACCGATGCTGCTGGGGTCGGAGTCCCCAGGCCCCTGTCACACAACCCTCAGCTGGGTCAGCTGTGGCCCAGCACACATCTCTTTCCTACAGTTCCGGAAGCCGGGACGTCCGAGGCCAAAGCGCCGGCAAATCCACGCTGGCCAGGGCGCGCTTCCGGTCCATCGGAGTCCTCTCCCCAGTCCTCTTGCGGCAAAGGTGGAGCAACACACTAAGGCCTGTTGCAGAAGGCACCACCCTCCTTGGGGCCTTGTGTCACCTCTTTAGGGCCCGGCACCCGAATGCCAAGATGCTGGGATTAGAGTTTTGTCCCTTTTCTTTCTCGCAGGACTGAGTGAGCCCAGGGAGAGTTGAGCCACATCCCCACCCCTTTTCACAAGTTTTATATTTTGACCCAAGTTCTTGCAGTGTTACCGGGCTGGCCTCATATTTTCGCATCTCCTGCCTCAGCCTCCCCAGTAGCTGGAACTGTAGGCATGTGCCGCCATGTCCCTGCCCCAGCTTACAATCTGGGGGTGTCTAAATGCTCAGTCTGGAGCATTAGGTAAATGGTTTGCAGAGAACCAGGCCAGGTTAGGGGCGGGGTGCTGGAAGGAGCCAGGGACCCCATCCTTCTGACCTTTGTCTCGGGGCTCTTTACTGGCTGTCAGGGCTTTGGCCTGGGGGGCGGCTGTAGGTGTGGGGTGAATGGACTGAAGTCATCTTGTGGAGAGATAAATCGGGTGGACAAGTAGTGGAACCGAGGTGCCCCAAAGGAAGTGACAGCAGCTCAGGACAGAGTGTAGAGGGGGAGGATTTTAGATGGAGGGGGGAGAGGCCTTCTTCTAGGCAGCAAGGAGGTCCCCTGGGGGAAGGGCTTTCCAGAGAAGGGGCAGCAAGTGCAAAGGTCCTGAGACACAAAAGTGCTCAGTGTATCTAAGGAACTTCAGGGATAGTATAGGGCTTAGCTGGGGCTCTGTGTGCAGCTTTCTTTGGATGGTGCTGGCACATGGCGGTTACTGTTACCAGTGTAATTTTATCTTCATAATGAGGACAACTCCCTCCCATTCAATTACTCGTGGTTTAATTTAATCTTATTTTATGTTATTTTGAAGTTGTATTCAGTGAGATATCATTTTCCTATAATAAAATTAGCCAGTACCCCGCACGCAGCTAGATAAGAGCCAACACAAAGATACACCCACGAGGTCTGGAATCACAGTGGAGGACACCTTCCTCACCGCAGGGAACAATCCCAGGCCCCTTTGGAGCCGACCTTGCCCCTCTGCCACGGCTCCCCGCAGTCACCCTGATTCTCTCTGGAGCTTTGGGATCGCACAGTGTGGGGTTGCCTGTGCCTGCCCCCGACATCCACCCGAGGCCCTGGGCACCCCTCCCTGCTGTCGTGTGGATGGTGGTCTGTTCTTTTCTTTGCTTTTTGAGACAGGGTCTTGCTATGCAGTTCAGGCTGGCCTTGAGAACACTCTGTAGCCCAGGCTGGTCTCAGACTTGCAATGCCTCCTGCCTCAGCTTCCCAGGTGCTGAGATTACAGGCATGCGCTACCACGCCTGGCTAATGGTCTATTCTTGTTGCTGGGTCCGAGTCTATTATATGGATGGATTGTGTACTATTTATCCCACCTCCACTGACAGCTGGGTGGTTCCCCTGCGAATTATTACAAAACTGCTGCAGCATTGGTGTGTGCTCCTTGTGCTGACATATGTTTGCATTTCCTTTGGGTGCAGAAGTGTCAGTGCTGGGGCTTATTCTGGCTTGCGGAGAAATGCTGGAATTGCTTCTTGAGTGACTGCACATTTGTGTCCCACAGTTCTGTACGCACGCTCCAACTTCTGCACACTGGTCAACACTCAACACTGTCAGATGAACTTCATATTTCTTTATAGTTGGTGTCTTTATGGGTTCTATCCACAGATACAATCAACTGTGGATCAAAAATATTGGAAAATACTGGGGTGGTGGCCCACGCCTGTAAACCTAGCCATTTGGGAGGCTGAGACAGGAGGATCACTGTGAGCTGAAGGCAAGCCTGGGATACATAGTGAGTTGAAGTAGCCTCAACTACTTAACAAGATCCTATCTCAAAAAGCCAAAACAAACAAACAAAAATACTGGAAAAAATTTGTGTCTGTCCTCTGCACATACAGATATTTTTCATTATTTTCTAAAGAATCCAGTGCAACAACTGTTTACGTAGAATTTCTATAAGCAGATTGGTTTAGGTAAATAGGAGGCTGTGCACAGTTTTACGCAAACACTCTACTGTTTTATGTAAGGGGCAAGGGGTAGAGTATGTGTAGACTGGTGTACCACACAGGTGGGTCCTAGAACCACTCTTCTGTGGATGCTAACTTTATTTATTTATGTGTGTGCCTATATTTAGCCGTTCTTGCAGACGTGTAGTGGCATCTCATTGTGTTCTAATTTCCCTTTTCCTGATGACTAATGATGTTGAGCATCTTTTCAAAATGCTCATTTGACATTGGCATCTCTTTCCTGGCGAAGTATCTGCTCCACTATTTGGCTATTTTTAAATTGGGATGTTTTTTTCCTTATTGAATGGCAGGAGTGCTTTTAATATGCCAGCTGCAAGCTTTTTGTTCAATATGTATTTTTGCAAATAGCACCTCCTGGTCTGTTTCTTGTCTTTTTTTGTGGTCTTCAAGAGTGTCTTTGGAAGAGGTAAAGTTTTAAATTTTTATGTAAGGGTCCAGTTTATCAATCTTTTCTTTTATGGCTCGTATATTTTCTAGTCTTAAGAAATTTCGTCTTACCCGTAGATTACAAAGTTTTATTTTCTAGTGATTTTCTTCTTAAAGTTTTACAGTTTGAGGATTTACACGTTGGATGATGATCCTTTCTGAGGATCTTTCTCTCTGTGGTGTGGAGGAAGGGTCCGGGACTGGTTTTTAGATTGATGGCCCAGTTCCTCTGGCACCATTTGTTGGAAGACCTGCTTCAGGAGCCAGAAGGCAGAAGGCTCGGACTTCGCCCCCCGTACTGTGCTTTGGAGTTTCTAGTCCTGGTGCTGGTGTCGGGGTAGGAGCGAGGGTGCAGCCCACAGGGGCCTTCGTGGCCTGTGAGGCGGCCCAGCTGATGGTCAACCAACGGGGGGGCACCTCGGCGATGAAGTCACCGCCGAAAGCAGCTTGCAGGCTGGGAGGGGCCTGGCGGGGCGTGCCCCCGTGTTCTCAGAGATTCGGACTGGGCTTGCGTAAACTGCCGATTAGGAAAGCATTAGGTAACGAGAGTGGCCCGAGATTACACACGGCCGGGCACGGGGCCAGGGAATGCAGCCCGCGGGGATGGGCTTGCCCAGCGAGTCGAATGGCACTGCAACCGGGCACAGCCTCTTGCCCGCCACAGCCGGCAGGGATCAGGCGAGGAGCCAAGCAGCTGGGCCTCGGAGCCTGGGGTCTCGGCTTCCATAGGTGCAAGCGAACCAGGTAGCCAGAGATGAGTAACCCACCTCACGGCAGAGGCGGGCCGGGAGTGCGCGAGGCGCTCCACACTCGCCGTCCGGCTCCAGCCCAGGCATCCCCACCTTGCCTGCCCAGCGCTTAGAAATTTGCCCCTGCTGCCCGGCGGCGATTTTTATTTTTTTGGTAGTAGGGCCTAAGCAATGTCCCCAGCTCTTTTTATTTTGAGATAGAGTCTTGCTGAGTTGCTCAGTTGTCCATGCTGGGCTCAGACTTGATGCACTCCTGCCTCAGCCTCCCAGAGCGCTGGGATTCCGGGAGGGGGCTACCACCCCTGGCTGTGACTCGGGTTGTATTGTGCTCCTGCTAGGAGCTCACAGATTCTCTCATCGCCAGGACATAGGTAGGATCCCTGTCCTGTAAGTGCTCCTGCTTAAACTGGAAAATCTAACTTCTCGACGCCTTAGTGCAGGAGGAAAAGCCTTGCTGAAGGTATCCTGTGTGCCGGACGCTAGTCACCGTTCCCCAGATAGCACGAGATGTATTTCTAAGTCATTCCTGGAGTGTGATGGGCGTGCCGATTCCTTGTGTGGAAACAGGGCCTCAGAGAGAGTTAGCAATTTACTCATGGCCGCACAGCCGTAGGTGTCCCAGCTGGGAGGAGGACGGAAGACTGTCATACCCAGGGCTCGTGAGCATACATCAGTCACGTTGCCCTGCTACGGGCAAAGGGCTTGTCTGGGGCTGTGGGGTTCCAGAGGGGAGTGAGGACCTATGTAACTGCCAGCCTGGGAGCTGAGAGAGCGTGAACCTCATGGGGTCTCCAGGGGGCTGGGGGCTTGGGGAGTAGATGGTGGGAGGGGTCTGTAGAACAGGAGGCCTGTGTGCTACAGATATGGGCCAGGGAAAGGGACCCTAGAGAGTGAAACCATCTCAGCAAACGCTGGGTGTGGCATGTATACCTGTAATCCCAGCAGCTGAGAGGCTGAGGCAGGAGGGTTGCAAGTTTGAGCACAGCCTAGGTGACTTTGTGAATTAGTGAGACCCTGTCTCAAAGTTAGAAAAAAAGTGTGTGTGTTTGGGAGGGTCTGGGAGTGTAGCTCAGCACCACTTAAGACAAGAGGAAGTGTAGCCTGGATGACCTACTCTGCCCAGAGGAGGCGGCTCAGCTCCCCAGGCCACCACCTGCTGTTCAGCACCGCCTTGGATGTGGGACCCTCAGCTGTCCATCTCCTGCCCAGCTCTGACACCCCAACTCCAGGGGCTGGTGTTCAACCCCAGCTGGGGAGCAGGGCTCATCACCTCTACCCGTGGGACGCCGCACCTCAGCGCAGACTCACTATCAAGTCGAGGCTGACACATTGCACCTAATGCTTCTCTTATCATTTCTTTGCTTTTCTCTACTTTTCTCTCTCTCCCTCCCTCATGTTGAGGATCAAAGCCAGGGCCTCAAGCGTCTCAGCGAGCTCTCTACCTCTGGGCTAGGTCTCCAGCCCTCTAGTATTCTCCAGTTCCCCACCAGCCTGTCTTCATGAGACGTGGAAATATCAGCCCAGGTAATGCTTCAACACAAAATCCGGGAGTAACTTTAGATTCTCTTTTTTTCCGTTATTCTTTGCATCTGATGTCCACCAGGTCCCGTTTCTCTGCCCTCTAGCCATCCCTGACATTAATTATTCAACAAATATTTATTGGTCACTCAGTGAACGTTTACAAGCTCTCACTATGTGCCAGGCAGCTGTGAACACAGCAGACAGACGTCTCCGAGTGGCACACGGCTGTCCTCGGGTTCAGCCTGTCTGTGTCTTGCCTGGGCTTTAGTGATATTATCGCCCCTGAACTTCTGGTCTCTGGCCTTGACTTCCGAAGCTGTTCTCAGAGACCCCCATCTCAACTGGCTTCCCCTCCGCTAAATCCAGAGGGGTAGCGGCCCTGCATGGCTCATAAGAAGAGTGTGTCTTCATCTTGACACATGTCTCAGGGATACAGTACCTGTGGGTGCCGCTCTCTCTGAGTGTCTGGCCTGGCCTCCATGACTGGGGTTCCTTGGCCATCTGTCCTCTCTCTCCTCCTCATGACTGACACGTTGCTCCCTCTCGGTGGAATATTTTCCTCCTACCCTTTTGGAAAACTCCCACTTATGCTCCAAGGCTCTGGTCAAATGTCTGGTGCAGCCTGGAGCCGTCCCTGCTGTCCCTGGCAGAGTCGGGGTCTCCTCTCCTGTGTGCCCACGGAGTCAGTGCTCGTCATTGTCTGCCAGTGCCCTGTGTGCTGCAGTCACCCCGTCCCTGGAGAGCAGGGACCGTCGAACCTGTGAGGGACCTGATGTCTAGGCCATGTCCAGATCATGTTTGTTGAATGAATATGTGAGTAGGCCCATGACAGAGAACACTTGTTTCCTGGGAGCAACAGGAGCAGGCTCAGGCTGGGAGGGAGCTGTCTCTGCTCGGGAGGCGGGGGCTGCAGGGCCAAAGGCAGGTGGGCAGTGGGCAGGGCCGGGCCAGGCTGGGCCAGCAAGAGCGGGGACTATGTAGTGCTGGAGAGAGACCAGAGGACGCGACTGCTGGGCCTGGGCTCTGCCTCTGCCTAGCCAGGTGCTCTTGCATAAGTCACTTCACTGGATCCTTTCCCTAAAAATATGCAGAGCATAGAGTGTACCACATCACTGCTTTTAAGAGTACAATCCAGCAGCATCGAGTACTTTAACATCATTTTTTTAAGAGTTGGAAAATTTATTGGAGAGAAGGAATGGGGAATAGGGTGGGGGGATGGGGAATAGGAATAGCTCCTGGGAGACAGGAGGGGTTCCCAACGGGTTGCCAAGGAGCCCACCTCTCAAAGGAAGCGCCACAGAGCAAAACCATGAGGTGGTACAAGTGGGTCAAAACCGCGACCAATCAATAAGACCAGCAGCACAGCTGCCCAAGCAATGTTGACCCAATGGCAGAAGGGCACGTGGATGACATCATTAATCTGGGCTGAAATCCGGAGTCTTGGCTTTAGTCTTAGTCTTAGTGGGTGAGAGAGGACGGCCTGCCCCAGTGAGATAATAGGAAACTTCAAAGCGGTGATAGCAATAATCTCAAGCTTCCGTTCATCTCTTTGGGAAGGATGTAAACCTGGCCATTGTGACTTTAATCTTTAGAGGTGCCTCCAGACACAGGCTCCCATCTTCTGCACTGACCCCCTTGAGGGACAGCCCTGTCTAACTGCCTACAATATTGCTGCCTCCCTTAGCTGTGTGCAGTATGCCACCCTCTGAAGAGGTACTCCGAACTGCAGGTGGAGGGGAACGGGTGTAGTTTCCATCTAGCTGCTTTGAGCTGAGAAGGGTTAGTCTAGGGGAGACCTCTAGAGCAGTCAGGGGCCCTCTCCAGAGAGCTAATCTGATGGGCCTTGGCTAGAAGCCATGCTGCAGTTTAGCAGCTATGAACTTCATTTACGAGGTCATGCAGTGGATCACTTTCACATGATTGCACTGTCTTTAGTACTCTTCACTTCCAGAACTTTTTTGATTTTTGTTTTTTGAAATAGGTTTTGGCTGTGTGGTTCAGGCTGCCCTTATTATGTAGTCCAGGTTGGCCTTGAACTCATGGCGATCTTCCTGCCTCAGCCTCCCAAGAGCTGGGATTATAGGTGTGCACCACCACACCTGGCTAAGGTTTGGCTTTTGACTTCACTGTGTTCTTGCTGATGTGCTGCTACCTGTCTGTCCAGTGGGGTTCTCAGGAATGCCTTAAAGGCCAAATGAAACAAATGCCAAATCATTGTTCTCATTCACGCATCCAAATGTAGCAGGCTCCCCAGGGAGCAGCTGGCACCTGTGGGGGTGTCCTTGCCTGCAGCAGCCTCACCTCTTTCCACAGGAACTTCTAGAAGAGGTTCCCAGTGGGGCAGAGGAAGCCAGGGTGCTCCAGCCAAAGGAAGGGCCAGGTTAGCAGACCCAGAGGGTGCTGTGCCAGGCTCAGGGTGTAGCTATGATGTGGGCCCTGTCCCTGCCCTCCAAATGCTCTCAGGTTAGCAGCAGACATAGCCCACTTGTGGCAGTGTTAGTGGCTCCTGGAGCTCACTGCTGTGCCCTTAAGAGAGGTGCACACCTCTGCCCTGTGCAACATGATGTGGTCAGTTGCTTTCTTTAAACAATGAGTGTAGTCAGAATGGGTGCTACTTCTGGGTGAAGCCTTGAGCCAAGACCTTTTTTAACACATTTTTCTCTTCCCTCTCTCATGATAGCCAGCAACTCCCCCTAGAAACATGTACTCTTAGCCTCAGTGCCAGAATGAAGGCAGTGCTGGGTCAGTGGCCACCCTGTATGATGGACACAGGGTGTGTGAGAAATGAACCTTTGTCATTGTAAGCTACTCAAAATTGGGGGCTACTTGTTATTGTAGCACAACCTGGCTCATTCTGACTAATACACTTTTAAACAGTTCACCAGGGGAGCGAGGAAAGTGCTGGGAAAAAAAGCCAATTTTCCATGGGAACACAGAGCTGGGAGGAAGGCATAATTCTATAGGGAAAGGTTTCTGATGGCTTCTACTTCTAATCTTGCACTCTTCAACTCCTTCCAGTGAATGAGGCAGGAATAATTATCCTCACCTTCAGGTAAGGAAACTTCAGCTCAGAAATGTGTTGTTCAGTTTATCCTGGATGTAGCTGGTGTTTACATTTAGGTCTCCCTGGTACCCCTACGGCTAGATTTTAAAAGATTGTGCTAATAATAACTAACACATGTAGCACTTCCTGTACACAATTTCCTGAAAATGTCCTAAAAGTGATGCTTGAATTAATTCATCTACCCCTTCTCTCAAGCCTGTGAGGTACAATGGAATAGTACTCTCATTTTACATCAAAGCTGGGACCGAGTGGCTTGCCCTATGTCTCACAGCTGGCATGTCAAGTCCAGAAGTCTCCCTCCAGAGCCTGTGCAGCTACCACTTGTGGAGGACCATCTAGGCGACTCTTCTTAAAAGAGGAGCAATTGGCTCCATTTTGGCTGAGCCTGACCCTATTTCCATGTATTGATATGTACAGAGCTGGCTAGGACTCTTTCCTTATCCCTTCAGTTGGCTTTAAGCAATGCATGTCGGTCTAGCCAAGGTGCCGATGGTAATCTTTGGAGATGGCAGGTGTGTTTCCCCAGACCCCCCTGTTGTTCCCATGTATAAACCAAGATGAGACAGGATGTGTGAACCAATGCTCCATGCTGTTGACTGGGACTGAGCCTTGGGACAGAGGCTGTGACTTCCTGGGGCTTCAAACATTACACATCAGAGCTGAAGCACTGACCGCAAAACATTAGATACTATCTCAGTTGTGTTATACTCTTTCTGCATATTCCTCTCTGTGCGTGTGGCGGAGGTGATTTCAGGCCTCCTACCTAGCCCAGCTCATGGCACTCACCTGCTTCCTCCCATTCTCACAGTCACTCACCTCAACCCACTCCTTTCTTCATGAATGAATAAAACCTGGGTTTGGTCTTGGGTATCAGCCTTTGTTTGGGACAGCCATCATCATGGCTGGACTTAGGACACCTTGGCGCCCCCTAACTACAAATATGCCTTAGTCTTTATTCTCACCGTGGGTTGCAGTGGAAGTGGTAGATTGGAATTAACCTGCTAGAATTCCAATAACTTTTCATGGGTTTACAAATATAAACTTCCTGGGCCACGGTGAGGACCAGGAAAGGCTTTCTATAGCCACTGTGCTAACACAGCCAGTTCTCCCATGCCCATGGAAGAGGCAATGAATGCCAAATAACTCGCCAGTCTGAGCGCTATGTTGAGTGAGCCCCCCAACACCACAGCCTCACTCCTTAGAGTCCAGTTTCCTCATAATAGCAAAGATCTCCTTCCTTCCACTTCCTCGTCAGCCTCCATGCTTGGATGTGGAGTGGGCATCACACACAGGTTCCAGCCCTCAGTGGGCCAGATTCTATTGTGGTTTGTGTCTAGAGGTCCCCCCAAAGCCTTGGTGGCTGGATCCGGGGTGTGTGCTGCTGGGATCAAGGGTGTGTGATTACTAAATCAGTCCACTGATTGGTTTGGCACAGTGCTGGGTGTGGATAATGGGAAGGCCCACTCTGGGTGTGAGTGCCACCACCCTGAGGGTGTGTGCCCTGGATAGAATATGAGGGACAGAAAGAGCGCTGCTGCCTTCACTCGCTGCTTTGCTGCTTCACTGCTTGCTGCCTGCTGCTGCATTGCCCTTTGCCCACCGTGACCTATTTCTCCTCTGCCTCCCCCTCAGCCACAATGCCCCACCTTGGAGCCAGCAGACCGAGACCTCTACGAACTGTGAACTGAGAATAACGTTCCTCCTTTCACCTTGAGTGTTGGGTATTTTGTCTCAGCAATGAGAAAAGTGACTAAGACAGATTCCAAGCCACACACGACCAAGTGACTGTCTTGCCGAAGCTCTTTCCAGTGTCTTCCCTGAGCACAGGTACACTTGCTGCGGTCCTGCCTCTGCAACCCGATTTTCCTCCCCTTCCTTTTGCTGGCCTCCCTTTCGAGAATGACCGTCTCTGACCATTCACCCCCTACTGCTCTCTAAGATTGAGGTCAGCAGCAGCTTTATTCATGATCGCCCCAGGTGGACCCAGAGGCCCGTCATCTGGTGTTATGGTTTAGATCTGAAACATTTCCCAAAGCCCGTGTGCTAAATGCTCTACATCTTGATGGTACTCACACAACGTATACTTTTGTCAAACTCATGGAACTTAAAATGAAGGGTTAAAGTGGGTAAATTTTATTTTTGGAAATGATCCCTCGATGTGGTTGATTTTTTTAAAAAGCCTCCCTTCAGGTCTTCCAGTCTGAGCAGATGCAGTCCTCCTCTCGGCCTCAGCTCGCTCACATTGTATTTTCAGGGTCCATTTCTGTTTCATATCTCCCGCTGGACTTGGACCTTGTGACACATTCCCACTGTAGCATCCTCACCTTGCCCGTGGCTGGCTCTCCCTGGACACTCACCTGGTATTTGCCTAAGCAAGGGCGGTCAGGGACTTGCCTAAGTGATGGGGCTGTCCTCTGATATCTTTCCTCCCTTTCTAAAGTTCAAGGCCCCAATCGTGTGGGATGGAAAAGCTCTGAAAGATATATAGGTCTTGTGAGACCCCAGCCACCCATCTCTGGTCCACAGAGGGTGCTGGTGGCTCCTGACCTCCCATCATGCTCCTGGCATCCTCTGAGCCAGCCTTTGGTCTCCGATGCCTCTTCTCCCTCACTAGCTCAGTGGTCCGTTCACTGTGTATCTTGGAATGTGGCACAAGCCCCGGGAGGAACGGGCCATGCTCACTTTTCCCAATGAACTTCCTCTACTGCCTAGTGCAGAGACTGGCACACAGTCAGTCACAGCCATTGCTTTTATGGGGACACACTGTCAAGTTTGGACACCTGGAATAAACAGTTGGTCATCTGCAAGTGAAAATGCTAGAGTCACTTTCGTGTTCGAAACCTACAGCGAAGGACAGCTCAATATTGATCATGTCTTCACCTCTACTCCAATTATTTTTAATCTTAAACTGGGGTCTAGTGCTTTGTGGTAGGGATGGAGGAGGAATGCAGGACAGACGAACTCTCCCAAGGGGCCAGGTCTTGAGAACGGGTGCATTTTGCGGGAAGAGAGAGTGAATGGGGAGGAGTTATCCACATTCTAGGGCATGGTCTGTAGCACTGAACTGAAAAAAGCACAACCTTCTATTATTTTAGGATAGTTTCAGATTTACAGAAGAATTGCTAAGATAATACAGGGAATTCTCATATATTCCTGACCCAGGTTTCTGTACTGTAGTAACATGGTACATTTGCTGCATGATCAATGAAACAGTATCGACACATAATTATTAAATCCATCGTTTAATTAGATTTCCTTAAATTCTGTGCAGTGTCTCTTCCTTCTCCGGGATCACACACTATGTTTAATCATCAGGTCCCCTTGGGCTCTTCTTGGCTGTGACGGTTTCTCAGACTTTCCTTGTGCTTGGTGACCGTGGTGGACTGGAGGAGAGTGGACAGAGCATTTTGGGCACAGTCCTTCGGTGGGGCCTATCTGGTGTCTTTATGTGACTAGACTGGGGATTACGAGTGTTAGGGAGGAAGACAGTATAGACGCATTCAGGGCGCTGCACTTACTTTTCAGATCTAAATTCCCTGGGCAGTGTGCTGGGGTTGACATCACAGGTTTGAGGGGGAAGTTGCCTTGTTGATAAGGGGTCAGAGGCTCAATCCTAAAATGGAAAACAAAACAAAGTCAGCACCAAGTAAAGGTTTTCTATCCCAAACTTTGCGGCCGCCCCAGGCCCAGCCCCACGGTACAGCGGTCTCTGGATATTGGTGGCTCAGCCCACCTGGGTCAGCGCCTTTCTGTGCTGTAATTCTTCCTAAGCAAATCTTCTTAGGATCAGAAGGTGGGGATGGTTCTGTTCCCAAGGGCCTGATCTACCAAAGAGCCTCAAGCCTGTCTCTTCTTCTCTCCCTTACACACTCACTGAGGCCCTGCTGGGTCCCTGCTGGGTCCAGAGCCGTCCTTGGGCTGAAAAGATGACTCTGTCAGGGTTCTGTCTGCCAGGAACGGGATTTGGAAGGGGCAACACAATGAGTGACAGGTGTCACGTCACAGGTCTTGGGACGACAGCTGTATACCTGAGATTCTGAAGCTCAGCGGGGAGGAGGTCAGTCATTTGGGTTGGCATGAAGCTTGCCAACCTAACTGGGCCATATAATAAGCCAATGCATGAGCCTGCAAATGAGCAGGGTAGGTCCTACCTGTCAGGGGACAATAAGAGCAGGATTTAACAAGAGCCAACTTTGCCCAGATACCATCAGACTTCGGGTAAGTGAAAGTGACTTTTGCCTTCTAGGCCCTGCCAGTGTCATGGTAAAGGTTTGCTTTTTCCATAGGCTTGCCCGCGGGAGGGAACTAGGCTTAATCCAGGGCTGTGACATGGTGTACCAGTCCCTAATCCTTAAATCCCTGGCTCCCTTCCACGTAGCTCATGTCAAACCAATCCCTAGGAGTGGGCAGGACCATGTTTTGCAGAGTGTTCCAGCTCTGGAGCCAAAAGCCTTGGGTTTGATTTAGTATGAATAGCTCTACTAGGGAGCGCCTGCATTAATGTCTTCTTCAATATAGCATGAAATAGTGATGACACTAGTGTGATTTACTAATTATTGAGCATTTATTATGTGCCAAGGTATATTTACTTATTGATTGATGGTTCTTTGAGACAGGGTCTCATTGCGTAGTTCAGGATAGTCTTGAACTCACTATGTAGCCCAGCTTGACCTCAAACTTACTGCGATCCTCCTGCCTCCACCCCGAGTGCTGGGATTAGAGGTGTGCAGCACCATGCCTGGCTCTGTGCTAGGGTGTTTTAGAGAGCTCAGTGTGGATTACCTCCCTGAATTTGCCCAATAATGCTGTAAGTGCAGTAAGTCTTAAGCATAGAGCTGGATTAATTTTTACCCATGTGTGCACCTGTGTAACTACCATCTAGATTGCATGGTAAGGCTTCTGAGGCTGGCAGTGTAGCTCAGTGGTAAAACACTCAGGCAGTGCCTGGGAGGCCCTGAGTTCAACCCCTGCACCACGTGTGCAAAAGCAGGACAGTCTCCCGGCTAGCTTGTGTTCAGTCCCAAAGGCTGCCACTCCTGTGACTTCTAGCACTGCAGATGAGTCCAGTGGACTTTAACAAATAAGTTAATTTATATTAAGGTGAAACTCAAGCAGCATAAACATTAGCCATTTAAAAGCAAATAATCCTTGGAGTGGGATACATTGCAGTGCCGTTTAACCACCACCTCTGTCTCCACGTTTTCATCACGTGTAGGGAAGCCCCATACCCAGTAAGCAGTTGGCTTGATTTCAAACATGGGGTCAATGAATCACACACCCTTACTTCTTTTTGGAGGGTGTCACCCTTAATGTGTGTGCTGGGCGCCGATGTTATCATCATTTTCTGGTGAGGAAGCTAAGGCCCAGGGTGGTTAAGTAACCGCCCCCGATCACCCAGCTGGAAAATGGTTGAGCTCTGACTCCCAGAGGCTGTTCAGGAGGGTGACCGCGATGTGGGAGGAAGCAGGCTCCAGGAAGTGAGGTGATACACTGAGGATGGTGAGCCAGAACTGCAGGGCGGATGCTCTGACTGCAAGCCCAAGCTGTTGACTGCCAGCCCTTGACTGATGATCCCTTGAGCAGTTCTGTGTCAGGAGCCTCTTCTACCTCATGTCTCTGTCTCAGTAGAGCCTCTGGCACCTTCCTTGACAGGCTGTGGGAGACTTGAATCAGGTCCTTGGGAGCCCTGGGTACCATCAAGCACAGTCCTGAGGCCTCGAGTCTGTGCAGTGAGGTTCTTCAGGGAGGTGATGGGCCTGGGTGGTCCCCAGGGAGTGGTCATTACCCCGGGTGGCCAGTGGGAGCCCAGCCCTTCCTATTTCCTCTGAATGCTTGAAGACCTTTAGTATTTCCTGTGCCGAGCTCCACCTCATCATATCAAACACCTGAACTCTAGGGCCTTAAATTCAAGGAAGTTTGCCTTCTGACATAGCTCTTCCCAGCTTGGTGGGCTGGAACACCTGTCCTGGGAGGAAGGCGGGGGCCACCCTGGTGAAGTCCCCATCTCAATGAGGACAGAAAAGCAAGTCAGGTGACTAGAGATAAGTGAGCTTTTCTCCCCAGAGGGCCTAGCGCTAGAATGCAACCATGATCGGCTTCCTGAAGCAGGCCTTGTGGTTTTTCCTGGAGATGAATCCGAACTGATGTCACAGCGTGGGCTGTCCGAGCTCTTCACCGTCATGTCCACCTCTGTCAGGCACTCGGTCTGGGGGAGGCTGGGGTGTCCCTCCCATCCGGGCCCACTCCGTGTGACACAGGGAAAGGCCAGCTCTGGGTGTGGTGACCTCAGGGTTCAGCTCTATTATTCCCTTTGAGCTTTGCTTAAATCCCAGTGCTTCCTTTTCCAAACGATTTCCAAGGGAGACATGTAAGGAGGACATTCCAGAATGTTCTACTGGCCCAGGGGCGACTTACCAGAGTGGTTTCCTGGATTACAGCCGCTTCCCCATCAGCAAATCATGTGAAACAAACTGCTGTCTGCCTTAAGCCCCGAATGCAGGAAAGAGCTGACACGCGGCCTGGCTTACTAAAGCTAACATTTCTCGTGAATAGCGAATTCCTGAGTGGGGGCAGCCAACCAAGACCAGGAATTCTCATTAGCTGCTGATCACCAGGCATGACTCGGGCTGTGGCAGGCAGCAGGAGGGGAGGCCGCCGGTGTGGGCAGGGGTGACCCACAGCTGCTGGCCCGGTGAGGTGCAGTCAGCCTGTTGTGGAAATGGCCACATGCTGTGTGGGTCCCTGATCCTTTCTCCGATCCCCTGACTGCTCCTCCCCACGATCCAGCTGTCGAGGGCTGGATGCCATTTCAGATGGTCCTGAGGGGATTAGACCCACGCTGGATGAGTCCCTGCAAACTAGAGAGTGAATATAATCTATTCAGTGCCTCTCCTGAGCCAGGCGGGGCACACGCCTCTAACCCCAGCACTTGGGAGGCCGAGGCAGGAGGGTCATCTCAAGTTCAAATGCAGCCTGAGCTACATAGCAAAACCTTGTCTCAAAAAAAGAAAAAGCCTCCCCTGGCTCTGGGACTGTTTCCTTTTCAGCCCAGAGAATCTCAGGTTTTTGAAGCCCTCAGGCCTCAGTCATCTTCCTGCTTCCTGAGGTTACAACTCTGCCTCACCTCTAGGTGAGGACAGCGCGGAGCTGAGCCTGGCGGGGCATTTCCCTCGCAGAGGCCGGGCCCACCCTCTCTCCAGCCTCCCAAAGGCCAGCGCCACTCTTTCCCTCTCCCCCTTGTCTCTGAAGCATTTCCTGGTTTCCCAGACTCGCAAGTCACTTCCTTCTCTGTGTTCTTAGGATTTTAGGGAGGCACTTTACTTCTATGACTCAACTTTATTGTACGGATGCTGCTTTTTCTCTTATGGGCACAGGCGAGGCTGTACTTCTTTCCTCCATTTCCTTTGGCTTCTGGGAAGCTCAGAGCCCTGTTTGTAGCTCCTCACGTGAACGATGGGAGTCTTTAAATTAGCCTTGCCCTTGGCTGTGTCTTAAGTTCAGCCTTTCCCCCTTCCATTTCTTCATTTATGTATAGCATTTACTTGTATTATATTCAGCTACGGAACCTACCTCAAAAAAATTCATTATCAACTTTAAGAAAGTACAATCTGTGCAAATGAAATGCACCTTTTTTTGGGGGGGGGTGGACACTTAATTGCACTGCTCAACTGGTTGTGAACTTGCAGTCCTCCTGCTTCAGCCTCCCAGACATCAGGATTACAGGAGCGCACTGTTCACCCTGCCCACAGAGCCATCGCTTGGACACAATTCATTGACTCCAACGGCCTCTGGTTTCCTTAACCAGTCATGCTGCCATCCCCATCCTGAGGTCCCGGCTACTGCTGCTTCCAGCCACTAATACTAGATTTGCTTGTTGCTGGAATTTCACGTACGTAGAACCATAGAAGAAGGCTGGGAGAAAAGATATTGAATGTTTGCACTGCCCAGAAATGCTAAAAATAAATATGCTTATCTTGATCCAAGCATTGCATGATGTATATCTGTATTGAAACGCCATATTTTACAAGATATTATAATTTTTATAGGCTGACTAAAATGTTTTTGAAAGTAAAAAAAGATAAAAAGAAAAGTGTGATTGGGCAGTGTGATTTAACAGCTCCCTGGGTGTCGGGGGGCAGAGTTGGACTCTGCAATCCCAGAAATGTGAGTTCTAGTCCCAGCCCCACCCCTCCTGGCCACACGACCTTGAACAAGCCACTGGGCTTTCCCAAACCTCAGCTCCCTGACTCTGTAAAGTGGGCCTCATTCTTCCTAAATTAATGTGATTTTTGTGAGTACACTTTGTAAAAGACAAGACAGAAGTCAGTCAGCAATGCCAAGACTAGGGGACCCACGAAGACCGAACTTGCTCTTCAGATCTCCACTTCTCTGCTTTCCTTCCTGTGTCTCAGCGGCCAGTGAGGACGCACACACTTCCGGGGGAGGTCGGAAGCTTCTACCTCCAGCCTGCTCTTCGTCGTCCCCTCCCTCGGAGCCCCACTGGCCAGATGTCGTCATTCCTCATCGCCCTGTGCTCACCCGCACGTTCGTGGCATCTGGCCTGCCACACCGATTCTCACTGGCCACTGCGAGGCCTGTGTCACAGGTTACCAGGGCAGCTTGCTTCCTGACCTTAGGGGTCAAAGTTGCCAAGTTTATCCAATTTCATTGCTGTCCTCTGGCTTCATTTGCTTGACTCTTTAAAGGATCAAGACATTCCTAGTCTTTTTTTTGTTGTTGTTTTTTTCTGGTACTGGAAATTGAACTCAGGACCTTGTACTTGCCAGGCAGGCACTGTGCCACTGAGCTAAATCCCCAGCCCTCGACATTCCTAGTCTTGAAATTATCTCCCTACCCCACTGGCTTGGACTTTGTCTTTTTGAGACAGGGTCTCCCTATGCAGTTCAGGCTGGCCTTTAGCTCACTTTGTAGCCCAGGCTGATCTCGAACTTGCAGCAATCCTGCCTCAGCTTTCTAAGTGCTCGGATTACAGGCCTGCGCCACCACACCAGTTTGCCTGGGCTTTTTAACCGCAGTTCCTTACCTTGTCCCTCATTCCTAACTCCATTCATCTGCTCACCTCTGGTGATTTCCTCAGGGCTTCAGAAGTCAGAGCTCTAAATAACACGTGCCTGGGCCGTGGTTGGGTCTTTTCTTCCTGGTGCCTTTGTGGCTTCCATATCCTCCCTGACACTCCTTTTCCCCCCTGGCAGCTCTTGCTCACTCTTTTTTTAACTATTCATTCCTGTCTTCTTCAACTGTCAGTTCTTCCGCCCACAAAGCCGCTATCCTGCCCACACCGTTTCTCCCAGCCCACCTGAGCACGTCTTTTCCTCCCACAGGTTGGTGTCGCCCAGGTCCACATCTCCGGCTCAGACACTCCCTCCCCAACACAGAAGCTGACGTGGAGAAGTTAAGCAACATGCCCCGTGTTTCTGTGACTGTCAAGGGCAGGAATGTGGGTAACAACTGTTGAATTCACTGCAAGAGCAAAGGTACAGCAAGCTGTGGGCATTCACTGAGAGCTTCCTAAGTCCCTAGAGCTAGCTGTGCATATCACTGAATCCTTTGCTGCTTCATTAATCTCTGCTTTATAGATCAGGAAGCTGAGACTCAGGGCAATGGAGTAAACTATCTTTGGTCACAGGGCTAGTAACCACTGTGGCTGGGCTTTAAGAGTGGGCCTGCTACCAAAGTTAGGGCAATCACTCTTTCAGAGTATTGTGTTCCTCTTTCTTTAAAACTCCAGGTTCGGACGTTGGCCTTTAAATCCAATTCATCTAGACCACGTTACCTTTTATGCGCTCTTGGACAGAGTCTGGATAGTGGTAGCTGCAGCAAGGGCCTGGGAAGCCTTCTCAGGCACGGACGATGTCTCCAATTAGCTGGGGTCAGCAGCTGCAGGCTTGGGTGTGAGCAGCCGCATAATGTCACGCGGAGTCAAGCTTGAAATACCTGGGACAGGTGCCAGGGAGATCTGGGGCTTGCAGGACACCGACAAAGCCGTGGAAAATCTGCAGTCTACTGTGTCCCTCTTGGTAAGCGGGGACACACACTGCTCTGGAATTACCTGCTTGTCTGTAATTGCAGGGGAAGGATGGAAGGAGTGAGCTCCCTGCTGGGCCTACCTGCAGGAAGTCATATGCTTTGGCTATGAAGGGCGCCCAGGGTGGGAGGGAATAAATTGGCCCTTCCGGGGTCTAGGTAGGCAGCAGAAATGTTCTCTCTTGGCCAAGCACAGGCGGGGGCTGGAGGATGGTGCACAGGTGGAGGACGTGGCGCATGGGTGTTGCTTGTCACACTGTCTTGCTTGTTCGGGAAGGCTCCCTCCTCTGACACTTCACAAAGACACTGTGCGGGATGCGTGACACTCACAGGAATTTCTCCTCACAGCTCCTTAGGCCTTTTGCAAGCCTGGATGACTTCTTCTGCTACGGCTTATTTTCACAAACCCTCTGATCAGTCTGATCAAATTGCCCTAATTTTTTCTTTCTCATTTGGCAGCTGATGTCACCCGAAAGTTTTTAAAAAAATTACAATTCACCAAATGACAACCAAGCTGCTTCTGACCAAAGTAATTTTGTTGCATAAATTTCATCTTCTAAAGTTGCCCAGCTTCATCCTGGAAAGAGCTCTGTGGACAGAGCATAAATATATTTTTTAAACAATTAAAAGTGAGTGGCAGCATAGAAAGCATAAACCATAAAAGAAAAGAGTGATAAAATCTACTTACATTTCAATAAGTGAAAAACTTGTGCTTCTTGAAAGACACTCTTAAGAAAGGAGAGGACAAGCCACAGACTGGTGGGAAATATTTGTAGGACAAATAATCCAATTAAAAAGAGGTCAGAAGGCCTTTTATAAACACTTTCCCAAAGAGCGTATACGACTGACCAGTAATTATGTGAAAAGATGTTGATCGTTAGTGGTCATCAGGGAAAGGGAGATGAAAACCACAATCCAGTGCCAATCCGTACCCCCCAGAATGGCTGGCATGAGCCGGACTGGCAGTGCTAGTTGCTAGGCAGGACTTGGGGCTGGGAAGCTCACACACTGCTGCTGGGAATACAGAGCATAGTAACTATGTTTTCTTAAGAGAGGGAGAGAAAGTTTATTATACTTAGAAGTAGCCCTTTGGAATCAGTTTAGGTGCCTTTTTTTTCTTCTTAAAACAACATCCAAAGCATTGTAGCAGAGGTCCGCTGCACACCTCCTTCTCAGCTGCGCAGTCCTCTTGGTGTGGCTGGCCAAGGTCACAGAACTTCTGTAGAGCATCTGCGACCCACTGCTTGTTGGCCATGATGTCCACCACCAGCTCCGGTACAGCCAGTGTGTTCCTGCCTCTGCGTGCACGATTAGCTTGGTGGCTGAGGAGCTCGAGGATGAGGTGACACGCAAGAGCTTGTTTCTCCCAGGATGCTCCTTGGAGGTTTCTGGGCTACCAGTGCCCGGGGCTACTGAAAGGTGGGTGACATGTGGATCTTCATTTTTGTTTCTTTTCCTTCTCTTTTTCTTTTCTTCTTTCTTTCTTTCTTCTTTCTTTCTTTCTTTCTTTCCTTCCTTCTTTCTTTCTTCCTTTCATTTTCAGGCATCTTTTAGTCCTGTCTTCCAGATCTTTAAAGGCTTAGGTGCATCTCAGATTAAGTTTTTTTCTGTCTTTTTGAGATAGGGTCTCACTATGCAGTTGAGGCTGGACTTGAACTCACTTTATAGCCCAGGTTGGCCTTGAACGCACAGGATCCTTCTGCCTCAGCCTCCCGAGTGATGGGATTACAGGTGTGCCCCCATACCCAGCTTCTGGTTAGATTTTGGTAGAGATGAGGGTTTCTTTCCTTCCTTTTTGCTGCTGTGGTCTAAATATTTGTGTGTCCCTCACCTGCCAACTTGTATGTTGGGACTTGAGGTGATGGCATTAGGGGTGAGAGCTTGGGAGGTGGGGTCATGGTGGTGGGGCCCCATGGATAGAACTAGGTCCTAACGAGGAGGCCACAAACCGGCACAACAGTGCATGGCAGTAATCTCAGCTACATGGGAGACTGAGACAGAGGGTTGCAAGTTTGAGGCCAACCTGGGCAACTTAGGGAGACCATGTCTCTAAAAAATAAATAAATAAGAATAAATGAAGCCTGGGGATATAGCTTAGTGCCTCCTGACTTTAATCCCCAGTACTGCTAAAAATAAAAAATAAAATAAAATAAAATAAAATGGGCTCCAGAGAGTTACCCTGCCCCTTCTAGCATAGAGGACACAGCAAGAAGGCACTGTCTCTACTCCCAGAAGTCACCAGCTTACACCGCCTCCACCAGTACCTCAACCTTGGGCTTTTCCGGAGCCAGAACCATGAGTATGAACGCGTGTAGTTTATGAGCCACCCAGGCTGTGGTGTTATTTTTTACTTTTTTTTTGTTTGGTCTTTTGAGACAGAGTCTCACTATGCAGTTCAGACTCATTTTGAATTCACGATGTACCCCAGGCTTGCCTTCGAACTCACAGTTCACAGATCTTCCTGCCTCAGCCTCCCGAGTGCTGGGATTACAGGTGTATGCAGCACCATGCTGGCTAGGGTATTATTTTTGTGACACTAAGCAGGGGCTGACTCCTCACTCTCTGACACAGACAGCACCTCTTCCAGGACGTTCTCTGCTGCTGAAGCCTTGGCTCCCTGGGGAACGCACTGTCCTCTGCACTTGTCTTGAGAGCGGCGGACCAGTGTAAGACCCTGAATGTCACATCAGCTACTGGAGCCTCAATTCCCACATCTGGCACGGAGCTAACCATCTTTGAAACTAGAGGTCTGGTGAGGTGAAAGATTGCGTCCCGCAGAGCCCTGCTTGATGCCGCACTCTGACACATCAGCTATAAGCACCCTCCCTCAACCGGGCAGCACATCTCTGCCTCCTGTGGGGCGCGCCTGAGCCACTGGCCCCCTGCAGAACCATGTCCCCAGGACCCAGGGCGGTGGTGGCACACAGCCGCGATCAGTGAGGTGTGGGACCCAGCATTGCAGCTTCTTGCCCCTTTCCTTTTCTCTCCCTTCTGCAAGGGAAGGGCAGGGCCAGGTAGACTGATTATGCGAAGAGTTTAAGGGACAGAGTGTAGCAGGCACTGTGAGCTGGGGCCGGCAGCCCGCACAGCAAGGGCTCCTGCCCTCCTCTACCAAGGCCACCTCCCTGGCAGCCTGACCAAGGGACAGAGGGAGGCTCCTTGGCGGGAGGATGAGGGGAGACGAGCAGGAAGGCCCGAGACTGAGCTGCTTTCTTCACTTCGCCTCCTGCAGCTCTGGGCTCTGCAAGTTCATCCCTCCCGGGGCAACCAACCTCCCCGCTCAGCTCCGTGCGTGCTCAGCTCTGCCCTGCACTCGCCCCTTTGTCCGTCCGTCCGCAGAGGCGGGAGCTCTGTCAGCCCCCACCGTGGATGCGGAGTGAGGTAACAGCCAGGGCTGCCCTCAACTAGCAGCAGGGCTGGAGGCTGCTGCCCGTGCGTTCACCTGGGCGCGGCGTCTCAGTGGCTCCAGTTCCAGGCCTGTCAGTCTCTTCGCACATCTTTCCCGGGTACCTCCTGGAAAAGGCACTGCGCACGGCGTTCCCGGAGTAATCATCCCAGACACTGAGGAGCCGTGGCTCCGCGCCGTGTGCTCGCCTAGGAACCAGCTAGTTCGCCCTTATGGTGAGCCCTCCTCACAGGCCCAGGCCTCTGTCCGGTTTACAGATCAGGAAAATGAAGTTAACAGCAAGCACCTAGCTCCAAAGAGCTCGGGCCCAGATAAGCACACAGAGCTACGACACCATCCTACTTCACGGTGCAGAAATCAGAGGTAGCATTGGGAAGGAGCCTTGAAAGAGAAAGGGCCGGAAGGAGGGGGTGCAGGGAGAGGGCCTCACCGACAGCAGCCGAGCTTTTGCTGCGATCCATGCCCTGCGCGCACAGCATCTCGGGAACGGGCCTGAAACGCCCGTGAGAGACAGCCTGGCCACTGAGCAACTGAGCAGGCTCATCTCTCAGGAAATGGAAAATTCCGAAAAGGAAGTTCCAGGAGTTTGGAGAGGGAGAGTCAGGGCTTCGAGCCCTTCGGCTTCCGCTCCCGAGGAGTCTCCCCGCCTGTTGGTCCTGCCCCTCCACACCTCAGCTGCTGCCTGGATACAGTTTCTGTTCACCTGTCACCTTCGCGCTGCCCCTCCTCCCACGTGTGAGTTCAGGGCGGGCACCATTCCTGCTTAGGTCCCAAACCTGGGTAGATGGTAGTAGAAAATTAAGAAAGTGAGTCAGCCAGTTGCAGACGTGTACACCTGCAATCCCAGCACCCTGGGAGGCTGAGCTAGGAGGATCGTGAGTTTGAGGCAGCCAGGGCAACTTTGTGAGACCCTGTCTCAAAACAAATCAAAAAACAACAGCCACCCCCCAGTGACTTAACTAGTCCTGAATTTACCAGGATTCAACACTCAGAGGTAGAGGAAATCTCCCGGCCCCATGCAGTGTTATAATGAGACTGGTTTTTATTTCTGCTTAACCAACCTGGGCCTTTAAAGGAGGAAAGTTTTACCTGCACAGACTGGGTGAGATAAAGCTTCGGGGGGGGGGGGGACTCAGTAGGTGGCTGTGATGGGGGGGCTGTCCTTTCAGATGTGCCATATTCAGTGAGCTAGGAGGAAACTGGATGCTGAGGCTCTTCCGCAGAGGAGTTCAATCACCCAAGTGGGGGTTTGCTCCTAAAGAAAAAGTCTCCACAAGATGTGGTTAATGAAACCTCCTTCCAAAAATGTTTAGAGCCCGAAGCAAGGTCTAAGTCCCCCGGGCTGTCATGTCAAAAGGATGCCGTGGTGGCTCACCAGGGTCGGCTTTCTGGAAAAACCTGTCCTGGAGTCCAGCCCAGGGGAGCAGGGTGTGAGAGAAGACCCCATTTGTCTCTGCTCTGCTGGTTGGAAGGGAACTAAATAATCGTTTAGGTGCTTCTTGTGACAGGTGCCCAGGCCGGGGTTGAGTGAGCTGTCCTCAGGTGGCCTGGATATTAATGCAGCCAATTACATCGATTGCTTCACGGCAGATGGGAGATCTGATTGGGCCGGGAGGTCGGATGGGAAGGCGCTGTGGGACCCAGCCCTCACTGTGCTGCTCCGTGCCCTGTCCCTGTGGTGTCTGGGAAAACCAATGTTCCCCACCAGTTCAGGCAGTGGCTGGTCCTTCCCGGCTGCCCTGTGCCACTGCCTGCACTTGCAGAGTGATCTCCGTGTGGGCACGGAGGGGCAGAGGGGCAGAGGGGGCCTCCTGGAGGAGGAGGCTGAGACCAGGCAGAGTGGTGCCGACAGGTGGCTTGATAGTGATCGCGAGTGCATCTCCCAGGCGAGGAGCCACCTGCCGCCCCTTGGAAACACCACGGGAGGGAAACCTGGCAAGGACCTGTCCCTGCCAGGTACTGTACTTGATTCCTGGCAAGGAGAGTCTGGCCTCACCATGCTCTGCGCCTGACCTTGTTTCTGGCTCTGCAGGGGACAGAGATTTAGACTATTTCCTGTTCCCTGTGGCTGGAACTGGCCACACCTACAACGTCCTATCAGGATTAGTGAATTCTATCTATTTCCCTACTTACCTATCTCCCTTCTATCGGCATATTATCTTATGTTGGGGGCTTAAAAAAAGAAAACCAAAGGTGAGTGCCATTCACAAAGCTGCTGATAGCACTGTACAGTGGGCCAGCAGCTACAAATTACCAGAGCAAACTGGGCCCATTTCCCCTATATCTCTGCCCTTATTACAGGTCCTCAGAGCCTGGAGGGTTTTTCAGTCAGAGGCAGCAGATTTGAGATTTGAGCAAACTCAGCTCCAAAGCCAGTGGCTGAGGGTTAATCAGCCGAGCAGAAATGAAGCAAAGGGGAAGAGTCCCTCAGCCTAGTGAAAGTGGGTCTATGGCGCTTGCCTACATTTATCTATTTATTTACTTATTTTACTTGGCTTTTTGAGCCACACAAACACATAGTCATCCTTATTTCAGTTCGTGGGTATGTCAGTTTGATCTGAATTACTAGGTATATTTTATGTGCAGTTTATTAAAAAACATGACTGGTTTTGTGGGGAAGCTCCCTGAGAAGTGGAAAAAGCCAAATACGTTATGAGAAATTTCAATTTGGCAGGACTTTCTTTTTGGGTGCTGGAGATTGAGGCCAGGGCCAGGAGCTATACTCCTACCCTTTAATTGACCTGCCTGTCCCCAGTGCCTTCTTAAATTCCTTATAGAGCTCGATGGGCATCTAGCTAGTGAGTAGCTCACTGTCACTGGTTAAGGTATCTGGGGTGACAAAAGAATGTGCACACCTGACTGCTTCTTGGATGAGTCTAGTCTTTGATAATGGAATGGCAGACTTTTCAGTTTATACGGCTGTTTTAAAAAAGGAGGCAAATGCCATGCAAGGCGCTGCGTGCCTGTAGTCCCACACTCTCAGAGGCTGAGACTGAGGTAGACGGATCACGCGTTGGAGCCCGGCCTGGGTAACTCAGTGAGACCCTGAAATGGTTCTAGTAGTCCCCTTTTGTGTCTTTAGTTGTGCTATGGTGGCGACCTTGATAATCTGAGCCTACTGAAAATGTTTACCTTTCATGGTCACTTTGACTTTGGGGAAGAGCAAGAATTTGCAGGATTAGATACGGTGAATATGGTAGACAACCATGTTTCTAACAGAAATTGCTCTACCAAGTAATGCATAGCATGGGCCATTGTTATGATGGAGGATGAAACCATCTGCCCATTTCTCAGGCTGTTTTCTTCACATATCTTTTCTTAAATGCCCTTATAAGATCTTGTAATAGTCAGGGTTCCTGGTCACCAACTCAACTCCCACAATTCCACCAAGGTCAGAAAACACAGTATCACCTTGATGCTGGATCCTGACTGGTGCACTTTTCTCCCACAAGCCCATTTGGGTGATTTCCACTGAGAGCTCTGAGCGTTGGTCTCAGCAGCGTCATCACAGACCCAAGTTTCTGTCCCTGACGACATTTACTGAAGTGCTGCAGTCTGAAGCGGCACCAGTGCACAGCTCTGAGAATTACAAATGGGTATTGCCTCTGTTCAGCAGTCAGACATGTGGAACAAATTTGGTTCTCTGCTCATATTCACGTCTGTTAAAATGCTTTGAATGGAACTGACCTTCACATCCTCCAAAGTGTCCCTAGTGGTCAGCTGTCTGTTTGATCCAGTCATTTCACTTATTCTTTCGATCTTTTTTTGGATTTTTGATGTTGAAGGACATTCTTTTTGTCTCCAACTGATTCACAACGAGTACAAAACTGCTCAGACCGCTGCCAAACTGTCTCTATGATCTCTGCACCATCACCATACACTAATTTTAACGTTTCATGTGTTTCTTCAGCCATTTTTTGCAGTGTGAAACGGAATTGCATGTTAATGCATTGTTAATGATCCATTATTTGCAGCAGAGATGAAAATACCCTCTCTCAACTGTAGCTCACAACCTACTGACCCTGAACACATAAAAAACTTGTCATTCTGTTTCGGAGGTTCCACAGTTACCTCTTGTACTGAGGACCACGCCCTCCCCCTTGATGGCACGCAGCAGCAGCATTTACTGCAGCTTTGAACACATGTCGTTTGAGAATGGCCAGATCCGATGTGTTCCCCCCTCAGTTATCGAGAATCTTTAGTGCTTCAGTGTGAGGAAGGAACTGAGGATCCTTTTTCTGAAAAGCTCTCGCCTACTTTTCAGTGAATGGATGCCATTGCGTTTCCATGGACATCATCCTGTGGGGAGCACGTTGTTTTTAGCACATGTAAAGGTTTTTAGCCATTTTGGGAAAACACTGCCTTATGTCAAAGTGCCCTGTCTTTCAAGACCTTGTGCTTGCCAGGCAGGTGCTGTACCGCTGAGCTAAATCCCCAGCCCCTCCCTGTTACTTTGTTACTTGGTTTTTCAGTGTCCTTTTTCAGCTGCCTGAGAGTCCTGAGCCCTATCTTTTTTGTATTTGTGTTTCATGCTGTCCTTCAGTGATCCAATCCAGTTCTTCGGCTTTAAATATCGCGGTACACTGGATGACTCCTGATGTTTGTGTCTCCAGTGACCCCATACTTCATAGCATCACTTGGACCCCTTGAGGATGCCTCTAACACAACATATTCCAAACCAAACTTTGGATTTCCCTCCCCAGGCCCGCTGCTTCTCCAGTGTCCTCATCAAGGTTAATGGGACCAAATTCCTCAAACTCCAAACCAAAGAGTCATCCTGGGCGCCTTTCATTCACATCCTGCATTTGAATAATCAGCAAATCTAGTCAATTTCACCTTCAAACACCGCCCCCACCCCGCCCCGCCCCGGGCTGCCACTGCACTTTCTAGCTGGGCTTCCGGCTGTCGCCCTTCTGGAAGATACCCTCCTGGCAGTCAAGGAGCCCTTGGAGACCGAAGTCAGATCCCTGCGCTTTGTAACTCACAGTCCTGGGGGACATGGTGAGCTACTCTGCAGAGAGGAAAAGAGTAGGTTTGATAAACACTTATAGTGTTTTTGCACCTTTTAGGGTTAATTTAGTTAGTAAGTGTTAAATTTGACTGGTAAACACCTGATTATTCAGATCAAAGACTCCACGATGCTTAGTATGATGCCTGTATAACAGTGGTCCTGCTGTGAGCGTCTGCTGAGAGAAGGAACTTGAGTCTGGACTCAGATTTTCATTTGGTGTGTGACTGTGGAGCGTCCTTTTGTTCTCTTGGCCTCAGTTGTTTTGGCCAAAGTAATGGCTGGGATCCAGTGAAGCGTGTGGTATATGTGTAGCCATGAACCACAAAAATGCTCTCATGGCTCATTAATCCTCTGGAAATTGCTGCTGGGCCCATCATAGCTGTCCACACTTGTGGCTGCTGAGAGCCACACACCGCTCTGCAGAAGAAAGAAACAGGACCATGAGGCACTGGAGCTGAGACTGTCCCTCATATGCTGTGTGATCTTGGGCAAACCCCTCAGCCTCTCTGAGCTTGCTTTTTCATCTATAACCTGGGGAGTCTAAGACCTTTCTTTGCCAGAGTTATAGCCACTACATGTGGTTATTCCTTGGGATCAGTGGGGGACTGGTTTCAGTGTCCCTATGGGCCCAGATATTCAAACCTTTTATATAACATGGTAAGGTACTTGCATATAAACTATGGTCTTCTTCTCCTATGCTTTAAACAATCATTTATAGTACCTATTACAATGTAAATGCTATGCAAATAGTAGTTATATTGTGTTGTCTAGGGGATAAGACAAGAAAAATAACATGGCTGGTTGAATCCATGGGCCAAGGGGCAGACGGACATCCTCTGTTGGGAAGAATGCTGCAGGCCTTAGGACCTAGGCCAAGGCCACTACCTAGGTGTGAATGTGTCCCTCAGATCTTATGTGTGGGAAACTTGGCTCCCAATGCAGCAGTGTGGAGAGGTGGGAGCTTGGGAGGTGATGGGGTCAAGAGGCTTCTGCCTCCACGAAGTAATGAATCCACCCACAAATGTATGGATTATTGATTATCACTGGAGTGGCTATGTTGTGAAATTGGCTCTCTCTGAGAGACAAGCTTGCTCTACTTCACCGTGTGACACCCTGCGCCATGGTATGAGGCAGCTAGAAGGCCCCACCTGACGCTGAGCCCATGCTAACACTGTGCTCGGGGACTCCCCAGACCCTAGAACTGTGAGCCAAACAAACCTCCACTTGCTCCAAGTGACCTGCCCGTGGCAGACAGGGATGGCAACAGAAAACAGGCTAAGGTGCCGCCCTTTAGGGTTTGGCAGAAGTGGGACTGGAACTCGGGGTGCTCGTCCCCGTCTAGGGGGTCTGTCACACAGTGTTTACCCTGTGTCATCAGGAATATAGCTCCAGGGACGTGAGATGCTGCATTCGGCAGACAGGCACAGAGGGAGGTGGGATCGACTTTGCCATTTCCCTAATTTCATGGTCTCAGTTTCCTTTACCTCCAGTGCCTTTCCTACACTTCCCTTTGTTGCAATTCATTCATTCATTCATTCATTCATTCATTCATTCATGAAAGCATTCATTAAGACCTTACGAAGGATGGGGTATTAGCTATTAATAGGATAGAAATAAACATGGTAGTCATGCTTCTCCTCCCAGGATCTCAGACCTCAGATGCTTTACCCAGCAAGTGTGCTGAGGCCAAGCAAGAGCTTAGCGAGATGCTGGGAAGGTACAGAAGGCCGAGGGAGGTAGGCTGCTCCTGCTGCTTTGTCTCCTCTCCCCTGCTGGGAGCTTTAGAGGCTGTCTCTGCTCCATGGTTTCCCTACCTGGTGCTGTCAGCAAGCTGTTCGCTCTTTTGGGGAGTTACCAAAGTCTCTGTGTCCTGTGAACCTAGCAGGTGCTTATGAAAGGTTTGATGGGGTGAGTAAACCGCCCCGTACCTTGTTTCCTCACATGTGTAGTGAAGCAGACATCCAGTGCCCTGTGCGCCTCATGGAGCTCTTGTGGGGATACAGTGAGTGTTGCCTCCTGGTGAGGTTAAAGGCTCATGTCTCTGCTTGTAAGGCGTCAGTTATCCTGTGGAGCAGAGAGGGCGTCAAGTCCTGTGCTGTTTTACTAGAGAGAAAGCCCATCCAGAGATATTTAGTGACCTGCATGAGAGGGCCCAGCTAACCATGCAGACTCAGTGAGAATATTTTGAAATTTGACCTCTGGCCTCTCCTTCCACCTTCCTCCCTTACTAGTAAGCCATGGACAACAAGTCTGTTTTGCTGTTTCCTCTCCAGTGAGTCACTTCTCTTGGTTCGTTCAGGACTGGGCAGGAAGCTTCAGCAAAGTGGCGGGTGCTGGGCGACTGATCAGAGCTCATCTGATGGCCGAGGGCCCCCCTCCCCCACACCCCTGGGCTCTTTTTATGAAACACACAGAGAAGGATCAGGATAATGAGCTTTCCTTGGGCTGCAGATGTTTACTGCATTAGACTGACTGATTGCAAAATGGAGATTGGGAAAGGCCGTAGGGGGCAGGGCCTGGGACCTCAGGGCTGTGGTTGGACCCCAGCAGACCCTCCAGCTGCAGCCATGTGACCTGCCAACCTTGGTGACAAGTGTCCTTCAGATGTTACCGCTTCTGAGGGAGGGCAGGGAGCATCTGTGTGCTTGTGGCCCATGGCCCAAACGTGCGAGGCCTGAGATATGTAGAGTGACGCCTGGTGCCTAGTTGGTGCTCAACCTGTGTGGGCTTCTGGCATCACTGAGGTGTCTGTGCCTGGCACGGCTGGCCATAGCCTCCTTTAGAGCACAGCCTACTGCATCGCAAGCCCTCTCCTTTGGCGACCAGTTGGTTGTTGCCCTGGTGGAACTGGCTCCTCACACATCCTGGCTCTCAGGCCTTCCAACAGCTGCTGCGGAGACTTGATTCTTTCCTTTGGGCTGTGTTCACTGGGTCATGACACTGGGGTCTGCATGGGAAAGGTCTCTGCAATTGCTGGGAAACTGTGTCCCTTCATGCCTTGAGCCCAGATCCTCCAACGGACAACAGTGGACAGGGACTGAACCTGGAAAGTGGAGGCAGAGGCAAATACTTTTGGAAGGTAAGGGACCTGGACTCCCATGCTGGCCTGTGAGTATGTTTACCCAGAATAGTGGGGAGGGCTCTTGGGGGAAAAAAAAATCAAATGTGTGTTGGGAGGAAGTGCTGGATTTAGTTCCATGTGCCGCCAATTTGGAGCTTCGGGCACTCTTGGAGGCCCAGTGTTCTCCTGGCCCACGGAGATCACAGTGTGGCTGCTGGAGCTGGGGATACCACGTGCAAACCCCATTCCAAGCAGCGGGTGAGGGAAGGAAGGTGGAAGGTGGAGGCTGGGGCCTGAAATGGGCACCCTCAAGGACTACAGCCCCAAAATGTCCATTCTTCACACTGCCTCCTTCTGGACTAGAAAGCCAGGGGGTGTGAGGTGTCTGCACACAGCGCTCAGAGCTGGGGAGACCAGCCTGGCTCTAGACATCCAGGCAGACATTCTCTGGGACACCAGGATGGCCCTAAACTGCCTGGGTTTGAGTCCTAGTTATGTGACACTGAGTTTCTTAATCTTTGAAGTGAGACAGTAGCAGTGGCCCCCTCACAGCCTGGTGGTGAGTGTCCATCCGTGGCCCAACTCATCCTGTGCACTGGGCACTGAGTCTGGGCACCGTCAGGAGGAGTGGGTGGGGGACAGGAGGCTGTTCATCTCCATCATCCTCTGATGCATAGAGAGAAGGGGGCGAAACAGAAGTTTCTTCCTACTCTGAGCTTCACCCCAAGGGCAAGTGAGGTCTGTTCTATACCTGCCACTTTGGGGGAATATTTGCCTTTTGGCAACAGGTCAAGCTGCTCTTCTGCAGTCTACCTTGGCCTCTGGCTAGAAGCTGTGCTGGCCAAGAGTCCAGGCAGGTGGGGAGACTGCCACAAAGCAGATAGGGCCCAGGCCCCAGGCCCAGGGGCTGGCCAATGTGGAATGAGTTCAGGACCCAGTCCAGAGAGTTCGTTCTGGTTCCGGGCCCAGCTTGGGTCCTGGGGCAAAGTTCTGGTCCTCTGGCTTCAGTCTGTGCTGTGATGAAATGGGGGCTGCCATTACCACGGACTGGAGATGATGAAAATTGTTGTAAGCAGGAAATGGCCGGATGCTCAGAGCAGGCGGCAGAGGTCACAGCATAGGCTGACTCCTAGCGCACGGCCACCGTCCTCCTTGCAGTCTGTCCTCAGGGGGTCCAGACCTTGAGTCTTGGTGTTGAGGCTCAGGAAGCTGTCACGTGCTGGAGCTTAGAAGAAGGATGGCTAGCTGTGGGCAGCACGGGAGGGGAGGGACTCTGGTTTGAATGTGTCCCCAAATTTCATGTGTTGAAAACGTAATTCTCAAAGTCAGGTCGATGATATTGGAGATGTAGGATGTTTTGGGAGGTGACTGGGTCATGAATGGATTAATTCATTCATGGATTCACAGGTTATCTTGGCAGTGGCTTTGTTAGAAAACTGAGCACTCTCTGGCTCTTTCACTTTGTTTTGCCATGTGATGCCCTATGCCCTGTTCTTCACCCATTAGAGAGGGACCCCTGGCCAGTCAGGAGCTTGGATTTCTGCTCCAGACATTATGACTGTACCCAAGTGATTTCCAATGGTGAGGAAAGTTTTCATAGAGACCATTTATACTCTTGTGCCTTGCAATAGCACAAGAATGTGTTTTTCAGCAACTGCCACCCTTCGAACCTGGGCTGGCCTTCACACCTGCCTTCTCTGGGAACCCTGTACTGAGACTACCATGGAAGAAGTCACTTAATTGGCTAGAGGGTAAGAGGCTTCGTGGAGGAGAACCAAGGTGCTCCAGCCAGGAGCCAGCCTGCCCACTTTCTCTCCACCTGACCACCCGGCAACAGAGTGGCTGACCAGCCAACCAGCAGAATTGTGAGACATGAGGAATCACTGCTGCTTTAAGCCAGGACCTTTGGGTTTGCTAGAAGGCAATGGATACCAGAAATATATCTTACCTAGTTTTTCGACTCAAGGGCTGCATCAGCAAGAAACAGCCAGAAGGGGCAACAGGGGTGGGATGGAGCAACATCAAGGCCCCCAGCTCCTTGGGAACTGAACTTGATAGCTGAGGAGCAAAACAGTCCCAGAAGCCCATGTGGGGGGAACTGAGGCCAAGAGAATGCAGACCCCATCTGGCCTGTTGACCTTTGGAAGGCTCATTTTGTAGGTGACCTCAGGTTCCAACCATCCCCAGCGGCTTCTGACTGCGTTTGTTGCAATGTTCATTCTGTCCCTGCGGCCTGGGGAAAACTTGGTGCAATCGTGAATGAGTTAAATGCTATCTTATCCTGAGTCGGATGGCCTGTTTTCACTTTCAAAACTCGGTGTGTCAGTGGCTCTAATGCAATGTCCAGCAATGTCTTGAGCAAGTGACCCGGCAGGGGACAGAGGATGCTGTTCACTCGAGATAGCCACATCACGCAAAGCAGCTTGCCCAACTGGGTTTGTAAGCAGTGCTTGCGAGACCACCATTGCAAAAGGGCCTGCTCCGGGGGACAGTCCCAGGAGGGCGTTGGTCCCTCCAGGCCAAGTCTGGGGCTATCTTTCACTTTCTGGAGCCCTTGGGACCCTGGGTCTCTGGCAAAGAGCAGAGAAGAAGCATAGTTGGGAAATCCTATCAGATGTGCAGTGGTGCTGGGAAGGGTGGGTGCCTTGGGGCAAGAGGTGTGCAGACATCCTGTGTGAGCAGAGCTTGGGAGCAGGGAGGGCTGCCCTGTGGAGGGTGAGGGGGGTCTGGATACTGATCAAGGACGTGATGACTCGGTGTTAGAAAAGCTTCGTCTGCACAGCAGGTCTACAGGGCTGGGAGCAGGGTCATTCGTTTGTAGCACTAAGACCATGGTGGATGACTGCATGCCCTGCCTACTCTCAGGGATGACCTTTTTGTGTGTTTTCTGGAAGGGAAACTATTTGAAAGTTTCTGCTGTCTTGTCCCAGGTCTGAACTACTGCCACCAGCACCACTGCCATTACCACAATCACCACCACTGCCACCACAGTTGCCGCATCATCATCACCACCAGTACCACAAGCACCACCATCACCATCACCACCAGTATCTCCACCCTGCCACTAACACCTGCGGCTAATACCTGCCACTAACACCGCCACCTTACTTCCCTATTGGAAGAGTACGTTAAGATTTAAAAGCACCTTTATATACTCTCTCAATTAATGCACCATCCCAAGACCTAGGTCTTACTATACCTATTGTGTAGCTGGGGAAATTAAGAGAAGTGGGATGTTTGGTGCAAGACTCTTAAGCCAGTGTATCCCACAGAAATATAAAATGGTTCAGAAATGCAAGCAATAAATCAAATGTGCTGGTGCACACCTGTAATCCCAGCAGCACTTGAGAGGCTGAGGCAGGAGGATCGCTGTGAGTTCAAGGCCAATGTGTGCCATATAGTGAGACCCTGTCTCAAAAGAAAAAAAGAAATGTGAGTGACATACATGGCTTGACACTTTCTAATAGGAAAAATAAGAAGAAGCTAGGCGTGGTGGTGTACTTTGGGAGGCTGAGAGAGGATGAAAAGTTCGAACCTGGCATAGGCAGCTCAGTGAATTAGTGAGAGACTGTCTCACACTAAAAAATAAAAAAGTGTTGGGAATATAGCTCAGTGAAAAGGCTCTAGATTCAATCCCCAATATAGCAGAAAGAAAGAAAGAAAGAAAGAAAGAAAGAAAGAAAGAAAGAAAGAGAGAGAGAACAGGTATAATGTCTTTTAGTAATATAGTTGTAAGCCCAGTATATCCCCAATGATACCATTTTAACATGCAATAGATATGAAATTATTGAGCATCTTACATCCTGGTTTTCATGTCAAGCCTTTGCAGTCTGGAGTGTATGTATATTTTTAGCATATTTCCTTGGAGACTAGGCACATTTCAAGTCACTACACGCAACTGGTGGCCATTGTGTCAGATGGTTCAATTCTAGACCTTTCAATTGGCTGGGTCACTTCTCCTCTGACAGCATCTCTGCTATCCACAATATGCATCTTATTTTCTGTTTCTAAAGGGAGGTGCTGGGGCCGAGGTGTTCCCCAGGCTTTGCAGCTCTGAGACAGTCTTCCAGATGCAGCCAGAATCCAGTCACACTTCCCTTGGACCCATGATGCAGGGTCAGGAAATCTGGGGAAAGAACGTGGACGAGCTTCACGCCAGGAACTTATGTTTTTTCTCCATGGCCTGCAGGGGCAAAGAGCCACAGATACAGGGACACAGAGACACAGGTGGACACAGGGAGCCCTAGTGTCCCAGATACAGACGCAGGACACAACAGGTACAAAGACAAAACCAGAGACACATGGCTCCCCTAAGGTCACTTCTGAGTGTTTTCTCTATGTCCCTGCCCACATAACCCCAATGTCACTGGGGCCAGCCTCTTTAAGGACAGGTAAAATGGCCATGGGCACCTCCACATCATACCCAGCCCATCTCCTCCTTGTCTTTTCTTCCACCTGTAGATGTGTGTGCATGTGGGCGCCTATGTGGATGGCCACTCTTTGTCACTACCTCTGGCTGGGGTCATAGTTAAGCAAAGTTTGACTGTTTTCACTCGAGGTACATCTCATGTACCAACCTGGCCACCTGCATGGCTGCCTCCTCCACCCCTTTGGAGTTCTGCTTCTGTTTCTCCAACTTTCGAACATGGTTTTATTTCCTTGGAGCCAAGCACACATTCCTTGGCCGCCTGGTCTTCAAGTTTGCAGACTGTTGTTTCTTTTGCCTGGGACAGGACAAAGCTCCCCTGGGATCTCGCTCCTTCCAGGTGCAGCCTCAGGCCCGCACAGTGTTGAACCCAGCATAGACCTCAGACCTTCCTCTGGTCCCTATATGCCCTGAATACCTAAGCTCATGGCACCTTGGGAATCTGAAGAATCCTGAAGGTTTTCTGGGGCTCAAAGGAGGAGCTATTTTCTTCCTCTCTCAGGCAAAGTGCATCGCCGCCTGTGGGTGAACTCCAGGCCCTTGAAGCCTCATCTTCCAAGTTCCTCATGAAGCATTTATGAGCCCTTTCCCAGCACTTCCCAAAGCAGTTCTCAACTTCCCAGGAGCCCCTGGTCAGCTCTGATAAACTGGGCAGGTGCTTTTCTCCCCAAGTCTCCAGCTGTGCTTACATCTGCTGTGGGAGTTCATAGCGTGAGCTCAGGGGCTTTCATATACTACAGATACCTGCTGGGAGATTTCCTGACCCTGGCTGTTCACACCTGTGTGAACTGGGGGATCTTCTTGAGGTTTCCTCTAAAGTTTTCCAAATAGTCTCATCAGGTACAAGATGTGACAAGACAGATGGTGAATGTTTAAGTAAAAATTAAAACGTTGATTACAGTAAAAGACACATTGCCACTCATTTCCCTCACAGTCCCCCCCCTCACTGTGAATACACTTATCCCATCATTCTTGCACTTTCTGAAGCCATTCTGGAAGTCTTCTTTCATGAGTGTCTTTTCGTGACTGCCCCCATAGCCTAAATTGATGGAATATGTCTGAGGCAATTGCTGTTGAATAAAAACATTACGGTGTGTCCTTTTCCGTAGTACTCACTGGATCTGGCTTCATGTGACTTCTGGCTCTTCCTCAAAGTCAAAGGGACCATGAAAGGGGAAACAGGGATGTAGCAAAAGACCTGCACCCCTTTCTCCACCAGCAGAGAGATGGAGAACATAGTCTGAGGTGGGGAATGAAGCAGGGAGATAAACAAAGATCTGGGGAGAATGCACCATGAGCCTTCTGCACAGGCACGGCTGGGCTTAGATTCCATTTTTTAAGGTTTGGGTGTCATTTTCCTAACCTAACAAGAGACATTCAAGAGTAATTTAAACAATCATTCTCGATAAAACATGATGTGTATTAGAACGGGCAGGGTCCTGTGGGAGGGTGAGAGGATGTCTCAGAGTGACACTTGTCTACAGGGGGAGGGGATGTGGAGACAGTTCTGGCAAAGAGAGGTCTGGGGACGGGACCGGCAGCCAGGGAAGAGCCAAGCCACAGGGGGAGCTGGGGAGATTCTCTGAGGGATCTGGCCAAGGATCAACAACCAAGGCCTTCAGTGGGTTGGCAAAGTTTTCTTGCCCAGGAATAAGATATTCAAACCTCTGTAAAGAAGTCTTTGTTCTGTTTGTGCTGATGCTTTTAGTTCAGTATCATCTCTTTTTGGCAATAAAACCTCTGGACAGAGAGGGAGTCCTTGTAGCAACCAGCTCTGGTCCCCCCGGGTTCAGTACCAGGGACTTTGTGCTTCACTTAAAATGCTTCTTTCTGCCTTTGTTCTACAGTAAATACTTCTGCTCAGTCCTTTTGTGACTCTCTGCCTTGTAATTCTTTTTGGGTTGAGAGAAGAACCTGTCAGCTGGGAGGTAACAAAAGGTAAGCTTTTTGAATTGGTTCATGGCAGCACAACTAAAGATATACACGAAAGAAGGCTTTCAGAACTGCTTTAGAAAAGGGCAGGAGGGTGGGAGAAGTGTGAAGCTAGGGGGAGTTCTTTGAGGGAGAGTAATTGGCAGTGTGCCTTTTACTGTAATACAGTTTTTAAAAAATTTAAACATTCACCACAGTTTGATAATACCCCATAAGTAGCATTGTCATCCCAGTTTTAGAGAAGACGCAACTGAGACACACAGAGGCCATCACCTGTCGTGACCATGCAGCTTCCTCGTCGGTCTGTGTCTCCCGGGCCAGCTGTCCCTCAGAGGGCAAGGCTGTGGCTGTCACCTTCTCCCTGCCCCCAACAAAAGCGTGCTGAAGTTGGACGGAACTTCAGAATCAGGGTCTAAAGCAAGGCGGTGGAGGAGGTGGTGGTGAGACACTGCTACAGGTGGCTGGGTGAGGGCTGGCACGACCTCCTGCTGCCACATCCCCAAAGCAGCAGCAGCTCCTGCAGGGCAGATGTTTCTGAGCCCTGAGGGGGCTTAGGAAGAGGGGCGCTGCCTCAACTGTCCCCGTGTGATCGAATGGGCCTGACTCAGCCATTTCAGAGCCATCTGTCACTCCCATTCGGTCACCCCTGGATGGAGGGTGTTCCCGAGTGTCCCTCTGGGCCTCTTGAGGCATTGCTCAACACTGTGTTTGTCAAATGATCAACAAGGTCCAGTGTTTTGAAATGAAGTTTTTAAACAGAAGGCAAAGGCTTTTGTTTTTTTCCTCTTAGTTTCACCGCAGAACGGAATGGGAGGGTATTTGAGCTCAGAGAGACAGATATGCCCTGAGCCCAGAGAGGGAAGTGCGCTGGATGCTCACTGGCCTTCAGGGGCGGCTGGTTCCCTTGCCAGGCCAGGACCAGAGGGGAGGTGTTTGCAGAGCTCAGCAAGTGGGAGGTGGGCAGAGTCTCTGGGTCTTGAATGGAGGGGGCTGTGCGGTGTGCTGGATACAGAATGAATGCTTACTTCAGCCCCTGCAGCACAAAGCCTTAGGGTCAGGTGGATACATGTCAGGGATGCTGGGACTTGGGAGAGTTGTTTACAGTAGATTCAGGGAGTGGGAGAGCGATTATATGGGTCAGTGGCGTGGAGCAATCATGGTAAGATGAAGCTTGGGGCAGGGATAGACTTTGGTTGGGATGTAGATTAGGAATTGACTGATGTCACTGACAGTATGTCCAGCAGCAAGTAACAGAGAACTCAATCCATTGTAGCTCGCATAATTAGGATAACCACTTTGGGAGGCTGAGGCAGGAGGATCGCAAGATCAAGCCCAGTCTGGGCAATTTAGCAATTTAGGGAGACTGTTAGAATAAAAGATAAAAAGGGCTGGAGATATAACTCAGTGCAAAGGGTGTGGATTTAATCACCAATACCAGGAAAAAAAAAGCATTAGGAGATTATTTTTGTCACAAAACAAGCAGTTTGGGGGCAAACAGGCGGCAGCAGGAGCAGAAACTCCACCAGGTACTGAAGATCCAGGCTGTTTGGAGCTGGGCTGTATCACTTTGGTGCTGTTGTTCGCCCTGGCGGTGGAAAGAGCTGCTGTAGCTCCAGGCATCGTGCTCACCGGCCAGGCAGAAGGGAGCAGCAAGAGGTCACACTAGCTGGGACTGTTTACTTTTACTGGGGAAATCATAAACTTTCCCAGATGCCTCCTCCTTCCCAGAAGATTTCTGGTGTTCTTTCCTTAGTCACAACTATGCCTCTGTGGTACTAGGGATTGAACCCAGGGCCTTTGCATTGTGCTACATGCACAGCCCTTCCAACTACTTTTTTTGTTTTTGACGGGCTACTGCTAAATTTCTAAAGTATCCAGGCTGGGCTTGAACTCATGATCCTCCTGCATCAGCTTTCCTGAGTGCTGGATTACAGGTGTGCACCACCACACGCCCTTCACTCGGTGCCCCTTAAGTGTGAAGGGCAGGAAGCTGAGAGTTCAGCCTTTTGGCCCGTCGTCCTAGAAAGGAGAAGAGAGGGGTGGGCTGGGTGTGGCCCAGGCAGAGGTGGAAATGGCTGTGCAGGTAGCAGCAGGGCAGAGGAGCTACCTTCTGGTGGGTGCGTGGCCTATTCTGAGCTCCTCCAGCCAGGTGTCCTTGGTAGGGGACCCCCTCTGCTCGGTTTTGTTTCCACGTTTGTCTGTGTCTCCCAGAAAATGGCTGTGCCCATGTGTTCAAGGGTCCAGCCCAGCCCTGACCCCACAAGTGAGTGTCCAGCAGGTGGCACGCCCATGTGATTTGTGGAAGTGTGTGTGGGTGTGAGGAGGGTCCAAGTCGGCCTCCTGCTCCCCTCTCCTCATTGGGCTCCAAAGCCCTGGGTCCATCTGATTTTGTGTTTGAGGCAGGGTCTCCCCAGAGTGGTGTTTGACCCCTGCAGAACAGCCAGGGGCCCCTCTGGAGATGGGGTGTGAGCGGGGTGGAGTCACAGAGTCTCAGCAAGGAGCTTTCAGACCGAGGCCCCAGCAGCCCCCGCCTTCCCTGCAGGAAAGAGCCCGGGTGACTCACTCCTGACTCACGGCTCCCACCTCTCTAGGGAGGGTCTCTCTGGGACTGTCGTCCTGGGTCTTTGCAGGTCTTCCCTGCCTCTTCCCGGGAGACCTCTCCTCCCCGCAGGGTCTCTGCTTTCAGCAGTGCTGCACAAGTCTAGATGCCTGCAGGAAGCCTTTCCGTGGCTCCTGCCTCCCCGCCCTGGCGCCCGTCAGCCCTGAGTGTGACCTGCCTTCTGCAGGACTCGGGGTCCCTGTCGGAAGGTTCGAGTCGCAGAGCAGATCCCTGAAAGGCTCGCTCTTCATCTCACCCAGTGATCGCGTCCTACTTTGGTCGAGTACCAATGTGGAGATCAGATCCATGCCAAGACCACTGTTAGGCCCAAGATGAGGAGCGCTCAGCTGAATTCATTCCTCCCGTTCCCTTTCGCCTTTTGATGGAAAAAAATGTCAAAATAACACACTAATATGCTTTTCAGTGGAAAGAAGAGGACAAACCCTTTCCACTGTGAACCCTCTTATTTTTGAATACTCTGGCCTTGCTTTTCGTGTGTTGTGACTTAAGCAGCTGCAGTCTTGGACCATTCTCTTGGCAGCTTCGCCATGAACGTCCCCAGTGGAAGTGGAGGCCTGTGTCATTCAGACCCCTTGAGGCTGGGGACCCCGGCTTTCCTGAGGCCCATGGAGGCACAGTCCTCCATGTTTGTTGTCACAGTCTTTTGGGGCTGCTCGCACTTTCTCTTGCCATTTCCCAGAATTAGAAAGTGACAGATCTGGGATTCGAACCCAGGGCTCTGAGGTGAGAGCCCCTCTTCTCTCCCTTACATCAGTGTTTGCAGCCTCAGCACTGCCCACACATGGGGCTGGGTAAGTTTTGTGGGGTTTCCCCTGGAGGTGTCGGCTGTTTAACAGCATTTCAGGTCTCTTCCTCCCACACCTGGGCCCCCTGCCCGTGGCTGGTGACATCCAAAGTCATCTCCAGACATCGGCAAATGTTCCCAAGGGACACAGCATCCCTGGGTCGAGGGCCCCAGCAACATGGCTAAGAAGAGCAGACCGCGGGTTGTTCATTGGGTATCGTTCTCTGGGCACTGGCTGAGTATTTGGTGGGTGCCATCCTGTGCTCGCTGCCCTTGTCTCCGGGCCCAGGCTGTGTAAGTGGCGCTGGGATGAGGGCCCACCTCCTCTGCAGTCCTCCCCGCCTGGCACCTTCCCCAGGAATCTGGGACTTGCTTGTCCCTGCCACACCCACGTCACACCTAGGGGTGCAAAGTAGGAAATGCTCCCCTCTTCCCACCCCCTGCCAGGGCCCAGACTCAGGGAGCAAAGTGCTCCTGCTCCACACAACATCGCAGACGTCCCGCAGAGTCCACAGCCTGCACGGCCCCTCGCAGCTCCCTAACTGGAACGTTTTATGAACTTTCTTCCCCTTCTTCCCAGCGAGCAGCTTCCAGGAGAACGGATGCTCACAGACAAAGCCCCACCCTGCTCTCCGACCCTACCCCAGCATGGCTCTAGAATTGCTCATTCCTGAATTCACTTAACATTGAGCATCTATTTTGTGCAAGTAAGTTTTTAGGGACTTGGGTTTCAGTGTGAAAGACGGGGTAGTATGATGTAATGTGTTTGGGGATGCTTTCTGGGGCCTGACAAATTTTTGCATATGCTATAACCCAAACAGAATCTAGCAACGTACTGAATATAGGAAGCAGGTGGCAAAATCCTGTCTTCTCCTAATGCCAAGATGCAGGAGGTTTGCAAAATACAAACCAACTCTTTTCCTTGACATTTTGTTTTTCTTTTTGAGACAGGGTCTCAGTTCAGGCTGAATTTGAGCTCACTTTGTAGCCCAGTCTCGTCTCGAACTTGCAACAGTCCTCCTGCCTTGGCCTCCTTGAGTGTTGCGATTACAGGTGTGTGCCACCACACCCAGCTCTTTTCCTTGACTTTTGCTTTTGGGAAAGAAAGTTATCTTTCATGAGAAGACATTCTTCCAGTTCATGTACAATGGGCTTGCTGTCATTACTAGTGAATTAATGAAGCCCATGGAGTCCTTGCTTTTAATTCTGAAAATAGCAAGTATCAACAAAGATAACCTACACGTGTGATGATGACTTGGTGTGGGGGACAGCTCCATCATTTTTGAGTGTAGTCAGTTCCTGAGACTCAAAGCTGGGAAATAGCTTATGCACAGGGCAGAGGCTGATCTGGGAAAGCAAATTCCACCCCTGACACACAGCACTGCTGTGAACCTCAGGCAAGTCCCCAAACCCTGCAGAGCCTCAGTTTTGTCATCTGTAGAATGGGAGCCTGAACAGTACTGTAAGCATCATAGCTCTGGGGTGGGAGCCAGTGCTCTGCAGCTGATGTCTGGGACTCAGAAGGAGAGGGGGCGGCCTCCAGGGGTTCCCCGTAAGTGGAGCCCCGCTGGGGGGTGGGGTTCTGAGCTGTCCCTGGCCTCTCCCACAAGGTAAATATGTGAGATTGGGAAAGTTGGTCAAAGGAAAGGAATTCAGTTTGTGAAACAGCTTCAAAGGGGATTTGGGACAATGTGTTTTGCCTTTGATTGTTTGGTTGTAACCACTTTTAGGTTTTATAAAACTGTTTACTGTTTCTTCCCCTCTCTTTTTAATGGACACGGAGGCCTTCTCAGGGTACAGATGGGCTGTCCCTTGCTGGGGTCCACAGCTACCAGGCAGACAGTTCCAAGAGTGGCTTTGCAGAAGTCCCTGGCCCAGGTCGGGCTCTGACTCCCATGGGGACCTGGTGGTAGGGCTGACCACTCCCGTATTTGCCCACCTGACACCTCAGATGTCCTCTATATCCATCCATCATGGTTCCAGTGCTTTTAGCACATGGGATTTCTCCTCTGGAAAAGGCCGCTGTTTACCAGCTTTCTTCTCATAGTGTGAGTAACAGGGGGCTGGTCATCAGCCACCAGTGCTTCACAGTGGATTTACGCATGTGGAGTGGTGGGCAGAATGTTTCCCCTCCCTCCACCGTACCCAGCCTGATCCTGAGAACCTGCGAATAGGTCATCTCTAGCGGCAAGAAGGACGCTGTGGGTGGGATGAAGTTACAGGTCTTGAGATGGAAGGTCGCCCTGGGCTATCCCGAGGGCCAAGTACACTCAGAGGGTCCTCAGAGGAGGAAGGAGGGAAGGTCTGGGGCAGAACAGGAGTGTGAAGGTGGAGAGGGAGGCGGGGTGGGGCCACTGCTGGGTTGAAGGTGCAGAAAGGGACCCTGAGCCTATGTGGCCTCTAGAAGGAGCAGAAACAGGAAATAGGTTCCCCCTGAAGTCTCCAGGAAGACACAAAATACTGCTACCACCATGATTTTAGCCCAGTGAGATCCACTGTAGACTTGTGACCTGCAGAATGGAGCTTTTGTTGTGTGGTTCTGAGCTGCTAGGATTGTGGGAGATTGTTTCGGCAGTGACAGGAAATGCAGTTGTGATCAGGGACTCTCAGAAACTGATGGGGCAGGTAGCTACCCACAAGGGCACTGAGCGGTCCCCTGGGATACGTGCCCCCCGGCTCTCCCTCTGGGGGCTGGTGACTCACTGCCCAGGACTGTAAGGGACCCGGTGACAGCGTACGTGTGTGGGGAGCAACAGAGAAGGCCCCAGTGGGGCAGAGTGGGGAGATGCCGCTCCGGTCCAAGGCTCCGCAGGTGGACTCGCCCCAGGGGATGCTTGAGTTGCTCCTGCAGGAAGGACAAGGGAGCCAGGAGAGACCCAAGGAGGAGCTGATGTGCAAGAGCGCAGTCTGAGTCCGGGTCCTGGGTGCGAGCTGGCTTGGAGTCAGTGCCGAGTCCTGAGTCATGGAGCTCTCCCGAGCGCTCCCTGCTTGACCCAGCTGGGGTGAGGTGAACTGGAAAGGAGCATGGGTCCCAAGTCTGGCAAGAAGAGGGCCTGAGCAGCACCGAAGGAGTGCAGCAGTCCCAGCAGGAACGTGGCGCTGAGACCTGCAGACCCCGCGTGCTGTCCAGAGAAGGCGCTCATTGGCGGGGGGGCACGTGCTCCGCAGAGAGACGCGGAGTCTGGTGATGCTGTGGAGTTGCTGATGCCACAGACCACTTGGTTCACCAGAGCGGAGCTGCACGGTGGCTGCGGGCTGGTTCTCACACCAGGCAGACCAGGGCCCAGATCTCCTCTGGGCCTGACTCGCCAGCTTTGGGCAATTTGCTTTGCCTCTCTCAGCAGCGTCTTCACCACTGTAAAGTGGCCATGCATGATTTACTCCATGAGGCCTATTCCAGGGTTGCGATTCAGTCGCTGAGGATGTGTGTAAGCAGGTTGGTGCTCAGTAGGTGCCCATTGCTAACAAGCACAGCTGTGATTGGTACTTAACTCACTCGGAGGGGCGTCTCCCTTCCATTCACTCTCCAGGGCTCCTGTGTGTGTGTGCATGCGTGTGCAGAGGCTGGGGAGATGGTGCCATCCCTGTGGGCCCTGACCCCTTGGCAGGCTGGCCCTGCCACCTGGATGCGCAAGGCTTCCCCCCAAGCCAGTTGGGAGTGGTTTGGGTTTTTCACAATAACAGGTTCCTGAAAGTCGCCCTGAGCTCCGGGCTGGGGGTAGCTGGGTATGGGCCAAGCGGGGAAACATAGAAAGAAGAAGGAACTTCCTGTTAGAAAGCAGCACAGGGCTGGAGGGGGCCCACAACTGCAGGGACGGTGGAGGGAACTAAGTGCCCCGGGTGCCCCCCCTGCATCCCCAGACAGGGGCTGGCATCACTTTCCTGGCCAGGCACCCTGCCAGAGCAGCCTGCAGACCCCTCACGGTGCCCCTCTGTCTGGGGGCTCCCTCCACCCACCTTGGGCGAAGCTGCCTTGCCTCTCACACCCTCCTGCCCTTACAGGCCCTGTACTGGCTGCTTTTGAGCCAGTTTAGGAAGAAAGGGAAGGAAACAGGGGGCTTCCCTGTCAGAGTGGAGGTCACCTGGGGAGGCCAAGCCAAGTCTCTTCCAGCTCCCTGGGGCTGCAGAACCCTCCCTGCCCTGGAGATTGCCCTGGTTACAGCTCCTTACAGTGGGTGGACACCAGCCACATGGCCTTCCTGGGGCTACATTCTGCTCTCCTCTGTCTTCCTGGGGGCCCTGGCTATGTCCACTCCCCATCCTCTGCAGCTGCCTGTAAGCATGGAGATCTTGAGCAGTGTTACTGCCCCCTGGAGCCTCGGTTTTTCAATCTGTCCAGTGGAGAGAGAAACCACCACCTGCTCTTTGGGGCTGATGGTCCAGAAGGCTGGATCCCCCCTCACGCTCGTGTAGCACAGCACAGGCTCAGGGAGGGGACTGTGTGTCCCTGACTGGCTGGCACAGCCTGCTTTATGCCTGTTGTCATAGGTTAATGACTAACAACACCCTCAGAAGGGCCTGGGACAGTAAATTCCTTAGCTGTCATCTGTTTTCTCTCTTAATTACTGGAATTTGCTTTCTCTTGGCCTAGTGGCATCTCAGCTAGAGGGAAGAACATGGCATATGCTCTGGCTTCTTGTCCCAGCTCTGCAGCCTGGCACAGTGCGGCTTTGGACCAGTCACTTCCCGAGGCCTCTCTTGCTCCATGGCACCACGCGGCTGATGTCACCCATCTGTGGAGGGTGCTGCGGTGTGTTCTCACGCCCACCCCCACCCAGAACTGCTCAGCTCGTGGCTTGACTGAGTGAACGAGCGCTTGCTGTGGCTGGAGGAGCCGCTCCCTTCACGCTGACCGGGGGAACCGGGGCCAGCGTGTCTGTGGTCAGCGCCCGCTCGTGTTTCCCTGGCCTTAGTTTCTGTTCCCAGAACCGCTCTGAGCACCTGTTTCTTCAGCCTGGAGCTGAGAAGTTGGGCAAGACAGACTCAGCCTGCTGCCAACTCCAGCCAGCTTTGTGGCCTCAGGCACCAGATTGTGATGGTTTATGGGACTCAAAGGCCTCAGTTTGAATCCTGGCTCTGCCTCTCAGGGATTGTGTGACCTCAGGCAACTGACTAAACATTTCTGGCCCACCATTTTCTCCAGTGAGGAGTGGAAATCTCGTGTAATTGGGGCTCTTCGATGAGACAGCTATTTGAAGTGCTTTCCCAGGCTGGGGACCCGGGAAGGTCCTTCCACAGGCCTCACTGGCCAGGCTTTGCTTGTGAGCAGTGCCACTGTGTCCCCGACCCCCATGCCTTCTGGACATTTCCCCTGGGGATGGAAGTCAGGCCAGGTGAGAACCCGGAGAACCCTGGAAACCTACTTCGCAGAGCCCCCTCTTCTCCTGGACTGAGGCTAGCAGAGATGCGGGGAGCAGTCAGAATGAAGAGCAGAGGGCAGAGCAAACCATCTGTGAATGTGGCAAGTGCCTGTGAGGACGTGGGACCGCAGGCATTGCCCTAAGGGCGGGAGCAGGACGGCCAAATGCATGCTCACTGGGCCCTTGCTAGGTGCCAGCCTTTACCCTCGTGCAGCTCCGTTTCATGACTACCTCCCCTGTGAGAGGTGGGCCTTGTCAATCTTGCTTCAGGGTGAAGCTTAGAGAGGGCAGGTTTCCCTAAGGCTGACTAACGGCAGCCTGGCAGAGGGGAGATCAGACCACAAGTGCTGTCACCCTGGGCTGAGCATCTTCCTCTGCCATCCCACCTGCATGGGGTTGAGCATCTTCAGTACTGGGACCTGAAATCTTTGCAGTCACACAGGTCACATGGGACTGAGCATCTTCCTCTGCCATCCCACCCGCAGGGGGGTGGCCAAGCCTTCATTTCTGTCCCACTCGCTGCCAAAATGGTACTGGCCTCTGGGCACTGCTTCGGCCTTCTCTCCCCCCATAATCTGAGACTCCCCCCCCCCCCGACTCCTCAGGGATGCTCTGAAGATGGACAGGAATGTGTTTTCCTAAGCTCCTCAGAGGGCCCAGGGCAGTGTATTATTTGCTGGAGCAGTGGCAGCCATAATGAATGCTCTCCCAACATGCCATTGCCCAGGCCAGAGGCAGGCATCACTAGCCCCATTTTAGAGATAGGAAAGCAGAGGCCCAGGTGTATCACATGGCCTGTGGTGTCCTGACAAGTGAGTCATGGCTCCATGCAACCCCTTTCCTCCTTTGCTCTCCCTCCCTCTTGACAAGCATTGGCTGAGAAAGGAGCCTCTGCAATAGGGGAGGGAGTGGAGGCGGAAGGAGGGCGGAGAATCTGTTTGCTTAGTGCTTTAGTACTAAGCCTGCAGTTTGCCAGTCTCACCCCCACACCACTCGTGAGGAAACTGAGCCCAGGAGAGGGCGAGCAGTTCATGTCAGAGCTACAAGGCAGGTGAGAGGCAAAGTGGGGATTCCACTGCATGTGGTGGGGCACGCTCCTAATCCTAGCACTCTGGAGACTGAGGCAGGAAGATCGCAAATGAGAATCCAGCCTGGGCAATTTAGTAAGTTAGCGAGACTGTCTCAAAAGAAAGAAAAGACTGAGCATGTAGCCCAGCACAAAGACCCTGCTGTGTCCAATCCCCAAAACTGCAAAAAGAAAAGAAAAAAAAAGACAAAAAGACAGTTGCTTCTACAGCAGCCCCCCTGTGTCTTTGCGATCTCTTTTGGAGCGATGGGGTCTACACAACATGGGCTCTGTGGCCATGTGACCTGTGTGACTGCAAAGGTCCCCTCAGAAGGACTGTGTGTCCAGTGGCTTGTCTGACTCCCTGTCCATCTTGAGATTCATACTAATTCTTGGACAGGGGGCTTTGGAGTTATTGTCTTTTTTGGCACTGGGTCCTGAAAATCTGTGACTAATTCTGGCTTCACACACAAATAGCCACAAGATGTGATTCCTTGCCCTGTGATGGGCCGGTGGCTGGCCGCCTCCCCTGGGTGTCCTCATCTGCATCACTAGAGTATGGTGGGCACAGCCCCGGATCCATTTCGTTCACAGAGCAGAGTCACCAGGGCTTGTGAAGACCAGTGTGGGAAGAGGGACGTGATGGAGACGGAGCCTCAGTTCCCAGGAAGACTGGCACTTGTGGAGGTTTAGAGTTGCTGAGAGTGCTAGAGCCCAAGGAAAGGGGGTTCAGGGGCCCTCTGTGCTGCGGCAGTCTGGTATAGGGCCCCTCACTGTGGCTTTGGATCACAGGCACTGTGAGAAATTGTTAACCTGCATCCTCACTCTTGGATGGTGGTAACTGGGTGGGAGTGACCAGCTTTTCCTTTTCGGTAAGTGCACTTGGGCTCCTTTAAAGGTATCACCAGGGCTGACTCCACCGGCTGCCATCGTGCTCGCATCTTCTGGCCAGCTGCTCCTGTGCAGATTTCTGCTCACAGCTTCACTTTCTGCGGTGTGGCAGCCACTCAGCCCTGTGCTGGTGCATCCAGGAACCCAAGTCCCTGAGAACCTCGCTTCCTCCACCCGAGTGACGGCAACAGCACAGCCTCAAACTGATGTTTCCTCTCTCTCCTCACTCCACAGCTCTAGCTGCTTCTTCTTGGCATCACTCCTAAATTAACTGCTTGAACTGAAGTCCGCAGCTCAGGTTCTGCTTTTTGTGGAGCAAAAGTTGGATTGGTGGGATTGTTCAGAGCCTCATCAGTCCCTCTTGCGGACTGAATCCCCCAAGTCCAGGATAGATCTTTGGTGTCTCTTCCAACATGGCTTCCTCCATGGGGAGGTAGGTGCCGGCAGCCAGAAGTGAATGTGAGGGGGGCTTGCTGACAAGGTGGGCGATAGCATTTGGTCAGGAGTGGCAGCTGGGGACAGAATGAGAACTGAACTTTGCTAAGACTGGGCTTCAGGCCTAGTGTTGGTTGCATCCTTCGTGGTGTGAGCTGGTCAGTGTCCTGCCTCTCTGGGCTGGGAGCTTCCTTTGCAAAATGCAGGCTACAGCATGCAGCTCCTGGCTTGCTGTGATCATCGCGCGTGCTTGCAGCATCCTTTCACAACTGGCAAACAGCTCTACAGACATGAGCTGTGATCAGCGGAAAGCAAGATGGCAGCTGCCACTTGAAGAGATGGGAGTGGGGCACTTGGAGCTGGGTGTGACCACACTTTGATCAGTGGTGCCATCATCAGAAGAGCTTCCCGGTGGCGCTGGACAGCAATGTTCTGCTTGTTAAATGTGGCCCTTGGTCCTCCATGTGTGCCCTGGAGACACTGTAGGTAGAGAGGAAGGGTTGGGGCCCTATGCTTACTTGCTTTGTGGGTGTTTATGAGCTGTTCTTTGCAGAGAGACCATGTGACCCTGGGACTGGCCAACAGCTGATGCACTGGCCTAACAGGGTTAGGATGGAGAGGGGGTGTCAGTGTGAGCACTGCACGCTGTTGTCCATGCATTTGACAGTGCATACTGGGCAGCTGGTGTGTGCCAGGCTTTGTGCTGCTGGAGACACAGCAGGCCCGAGAGCCCGGCCCTCCTGGGGTTTCTACTCTCATGGCAATGCAGGTGACAAGAAGGGTGTAATGAATGGGTGGGCTGTGCCGTGATGGGAAATAAAGCCAAGTGAGAGCATGGAGGGGAACAGAAAGGCGACACAGAGGAGGGGCTGTGGATGGCGGCTTGAGGAGCTGACTTTAGAGCAGATTCTGGAAGGTCTCAGGCAAAGGCAGAGAGATAACAGCACAAGGCTGAGGTAGGGGACTACTTGGTGTTTTTGAGCAAGGAGGCTGGAGTGGTGGGGGAGAAGGGAGAGTGAGGGCAGGATGGAAGAGGAGAAAGAGGAGGATGCGAAGGAGGGGAAGAAAGGAGGGAGCGGCAGAGAGTAACGTTAGAGAATGTAGCACGGGGGTCAGGTCATGCAGGGCTTTGTAGGGAGGCAAAGTTCAGGTCCAGTCTTTGCCACTAGCTGGCCGGGAAGAGAGCTCAGCGGCACAAGTACCTGCCTGGCAAGTGCAAGGTCCTGAGTCCGATTCCTGGTACAAAAAAAAAACAAAAAAAGGTTTTTTTTTTTTTTTTTTTTTTGCCACTAGCTTCTCTGTGACTGCATGGCTTTGGTTATGTCCTCTCTGCTCGGGGCCTGGTTTCATTGTGTGGCGCTGAGGGATTGGACTAAGCAAACAGTCCTCAGCTCTACAATGTCTGCTTTCAAAATTCACCAATGCCCAGGCCCCGCTGTAGCCAGCTGAATCTGAGGCTCTGAGCTGGGCCTCAGCATCCGCACTTATCCTGAGCTCCCGCAGGTAACTGAGCAGCTGGGAGCAAAACACGCCAAGAGGACTAGGTGGGCCCTGCAGGTCTCAAGGACACTTTTGGTCCTAAAGGACTGTCGTCACTATGGCCTGTATCCATCTCTGCTCCTGCCTGGGCCCAGACCAGCTTCAGCCTAGGCCTGCAGTCTGCAACTTGCCCCCTAAGCACCCTTGTCTGCACACAGAGCCCACACCCCACCCCCCACTTCCTTCCCCCAGAACCATGGGCCAGAGGGCACCGGGCAGGGGGCACATCGGATCCTGGGCAATTTTGTTTACGGTGCACATTTCACTTCTACAGGATCTGCACAGCTGCGATCTTGCCTCATCGAAGTTGCCAACCCTTATGGGCGGCCGTCACCACGTTTGCTAATCTGCTTGGTTCCTCTTTCGGGCATGTGCCTTTCCCTCCTCGTTCCCGTGGCTTCGTGGAAGTGGACCGGGGCCTAGAGGGTGACTAAGAGGGGAAGCCCCTGTGCTGCGAGGCTCCCAGCAGCTCCTGGATTGCGTAAGGGCTATTTTGGAGGAGATTGCAGACGCTCTGATGAATCATCGCAAGCGCACATGGCTCAGCGGGGGCCAGTCCTTCCTCCTGCTGCTCATGTGGAAAGTAGAGCTTCTCAAAATGAATCAGCAGTGCCTGAACCCCAGGCCTACCGTGGGAGGAGCGTGGCTGTGCAAATCACACATTTCCAGAGTATTGGGGTGCGGCCTGTGGGTCCGGGAGTGGGGGCAGCAGGAGCCCAAGTCTTTGGTTCCTGAATGACTCAAAGGGCCTCTCTCACCCACCTGAGCCAGCCACCTGCACTCACCACACTGGTCACTGTGGAACAGTCACTTGCACTTACCGAGTGGGCGTGGCCAGCAGAGCTGCTTTCAAATGGAGACACACAGGGTCTGAATCCAGAAGTCCTGGAGGCTTCTCCTTCCCCGGGAGCCCCAAGTGAGAAACATCTAATACATGTTAGGCAGTGGGGAGGCCCGCCTTGCTCCCTCAAGTTCAGAGGCAGAGCCCAGTGGTGGCTGGAAGTGTCCAGGCTTTGGAACTGGGCAGTACTGGGCTTGAGGCCCAAATCCAATGGAGTGACAAGGAGCAAGTCCCCAGACAGCTGGGCCTCAGTGCTCTCTTTTGTAAAACCAGGAAATAAGATCTTCCCTCTGAGGCTGCCATTAAGAACACACGGGGTTTACACAAAGGCAGTGGGGTGCAGATGCTGAACATGCAGGTTCTATAGCCAGGGGTTTAGTCTTTGGTCCACTACTCACTAGCTGTGTCCTGGGACAAGTTACTTAAGTGTTCTGGGCACCTGTTTCCTTGTCTTTAAATGAGGATGACAGAGTAATGCCTTCCCCACAGAGTCAGTGAATAGGCTCAGAGGTGCAAAATGGAGAGTGTCTGGGACATAATGAGACTCAGTAAGTGTGAGCTGAGCTGTTGCTGTGTAAAGTGAGTCTTATAGAAAGTTACCATGGATTTATTATGGTCATTTATTATTTATTATTATTATTTAAAATGGTAGTTGTGTGGTTGTCATCCTCATCATCGTCATCACCACCATCACCATCATTATCATCGTTTTTCTCCTGAGAGCTGGAGTGGGTTTAGATAGGAGCTGGAGCATCGGGGTATCCTGGGGAAGGAAAACAGAAGCAGCTGTGGGATTACACTGGAGCCTCCTTTATAATTCTGCTTGGCTTGGTCTAAAGGCGTCCTGAATGAGGAACACTTTGCATTTAACTGGGCTGCAGGAGAGAGAGGAGGGGCAGTCTGTCTCGGAGAGGACTAGCGTTCCTAGATGAGCCATTCATCTCTCCACAGTGATGAGTAACCTTGAAGATTGCTCAATCGCTGCCATGCTGAAGACGCTGAAGATGGCGCAGCAGACAGCCCGGCTCCGTGGCAGAATCAGGCCACTGAGGCTGAGAGGCGAGAGTTGCCACTGGCATTTGTTGGGCAATAGCTGAGAATCTGCTTCTCTGTGGCAGCTGCTGGTGATGCACAGCTCCCTCCTAGACATGCTGTTTAGTGCTCTGTAAGGGTCTGGCTCGTTTCTCTCCTATTCAGAAGCCCATATTGTTGGCTTGAGATTAATCTAATTGCAATAAGCAGGTTTGGAAAATAACTGCTTGGACCCCACTCCAGACCAATAGAATCTAACGTCTGTGGGTAGACCTGGGAGTTGCACAGTTTAAAAGTTCCCCAGATGTTTCAGGTACGCAAAGAGGGTGAAAGGCCACTGCTTGCAATTGAGTTCTTTTGTTTTCATCCTGATCTGCAGGCTCTCTCTGTCCCACCCAACCTGTATCATTTCATTTTCACTGTCCTTCCTTTCACTGTGATCTACTGCATTGGCTACGTTCTAATAAAATTGGTTGGCTGAATGATTTGACCATCCCAAAAGTGTCTATTGAAATCCACTGTATGCCAGATGCTGGTATTAAAAGGGCAGATGCAGTAGGAGTAAGAAGAGACAAAGTCCTTGCTTCCACAGAACGTGTATTTTTGTATAAGGGAGAAGGAAATAAGCCAATAAACAACATTCATGGGTAGAGATGAGAAAAATCTATCAGGGAGGGATGTGTAAGAGTGACAGGTAGTCAGGGAAAGTGACATTTGAGCAGACACCTGAATGAAGCAAAGTCACCACCATATGGACATGTGAAAGTAGAATATTTCGGAGGGAGAACAGAAATTATCAAGATGCTAAATGAGCATTAATGAGCATAGGTACCCTTTTGTTCATTCCTTTCCACCTTCAATAACACCTCATTCTATACATATGGTCCATCACATCCTGGTCCTAACTAGTTTCTTTTTTTGTTTCTTTGTTTTTTTCCAGTACCGGTAATCGAACTCATGACGTCAAGCTGACATGAGGGTGCTGTGCCACTGAGCTAAATCCCCAGCCCCTAACTAGTTTCTTTTAACTTGCTTTAGCCAATGGGTTGCTAGTTCAACCTCAGGTCACAGTTCAGGAAATAACACATGCTGATGCAGAGATAGCTGATGGAGACCACACCAGTTCTGCTCCGCTCCGGATAGCAGTTCTCCCCAACAGCCATGTGTTAAAATCCCATGCAGGGCTAGAGAGAAGTTAGAAGCCTACTATTTTAGATCTATTTCCCCATGTTCAGCTCTATCAGTCCGTGTGTCTATGTTTGACTAGATACTCCAAGAAGCCCATTGGGATTCAATCTACATGCCTGGCCCAGTGTCTGAAATTGCCTTCTTTGGTTAAGGGCGAGAAGGCCTAGAATCTTGCACAGAGTTTGATGGAAGAGGACAGAGGATAGCAAGATATGACTGAGGAGGAGAAGGGGGAACTAATAGGACCCAACTGGGGCATCCAGATAGGCGTGCCTGTCCCAGGATCACATGAGGGTGCTGGGGCTGTGGGATGGGGAGGAAGGAAGCCAGTACCGCACATGAACACAACAGTGTTCTACTGAGGTGTGGCGGGGCTGCTGCAACACAAGCCTACGAATTGGTTGACCCACCTTTAATTGACAGGTGAAGTCTCTGTCACAGGAATTGACTCTCTGTGAGTTGTAGAATACAGCCAAAGTTTTGTCCATGATGCCTTAGTCTGGGCCATAAAGGCCCACGGAGCTTCTGCTTGGTTCTCTTGGATCACTTACTATGCAGGAAGATTGCTGATATGTAAAAATCTGATAAGCCCAAGACAGCTGTGTTGGAGAGGTGCATACGTCCCCCTAGCCAAAAGCCAGCCTGGTCCACTCACCATCTTGGACTGAGCTTATCTGTGATGGAGCAACCTTAGCAGCTCAGTGTGACCCAGCCGCAGATGGGTGCAGCACCAGCTGACACTGACTCCAGCCTCAAGAGACCCCATGCAAGAACTGCCGCGTCAGGTCCTTTTGGAATTTGTGACCCAAGAAGTCGTGAGTAAGGGCTGGTGTTGTAGCACCGAGGTAGAGCCTTTCCCCAGCATTCCTGAGACCCTGGATTCAATCCCCAGCACCACAGAAACCAAAATGAAACAACAAAAATAGAAAAAAAATCCATACACACACAAAAGCCAAAGCTATGAACAAATAAAATAGTGGTTGTTTTACACCACGAAGAGTTTGAGTAATTTCTTTCATAGTAATAGCAACCAGAAATCCTTGTCCTCAGCCAGCTCTTTGTGGAGCATGTTCATTGCCAAACATACAGAAAAATGACAATAACAGCCCAAAATGGGCTGTCCTGGGGCAACCAGAAAAAGGAGAGGGGCCTCAAGAAAAAAGAGCTTTTGGACTTGGAAATGCTTTTCGAAACTATCCTGTCCAAATCCTTCATTTGACAGATGGATGAGATGTGACCAGCCCTGGGGTTGCCAGGACAGAGACCCAGGACTGGGGTGCATGTTCCCATACGTGGACTCTTATTTTCCTTTTTGGGGTTTTCTGGGGGCAGATACAGGGCTAAGGGGGTGACAGGCCAGTTGGTTCTGCTTTTAGCTAAATGCCCCCTGGATCTCTCTGTAAACGACTTCTTTTGGAATTCTGTGCCTGGAATGTTCTCCCTTCGCCTATCCCTTGTGCCTGGGTCTTCCCCCACCGTCTTGTTTTTAAGCACTCAGTGACTTCATCCATATTTAAGAGGCAGTTCTTACAGGACAAGGACTGTACTGGGCCTGGGTCTCCCTTGTTGAGCAGGATGGACATGGACTTGCCCTTGGCGCTGCCCTCCTCTCTCCATTTGGGAAAGATAGCTCTCCTCTTTGAGCCCCACCCCTGTTGTCTTTACTCCATGGAGGACAGTGTCCTTCTGCTGAGGACCGGATCTGTGACTCACCTCTGGAATCTAAGCTCCTCCAGGGCAGGATTAGTGCCTGATTTCCGAGTCTCTTCTAAGGCTCCTGGCCCTGCTGCCCTGGCCTCTCTGAGTGGGGGTTGCTGCTGCTGCCAGCCAGGGACAGGGAAGAACATGTGTGACAGGAGCCTCGGGCTCTCATGTGCTGTTGTGTCCACACCAGGTGTGGCACTTGGGGCTTTATGTGCATTTCGTCATCACATCCACCTTCTCTGGTAGGTGGATTCAAATTTCCAGGTTACAGACGGAATCAGAGGCCCAATTTAGTACTTGAATATGGCTCAAGGGTGCTCAGCTTGGAAGCAGTAAAATGTGAATTCAAACACAGGTTGACATGAGTGCCCCTAGTTTTCTAACTAGGGATTGTTAACTATCCATCAATTGGCTGATCATGATTATCATTTTAGAGGTGAGTAGAATAAAACAGAAAATGTAAGGTGCATTGTTTGTGGTGAGCCTTATGATTTGTTTCTAAAAAATTAATTTCAAGTGCACATTCACATATATGCACTCTGGATACACACATACACACAAAATCTGTAACGTGTGTTTTATGTTACGATGCACATATTATAAAATACATTCCTTGGTCATAAATATTTGAAAATCACTACTGTAAGCTGTGCTCCTCTAAATAGTGACAACAAAAACCATTTTACTGAGCACCTACTATGCACCAGAAATATTCTTGAACATTTGACAAACGGATGAGTCCCTCACCTATCTCCTGATTCAGCCCTCTCATTTTACAGATGGAGAAGCTGAGGTCCAGGGAGACTTTCTCTGGAAACCCCTGCTGGGGTCATGGTCTTCACCGGTTGCCTCTCATGACACCAGCAGGAGCACCTCCTTGTCACCCTCGGGGACTTGGCTGTGTCACCCCCACTGCTAGTCTGGTTCCGCCTGAGCTGTAACGCGGGGATTCTGCTTTTCTTGGGCGTCTCTGAGCACCTATTGCTCCTGAACTGCTCTCATATCCCCAGCTGAGGGGCAGAATTGTCTTCAAGCACTAAACAGTCCCTTTGGCACGGGTGTTGACCAACTCCTGAGGCCTCCTACTGGAGTACACACTGACCCTGCCCCTGTGGATGGTTGGGGGTTCCTGGGGAGGGTCAGGGCGGCTGGGCCTGGAAGCGTGCTTGCTGGTCTGGGCACCGCGGCAGTCAGCCAAGGGCAGGAGAGTATTTGCGTATCTTAACCTCACTTCGAGTGCTTGCCATCTGAACACCTGCCTGGATCCCAGCCTTGAAACCACCTCCCTGAGCTCGCGCGAGGTTTGGCCCTGCTGACAGTCTCCTCGGTGCCACTGGCAGCCGCCGATTCCCAGCAGTCACCCCCATCAGATGCTGCACGATTGGCCTTCCTGGACCCGGAAGGAGAATGGCAGACCCTGCGGCGAGGGAGGGGTGTTAGTGTCCTGTGGCTGCCACTACAAAGCAACATAAACCGGGCAGTTTCAATAACAACAATGTGTGCCCCACTCGCCTGGGGTCTAGGAGTCTGAGGACCCTTCTGTACGGCTGACTGGCGGTGTGCGCCTGGTCCCCTCCTCCCTGGCTCGTAGCGGCACCGCTCTGACCTCGGCCTTCATCTTCACACCCGGCTCTTCCTGGGTCTTCACGTCACCCTCTTCTGCGCATGTCTGTCTTTGCTTCCCTCCCGCTTCCTATAGTCTTGCTGCATCCGGGCTTTCCCGACCAACCCTGATCCTCGGTCACATTCACAGGTGCTGGGTTAGGACTCCGGCCTCTTTCGTGAGGATATGATTTAACCCATCAAGGAGGACTTGATACCTCCCCTGTGAACTCTGAGTCCGAGCAACCTCTCATTTAAGTCTGACCTCTTTGGTTAAGGATTAGGGCTGTGTGTGTTTCTCACTTCCTGTCTCTTCCTTTTTCTTCCAGAACACATTTCATCAGAGCCCAGTGGGTTAAACACACGGCGGCTTAGCTGCTCCAGCTGGAGAGCAGTAGGAGCCCATAAAGCAAAGGAACATAAATGTGTTCCCGGAACACATTTTGGGAACCACTGAGTGAGTGGCTTTAAAGTCCGCTTCCAGCTCAGATGTCTCACATTTCCTTTATTCCTGGGTCTGGCCCAAGCCCAGATCCATATCATCTTGTTCGTTAGGGGGCCAGATCTGCTTACGACTCCTCTCACCCAGCAGTTCCGGCTCGGAATGGCTGATCCGAGGGTGCTTGGTGGGCTGTTGCTAAGAAATTTTAGTCAGAATGAGAACAGCTGATCTCTTCCATGACTCTGTCCCTTGCTTTGGCACCGGAAACTGGCTTGCATTGCTTAGGAACACTCAGCATTGTCCCTGTGGCATGGGCTTGCGATGTGTGTCCATCCCAGACCGCAGTTCAGCCTGAAACTCACTTCTCCTGGAGGTACAGTTCCAGGCTGAGGAGAGGACTCTGTCACGGCCAATCCTGCTGCTGTGCAGGAAAGCCTTGGGTGAGGGGCACTTTAGCAGACAGTCTAACAAAAGGTGTGTCACTGAGCGAACCCTTTCCAACAGAACCCAGCTAAGGGGAATGCATAGTCTAAGCTATCCTGGCTTCCTTGTTCGCTTGCAGTGGGGATTCTAGTGAGCTTTCCCAACATCCCTTGCAGGATGCCATTGCTGTGATTGGTTACAGAGGACTCCATCTCACCAGCACACTTGTTCTTGCTGGCACTTTTATGCTTTTTCCCTTGCTTGCTCTGGAGAAGCAGGCAGCCGTTCTGTGAACTGTCTCACGAGAGAGCCACATGGCCAGGAACCAGTGAGGGAATGAGGTCCCCGGCCCATCCTTCCCAGAAGCACTGAATCCTGCCAGTGGCCACAAGTGAGCTTGGGAATGGATCCTGGCCACTGAACCTTGAGGGGCTGTGGTCCCAGCCGTCTCACCTGCAGCCTTGGGAGAGACTCTGACCAGTGCACTCAGCTCACCATCCTGTGGGCAGTGGGATGAAAAACGTTTTAGTTCGCTGAGTTACTGTGGGGGACTTTGTTTTGTAGTGATAGATAACTATTACTGAGGGATTTTTTTTTTGGGGGGGGTACTGGGGATTGAACCCAGGGCTTTTGCACGGAGATACAACCTTTTATGATTTTGGGGGGTTTGTTTTGAGACAGGGATCTAAATTGCTAAGTTGCCCAGACTAGGCTTGAACTTGCAACCCTCCTGCCTCAACCTGCTAGAGTGCTGGGATTATAGGCATATGTCACCACTTTTAATTCAAGGGAAGGAAAAAGCAGCTTTTCCCTACCTACAGACCCAGACATAGAAAGCTGACAGAGCAGGAAGAGGGGACGGCTCAGTGCCTGACAGCATTTATATGTGGTCAAGCCCCATTTATATGTGGCAGCACCACCTCTGGATTCTTATATGAGAACAACTGTTCTTGTGAAAGTCTGTGTTGACTGAGTTTTGTTACTTGCAGCTGAAAGCCTCCCTAAAACTAATCCCTATTCCTTCTCTGGACTTCAGGAGGCCAAGCTGCTGTGTGAGAGAGGTGGACCGGCTGACTCTCCAGGGTTCAGCTCTACATGGTCTAGGTCACTTCTGGCTATGCAGTAATGATGTGCTTTGGTCAAGAGCTGTTTCCATCAGGGCTTAGTGAGACACCAGGGGCTGCAGACACCATGGCCTTACTCGGGAGCCCTTCTCCTATGGAGGCTGCCCAAAAATATCACAAGACACCTCTCCCTCGCAGCCTAGCAGGGTTCTGGGGTCCAGTGCTAGGACTTCGTGGGCCATAACCAGGACATGTTGCACAGCCCTTTCTGCACTGGGCTCTCCTCACGGTGCTCTGTGTTCTGGGTCACTCAGGAATTGGCTTGGAGCATTATTCTCACATGTGGAATACGCTATATCTGGAAGCAGAAGAGGTCTACCTGGGGTGCTTTTCTCTCAGTGGTGGGAAGTACAAGCCACGACGATTCACTCTCACTTTGGAGAGGGTGTGTTGGCCTTTCCCAGAACCTGTTAAAACTGGTGTGGCGGAACCTTGACTCTTCCCAAACCATCTCCCATCCTTTGGAGGGCTTGGGTCTTACCAAGGCCTGTGTGGCACTGGCACTTCTTATTCCTTATTTACTGAGTAACAGAAGCCCACTGGGTGAGTCACAGACCCTACTTCTAGTTGACCTGAGTCTAGATTCCGTTTTCTACTCACTGTCACAGTGGCCAAGAAGTGTGTGGTCTCTTTTACATCAACCAGATCTTGCAGCCAAGATCTTTAACCCTTTGGGGGTATTTTTCTTCCTCTTGTGTAAAATCCCTGGGTGGAAACTTGGGCATCACTTGATGTGAAGATACAGGGTCTGTCTTCCTCGAGGCTGGCTGTTTTCCTTAGTCAATGGGTTCCATGTTTGAAAATGGGCTCAGATCTGGAAACTTGGCAAAGGGTCCCGATCCTTGATTTATTTTGACTGTGTAGATTGAGCAATTCCTGCACTGGCTGACCCTCCACCTTCTCTCCAGGAACGTCACGTTCTGTCTACCAGCTCTATAGTAGAGGGTAGCCCTCAGTGGCTGGGAGACTTTGCTGCTCATTACAATATTCACACGCATTTTTGCTCTGCTGGTTAAGTGTCATCTGGCACCTATTATTTGTGATCCTATCATCTCCACGTCTACCTGAGAAGCTCACTAGACCCAGCATTTTTGACCACATAATGTTACAACTCAGCTCTAGTTAACTGCCTGAACATCAGATGGTTCAAATCAGGAGAGAGGGAATGATTAACATTTTGTAACATCATCTTTAAGCTAGCAAGGGCTGCTGGGCCCCTCTGGCAGGTTCAGAAAGTTCTGAAGATCTGGGGGTTTCAGGATACTTGAGTGCACCCACCCTAACATCCCTGGCCAAATCTCAGGGCCTCACTTCCTTCCACTCACAGCTTCCACCTTGACATAACAGAATTTCCCCCTTGAGAATTCTCTGTTGCTCTTATAATTAAGACATGGTTTCTCTGGACACAGGCAACAAGAGCGCTCTAAACACTGCCAAAGGGCCCTCTGACTTTGACACTTTGGTTTGCTTTGGCAACTTTACTGTTTTCCTCTAGCACTATACTGGCGTTCAGCCAGGCATCAAATATTATTGTGATTATAATTCATACTTCATCAAAACCAATCAAAATCCTGAGATATTGCACCTATCAGTCATCTCCTTCCCTAACAACCCATCCCGATTTCCCACCAGTGAAAGGCTTCACATTTATCCTACTACATACCCCTGGGGCTATGCACATTCTACTGCCACTTCCTCTCCCCAACCCAGTCAGCCAGGCCGTGGGTGATCCTGTTCCAAGATGCTATTTAGTCTGCTTCTTAGACCACCCCACTCTGGCACCAACTCTTAACTCAGATATCCCAAGAACTCTGAGACAGAACTCTGAATTCAGGATGATTATGGAAAAACTTTGGGAAGAGCCCTTGGAAATGAAAAGTCTAGGACTGGGCAGATGAAAATGTGATGCAGACATAACAGAGGTCTCAGCCAACTCATGGGGTGTGCCGAAGCTGAGATGATCCTGCAGAGACATCCCAAAGTGAGACCTCTGAACTTCTACTTTCGCCAGTGGTGGGCAGCTCACAGGGAGGGGAAATAACTTTGAATGACTCCCTGGCCTTTAGCAAAGGGCACTTCCTGGGAAGAGACATAGCTCCAAGCTGTCTGAGGTCACCATTCTTGGCATCTGGGGCCTTTGTTTCTTCGGATGATCTGTGCAGGACACCACAGTGTCCACAGATTCTCTAAATGTGGTCCCCAGCCAATAGTGTAGGCATCACCTTGGAACTTGTTAGAAGTACCAAATCTCAGGCCCCACCACAGACATTCTGCATTAGAAACTCTGGCTATAAGATCCAGCTAACTGTGTCTTAACAAACCCTCCCAGTCAATTTGATGCAGGTAAAGAGATCCACAATATTATAGGAAGCAAGATCTAGTGGGTCATTTGCAGACAAGAATTCTTCTATTGTAGGCAAATTTCAATATACCCAGAGGTGGGTTGGATTATGAGAATTATGTGTATCCTGATGCCTTCTTATGGTTTCTTTGATCTATTTTAAAAATGGTTTTGTTTCTTAATGGACTGATGTCTGAGGGCAACTGGCTCATTTATTTTCTCTGCTTAGGACCGGAGATGTTTCCCAAAGAAACTTCCAGCAGCTTTTAGGCTGTGCCTGTGTCCAGAGTAGCTTTGGTCTCTAGAAATGTAGTAGTTCTATCTTATTTGCAGCTTTGCTTTCTGCAGTTTCCCATACTGGACAACATTCTTAAAACATCCGATGGAAAATTTCAGAAGTAAACAATTTATAAGTTTAACTTGTGTGCCGTCTGAGTCACTTTCTCATCACTGGGACAAAGTACCTGACGTCCACAACTCAAAGGAGGAGAGGGTTAGTTTGGCTCATGGTTTTTGGAGGATCCAGTGCATAGTGAGAGAGAAAAGGGGTCAGGGAGGGAGCTAATCCTTTCAGGTCACACCTGTAGTGACCAGCCTCTTCTGACCAGACTGCACCCTCAACAGCACATTTGGTATAGGTTCATCAGTGGACAAATCCACTGGTGAGTGTAGTGAACCTGTGATCCCATCACCGTCAAAAGGCCCACCTCTGTAACACCTGAAATTTTTTTAATAATTAAGTTTATTGGTACCTTTTAGGTATACATAATGATCACATTCATCATAAGGAATTTGTACCTGTACAGGCTATATCTTGATTCTTCTTCCCGCCCCCTTCCTTTCCCTTCAGCTCCTGCTCCCCTCCTTATTTCCAAAAGCTTTACTTTCATTTTTGCTTTCTATTCTCTTTTCTTCCTTTTCCCTTCCTTCCTTTGCCCCTATCCCCTCCCTAGTTTCCCTTCCCATTTGATCATTTTCCTCCTGTTTAACAATATCTATTATACATTTTGTTCCTTATTTACCCTTTTGTTTTCTCGCATCAGAGAAACAATGCAGTATTTATACAGCTGTGTCTGATTTATTTCACTTAAGAGTATGGCCTCAAGGTGCATCCATTTATCTGGAAATGTCTCAAGTTTATCCTTCTTTATGGCAGAGAAGTACTCCATTGTATAAAAATCTACATCTTCTTTATCCATTCATTGGTTGATGGGTATTTGGGCTGTTCTAAGATTTAGCTATTATAAACTGCTGCTATAAACATGGGTGTGGATATGGTGCTGTGGTATGATGCTTTTAACTCTTTCTGGAAGATACCAAGAAGGGGGATAACTGGGTCAAATGAAACCTCTGGTTTTACATTTTCTTTTTTGTCTTTTTGAGACAGGGTCTCGTTATGCAGTTCAGGTTAGCCTTGAGCTCACTTTGTAGCCCAGGCTGGTCTCGAACTTGTAACCATCTTCCGACCTCAGCCTCCCGAGTGCTGGGATTACAGGCATGTGCCACCATGCCTGCCTGGTTTTACTTTTTTGAGGAATCTCCACACTGATTTGCACAGTGGTTGCACCAGTCTACACTCCCACCAACAGTGGAGAAGGGTTTTTTTTCCCCACAGCCCTATCAGCACTTGCTATTGGTTGATTTCTTTATAATAGCCATTCTTTCTAGGTGAGGTGGAATCTCAGTATTGTTTTAATTTGCAGTTCTTGTATGGCCAGTGATGTTGCACATTTTTTTGTGTTTAGAAACTTGCTGTTTCTATTTCATCTGAGAAGTGTCTATCCATTTAAGATGACCATCAGACATGGTGGCCCATACCTGTAACTCCAGCACTTCAGGTGCTAAGGCAAGAGGATCGCTGCGAATTCCAAGGCAGCCTGGGCTACATAGTGAGTTTGAAGCCAGCCTGGATTACATGATGAGACCATCTCAAAAACAACAAGAACAACAAAACCGAAGTCATTTCAGATGCCCATTTTTGGATTGGATCTTTAAATTTGGGGGTTTGATTGTTTGAGTTCTTTGTATATTCTAGATATTAGTCTTTTGTCTGAGGAACAGCTGGCAAAAATTTTTTTCCACACTGTGGCTTGCCTGCTCACTGTGTTGGTGGTTTCTTTTGCTGTGCAAAATGTTTTTTAATAAGATGAGATTTCAGGTGTTGATTGTTTGTAGTATTTCCTGTGGTATCAGGGTTTTGTTTATGAAGTCTTTGCCTGCACCTATGTTCAAAAGTTCTACCTGTTTTATTTTCTAACAGATTTAGTGTTTCTGTTTTAATATTTAGATCTTTGATCCATTTTGATTTTAGTTTAGTTTAGTACATGGTGTGTCTAGTTCAGTCGTCAGCATGTGGAAAGCAAGTTTGTCCAACACCATTTCTTAAGAAGGCTATCTTTCTTCCAGTACGTGGCCCCTTTGTTAAAGATAAAACACCTGAAATTTTGGCAGGACATTCTAGATCCAGACCATAATATGTGACATTCTGAGGGCATGATCTGTTCTACCCAGGATGCTAATCATCCCTTCACCCAGTGTATCTATGCAGTATGTGCTACCCACCCATTAATCACTTAGCAGCCTTCCAATCATCAGTACAACTATATCGCAGCATTTGTGTTAAAATAACCTTGTATTACTTAATGGTGGCCTCCAAATGCAAAAATAAGGATACTTCCACTTTGAATGCACTGAAAAGAAGCTGCTTCCTTAAGGTATGCATTCTCAACTTCAAGAAAGAAGAAAAATTTCTATGCTGAAGTTGCTAAGATTTACTGTATGATAAAATAACTTGAGAGACTGCATTCAGACAACTTTTATTGCTGCACATTATTATTGTTATTGCTTATCTGTTGATATACTAAATTTACAAATTAAAATTTAGCATAGGTATGTATGTAGAAGAAAAAACAGTTTTGTAGGATTCCTGTTCAAGGTTTCAGGATCCACCGGAGTCTTAGAACGAATACCCTGTGGATAAAGGGGCACCACTGAATGTACATAAGGCCAAATCACCTTAATAGAAAGGGTGTGGGTACTAGAAGTACTCAGTTTGAGGCTGGTTCCTCCAGCTCCTCTACATGTGGGGCCCCTGGAAGACTTTGTCATTTGTTTAAAAAAATGGTCTTGCTGTGAAGAGGAAAAGGAAACTTACACATAGCAACAGCTAAAAAAAAAGGAGCTTGGCTTTTGCTTCCAGAGTCCTGCATTCCAGTTCTGGCCCTGCTGTATCCTCACAGAGGAAGCTAGGGCACATCCCTTCCAGTCTCTGGGCTTTTACCCATCTACAAAGTGGAAAGGAATTGATTTTGACAGATTCCAAAGTTCCTTCCCATACCTCCAAGCAGGAGTTGTACTGGCAGCTCTTGTCCTCTAGGCATTTGAGAAAAAGAGAGGAAGGGAGAGAAGAGATAGGCTAGGAGAGAAAATGGGACTTGGCTTGGCTTTGTCTACCAAGAAACCAGCAAATTAACACAGAGCATCTTGGTTTGAATTTCAACAAGAACATGTCAGCAGAGGCTGGGGTAAATGTGGACGGGGTTATGTCACCAGTGAGGTGTGGTGGGTGGGTCATGCAGATGGCAATACCGTGCAGGCCTTGGATGTGGTATTGGCAAACACAGGGCAGGAGCTGGGCTGCTGGCAGGGCGTGGGAATGTGTTGGTTGGGGTGACTCCTCAGGGAAGGGAAGAGAAATAGCTCTTTCCTGAGCATATGACCAGATACTTTCACATGACAATTCCATGAGGATTCTCACATCTGTCAACTGGAGCCTATAACATTCACATCAACTTTACATGCCGGGAAATAGATAGAGTCTAAGAGTTGCAGGAACACACCCAGGTGTAGAGTGGGGATCCCAACCTGGTTCTGTCAGAGCCCCAAGTCAGTCTCATTCTTCTTCCCAGGGACTCGGGGTTGGAGTCACAACTCCCTGAGTCTGGTCGAGTTCCTCAACTGCTAAGCCTCAGGTTCCTCAGTTACAGCATGAAGGTATTGCTGGGCTGAGGATGGAATGAACGATACACTTAGAAGCTCTGAAAAGATGGCCTGGCCTCTGTGCCCCAGACCCACTCTCCTTCTTCACAGGCACAGAAATACCAGCCCACTAGGGAAGGCAGGAGACTGAGAGGGAGGGATTTAGGAGTAGGGATTGAAATACACTCTGATTGACTCCAAGGAAATGGAAGCTGCTTTTGGATCCTTTCTGCTCAGGCCTTGCTGGATAGGTGGCCCTGTCCCCACTTTGTGCTGACACTCAGGCCAGACTGCCTGCCATGGTCTTGCTCTGTTGGCAAAGACAGCAGAGTCAGGTTGAAGGAGGAACTGTGTCTGAGGAATGGTGTGGTGAGGAAGCCTAACCGTGGATCTGGCCCTTTGATGGCACCTGAGACTCCCATTCTTACCGACTCCTCCCAAGACCCAAGACCAAGCTGAGGATCAGCGAGGTCTGATCAGTGGTCACACAACACACCAATAACAGAGCTGGACTCAAACCCATGTCCATCCACCAAAATCTTGGCCTGGTTCTCATGTGAACTCTGGACCAGAACACTGAATGGGCCAGTGTTTCAGCTCTTTGTGACTCAGTTCCTCCATGCATAAAATCAGGGGGATGGACCAGAAGAACTTAGGAGACCTCTCAGCTGCAATGACTCCAACCCAGAGTCCCTGGGAAGAAGAAAGAAATGCAGTGTGGGAGCCGCCATCTTGGAAACACTGACCTCACACCTGCCTTGCAGAGCAGCTGCAGAACAGCTGGTTTGCTCATCTCTCTTGTGTTGAAGAACCTGGAGGCTGGAATGGTAGCAGCTCTAGTAGTCCTTTAGGGGTTAAGGCATAGCTTCCTCCGTGGCTCTGGGTCTAAGAATGTTTCCCAGAATCCTCATCCCACACAGGACCTAACACTGGAGCCATTCCACAGAATCAGTAGACATCTGATGGTGGAGGTGTTTTTGGTTTGTTTCTGGTGCTCTCTCTTTCCCTGTCTTAATTTTAGTAATACTGTACCACTTTAACTGTTCTTAACAGAGTTCAGTGACATTCAGTATGTTCCCATGATTGTGTAATTGTTACAATCATGTCTCGAGAACCAAGTCATCTTTCCAAATGAAAAATCTGTAGCCGGGACTACATAACAAGACACTGTCTCAAAAAAATTTTTTTTTGATGTCATCCTTCCTCTCCTCCCCAGTTCAAAGAAGGGGAAAGGTAGCTCAACAATTTCCTTTCCAAAGAGTCATGGATATTCTTAAGTTCAGCGGTAAGGAGGATGAGTAATAGGAGGTTCCACAGTTCCAGTAGCACAAAATAACTTTAAAGCCTCAAAGTGCCTTTGCTTTAAAGTTTATTAGTGCCTAAAGCTGCACTGTTAGTCTTCCTTTATTTTCCTTGCTTTGGGGTTTTCTTTTTTAAAGTCTCTGTCTCCCTATGCTCCTTAGATCTTGGGAGCGGATGCATAGCTGGTGTTGTGAGAACACTGGGTCACCATGGGGCAGGAAATCCGCTTTCCAGTTCTGGAACTGCCTCTGACTGCATGATCTTAAGAAACCAGCGTGACCTCTGTGAGCTCAGAAAGCCAAAGGAGGTGCAGGACACCCTCATCTGTCAAGGGGGGTAGGACACAGCTCTCAGGATGGTGAGAACCAGGGGGGTGCTTCTTGGGAAGGTGGGATGTGGAGATCCAGTGAAAGGGAGGACAGATCCTACCTCTGGCTGGCCCACTCCTTTCTGCTCATCTCAGGAAGTGCACCAGGGAGAGGATGGGGGTTCTCTAACTCTTGTTGCTGCGGAGGACTCCCAAGCCCACAGATTCTGGAGATGACTCATGGGAAGTTTCCTAAAGGTCATGCTGGTTTTCAGCCTCCTTTTTACTCACCTACATCATGGGCTTGGGTGTTTGCCAATTCTAGGCAGCAATATTTTTGTTTTCCCCCAGGCTCTGATGCTTGTGAGGTGCAGTAAGCTATTTTTACTTGCAACGTTTCTGACACCAAATGTGTGGGTTTTCTCTTCACACCAGCCAATTCTCCAAGACTCTGGGCATCAGTATAGGAGTCTTACAACTGAATCCAACTGGTTCAGTAACCATCCCCAGTTAGCATCCGTGCCTCTGTTCCAGGATTCAGTCTCACAAGATGGCCCTCATTTCAGATGCCAGTCACAGGTGCCAGGTGCATGGATAGTCTATTCTGACTTAGCTCCAGAAGCTGGAAGGTTCCCACATCCCTTCTTGTTTGGGTATCTTATTAAAGCAGCACATAAGACACCAGAAAACACCTTCCTTATGATTGCTCACTTATTATAAAGGATTCAAATGAACAGCCAGACCAAGAGGTACATAGGCCAAGGTTGGGGCATCCTGAGCACAGGAGCTTCTGCTCCTGTGAAGCTGGGACAGGGCACCCTTCTGGCACGTGGCTATAATGTGGAGGCTCCCCAAACTCAGTTGTTTAGGGGTCTTAATGGAGCATTCATTGACAAAACCATTGGCTCTGGTGATTAATTCAACTTGACGTCTCAATTTCCTCTCTCCTCCCCAGTGGCTGAAAGTTGTGCTGAAAGTTCTAAGCTTCTCAGTTTTAGTTTTTCCAGGACCAGTGGCAGCCTCAAAGCATCTAGATGTCTGCACAAGGGATGCTTCATGAGAACAAAAGGGGCTCCTATCATCCTTATCGCGCAGGAAATTCCAAGGGTTTTAGGAGCTCTGTGTCAGGAACCGAGGAAGACAAAAACCAGCTATCTCTCTGTGAGGCTGGAGGCGATGAGAAGGGCCGCCCTCTGTCCAGACTGGAACTGCACACAGTCTTCTGCAGTTTCTTAATGAAGACATTGTTTATCAAGGGAAAGGGAGCCTGGGTTTTCATTCCCTTTTCTCGTGTGTGAAACAGGCATGAGTTCCTTCCTCTTGCTGCATAACAACATGCATCAAAACTTTCTGTCTTAAAACTAAGCACATGTTTATTAGCTCACAGGCTGGCATCGGGAATCTAGGTGCAGCTTAGTTGTGTCTCACTCCGGGTCTCTCAGAGCTGCGGTCAGGATGCTGACCGCAGCTACCCCTGGGCAAGTATTTGTTTCCAGTTCACCGATGCGTCTGGGAGAGGATTCAGTTCCTTTGGTGCATTGGGCTGAGGGACTCAGTTCTGTGCTGGTGGCTGAGCAGCGGCCTCCCCCAGTTCCTGGTCATGTGGGGCCCCCAGAGCACAGTATAGTGGCTGGTTTTCTTTTCTTTTTTTTCCCTCATTACTTTGTTTTAGTGGGTCTCAAACTTCTGTGAGAGATTTCTGATAGGATTGTTTCCATTGAAAAGTGTTGATTTAAAAAACTAATAACTTAAAACCATCTCACACACACAAATGGTCACACAGACAAATGGTCTACAAAGCGTTCTCCTATCTTCCACATGCTGTTATCATTAACCAGTCTTTTACTATTACACTTAAATGGCCAGTGGGGAGAAAGAGCTCTGGAGCTGGTCTCCTGCTGCTGACTCAGGGGGGATGGCAGGTGTTAGAGATAATATTCTTTTAGTCTTCTGAGCTTCTGGGCGGACATGGTGACCTGGCCAGCTCCGGGGGTCTCCTTGTCCACTGCTTTGATGACCCCATAGCAACTGTCTCTTACTGCAAGCACTAAAACAGCCAGAAGAGAAGAGTCAGAGAAGCTCTCCACACACATGGGCTTGCCTGGTGAGGGCAGCATCACCAGATTTCAAGAATTTGGGGCGCTTTTCCGGGTTCTGACTGGACCAGGGATCAATCTTCTCTTTCAGCGCAGCAAACTTGCAAGCAGCGTGAGCTGTGTGACAGTCAGCTCAGGGCACAGCCAGGCCCGATCTGGCCAGGATGGTTCGGGATAATCCCGAGTAGGGAGACAGCTGCTTCCGCCGCTTCGCCATTTTTGCTGTCACCAACGATGTTGCCACGATGAACATTTTTGGCAGACATATTCTTGATACTGAAGCCACATTGTCCCCCCAAAGAGCTTCACTCGAAGCTTCACGGTGCATTTCAACAGACTTTACCTCAGTTGTGACACTGACTAGAGCAAAGATGACGGCTGTGCCAGGATTGAGAGTACCATGTCCACTAGGCCCACAAGGTAGGTACCAACACCACTGATTCCATAGACAGCCCAGAGGGGCAGCCCCAAAGGCTTGTCAGTTAGGTGAGGTAGTGGTATAATATGCAATCCAAAGCTTCAAGCAGAGTGGTTCCACTGGCGTTGCCATCTTTACAAGTGATTTTCCATCCCTTGAACCACAGTATATTAGCACTTGGCTCCAGCTTGTTGTCACCATTCCAACCAGAAATTAGCACAAAAGCTACTGTGTCAGGGTTGTGGCCAATTTTCTTAAAGTAGCTGCTGACTTCCTTAACAACGTCGTCGTATCTCTTCTGGCTGTAGAGTGGCTCAGTGGGATCCACTTTGTTACATCAACAGTGAATTGTCTCACACCCAGCGTGTAAGCCAGAAGGGCACACTCATAGGTCTGCCCATTCTTGGAGACACCAGCTTCAAATTCACCAACACTAGCAGGAAGACTGGGAAAGCAGTCAGCCTGAGAGGTGCCTGTAACTGTATGATAAGGTCTCTGTGTCCTGCGGCATCAGTGATAGTCACACAATACTCATGGGTCTCAAATTTCCACAGGGAGATGTCAGTGGTGACGCCGTGCTCATGCTCAGCTTTCAGTTTACCCAAGACTCGGGAACGTGTGGAGGAACCCTGCCCATCTCAGCAGCCTCCTTCTCAAAACTTCAGTGGTTCTTTTTCGATGCCACCGCATTTGTAGACCAGATGGCTGGTAGTGCGGAACTTGCCTGAATCCACACATCTGATGACCACGATGCTGACGTCTTTTCCTATCCCAGGTTGGCTTTGATTTAGTGATGGTTCTCATGACATTTGTGCTCTCGCAGCAAACTCACTGAAAAAAAGTGGTGGCTGGTTTTATTAAAGGGAGCAGGTTAAAGGGCAAGCAAGGAAGCATGAAATCATAATCCTTCATACCCTGATTTTAGAAATGGCAGTCCCTGACTTTTGCCACACTCTATTTGTTAGAGATAAGTTACCAGATCCAAATGCAAGAGGAAAGGATTATACAAGGGCAGGAATACTAGAAAGGGGAGATCTGGAGACTATCTTAGGGATAACTGAAGAATTACTAGAAGAGTAAAACACCACAATGTTTATGAAAACAATTGCTTTGAAAATGCAAAAGCGTTATGCAAGTGTTAGTTATTTTTGAATTATGAATGTATTCTGCTTGATGTTAATGATAAAATGTAATGGTTCAATGATAACCATTCCTTTTTTGTAGAGAAGAAAAATCATAGCCCATCAGCGCTACAAAGGACATCAGCAACCAACTACCAGGACTTTCATTTTGCAGATAGCGAATGGTGTATGCAAAGTCGTTTGGACAGTGAGAGCAAGTTCCCAGCAGGAGGGATATTTAAATTCCTTGGCCAGTGCTCTTTTCACTTTACTAACTTGCCTTTGCGTAGGGTATCTGAGACGGTTAGTCTAGAGCGTCAACTTGATTGGATGGAGAGGCATTGGGAAATTAGTAACTTGAATTTCTGGGTGTGTCTGTGAAAGTGTTTCCAGCGACAACGGGCACTGGGATAGTGATTCGAAGGGGAAAGCTGCCCCCAATGTAGGTAGCATAGTCCAATAGGCTGGGGGCCAGATGGGATAAAAGTAGCAGGAGGAAGCCCACCAGCAGAGACTGTCTCTTCTATCTCTCTGTCTACTTCCGGCCACCAGAGAGTGACCAGTTTTGCTTCGCTATGCCCTTAAACCTCAGTGGGTTTCCTCACCGCAGGCCCAGGAATAACAGAGGGAGCCGACCATAGACTGAATCCCTTGAAACTGTGAACCAAAATAAATCTGTCCTTCAGTGAAAGGAGTCACTGGTGAGGAGGTAATATGCTATTTTTGACAACCCTTAGGCTGTAACTACTTAATAGGTCCCTCTTGCATATCTGTCTTCCTGAGAAACCACTCTGAAGATACCACCACATATTACAGCAGCCATTGATATTTTCCTACTAATCTATCCATAACTGTGTAAAGTTTGTAACGTTCCTATCCTATTTCATAAATGGATGTATGTTTATTATTATGTGTTTCCTACAACAACCATTGAGAATAGTTAATGATTTTTCAATAGGTCACTCATGTATAGCTCTATTTATTTTCTTTAGAAGCCACTTTGAAGATACCAAAGTATAGTACAACAACTCTTGATAATCTCCTACCTCTTTTGTCTGTAACTCACTATTATTTGTCTATTTGTTTTCCTGAGAAACTATTTTGTAGACAATAATATGTAAAACGATAACCATTGATAATTTCCTACCATTTTGTCTGTAATTTGCTAAGTCCCCCCATTATTATGTTATCCTTCTTTTATTCTTTAAAATAAAAAAAAAAATCTGTCCTACTTTAAGTTCATTTTCTGAGTTATTTTGTCATATTGACCAAAAAACTGACTAATTATACTAAAAAAGAAAAAAATTTCATACTTTCTTAGGAGGAAGAGCTCTGTAAGGTACTTTTTAAATTTTTTAAAATCTTTTTGAGACAGTCTCACTGTGCAGTTCAGGCTGGCCTTGAACTTACTCTGTAGCACAGAATGGTCTCAAACTCACAGTGATCCTCCTGCCTCAGCCTCCTGAGTCTTGGGATTACAGGTGTGCAACACCATACCTGGCTTTAAGGTACTTTTTAATGCCTTGCCTGTGTGATGGACGATATAAATTGAAATAGGTAGATGGTGGCTTTTAAATCAGTGAACAGTAGAAGAGTGGCTGGGCTACTCCCCACTGGGCAGGAGAGTTCAGGGGCTCTTAGTCTTCATTGCTTTCAGAGCCACCCATGTAGAGGCTCAGAGACCTGACTGAGTTGGTTTAGGGTGGGTGCAGTGTGGGCCCTGGGCAGTGTCTGAACTCCTCCGGGGTCTGGTGCACAGCCGGGTTGGCAGATGCCTGGCGTGACAGTCATTCAGAGGAGGGCACGGCCATTTAATGTGCCGGGCAGGTCTGGATGCAGAATCGGAGCAGGCCAAACCTGCTCCATGACTTGCTTTTGAATGAGTTTCATTTGAACACGCTCAGTTACTGATGTTGACGGCGGCATTTGTGCCACAGTAGCAGTTCAGTAGTTGTGACTGAGCCTCTGTGGCCTGCACAACCTGAGAAGTCTTAATTGCTTCTTTATAGGAAGTCTGTGCTGACCCTGAATGGGACGAAAGGGAAGACCTTGGAAATGATTTCCAGGGAAACAATTGTAGAAGCCAGGTCAAGCCCTGGAAGGGGTTTGAGGTTCCAGTGAGGGGCAGAGGAGGATGTGGGGCCCTGAGGACAGACGCCCTGGACGGGAATGGGAGGAGTGACTGAGTGGGGAGGGGGCAGCGGCAGTTCCTGTGCAGGTGGAAGAGAACAGCAAGGAGTCCGAGACAAGTCAGTGAGACGGCAGGGTCCCCAGGGAAGGAGGTGCCGCAGAGCCAATGCATGAGCACTGGGGGAGCTGCGCAGCACAGGAGTGCTCAGTGGGGCCCTGTATGGTAGATGCCAAGGCGGCCAAGCCCGAGGAGACACAGCTGGATCTGGCTATTGCCAGGTGATCCAGTTGTTCCAGAGGGTTTGTGAGGGGCATACGATCAAAACCTAAGTAGTTCCTTAGAGAGAGCAAAGATGAAAGAAAAAAATGGTGGGGCTGTAAAGGAAAACAGAGATGACTATCTGAAGGATTTGCTACATAAGCACAATAACAGGCATTTTCACGAAGGAAAAAAGTGTATCTATTGAGCACATAAAAGCAAAATGAAAAAAGATCATTCAGTATTCAGAAAAAGCCTGGCCTCAATTTTCAAATAACTGCCCATTGTTGGGGAATGTGTTGTTATTTATGTTTTCGGGTGCCAGTGAACTGGAAGTTTGTTCTCTTCTTGCTCTCCCTCTTTGTCCTCACATTGCTGTCTTTCTCTGGGGCCATGGACTCACATGTGTGCCCGATTATATGGAAGCATCTGTAGAGCTCTCAACAGTGATTTATATTTGCAGTCATCTTTCATGGGAACAGGTCTTTGCATGACTGAGTTCTGCAGAAATCCCTTGCTACAGAGCCAACTGCCTACATGCCAGTTGATTCAGGCACCATCTCTCTTGGTTCTGACATTCCCGCCCTTCTGCTCTTGATAACACTGACCTTGTTCTGAAGCTGACTTGTGAAGTGGCCTGGGAGACCCTGCTGGATGTCAGATGTGCAGATGTGGGAAGGGTGAGGTGTCACTGTCACTGGTGGAGGTGTTGGGGTCAAGCAGATCGGCCTCAAACATGGCTCTTTGCACAGCCACATGGTCTTGGACAGGCTGTGTAACCTCCTGAGCCTCATTTCCTTCAGCTGTAAAACAAGGGAAAAGAACCCAACTTCAATGAGTTGTCAGAACTAAATAGGTTAAGATGTGTCACATAGAAGCTAATGGGTTTCTGCAGGAGATGTAAGCCTAGATGGGAAGACACTAGCTGTGTCTTAAAGACATAAATCCCCCAGCCTTTTTATTCCTAGTACTTGTTTTTGACATCCATGGAGCTTTATTACACATGGATAGGATGCCTTTATCACTGAAAAAAAGGCCATATCTTTTCTGCCTCGGTTTTCCCACCTGACAAATGGATATAACAGGAACACTGGGTGCTCGGAGGGTTATGTGACCTATTCATCTAAAGTGCCCGTGGTCTCACTTGCTGTGTGGAGAATGAAGTAATGCTAGATGTTATGAACATCCTCTTTTCCTCATTCCCTAAGCAGAGTCTGGAGTACTTTAGGTACTCAATACACCTTCCTCAGATGAAAAATAACTAAATGAAGAAATGGCTCTAACTTAAGAAACAAAAGCTTTCTATAAAAAAGCAAAAACTTCAGCATTCAAAATTCATCCAGCATCCAAAAAGTATATACTGGTATACTCTGTGGGTTTCAAGTTTTAGAGACTGAAGACAGGCAGGTTTCATGGGTAGGGAACATCTCAGACCACAGCAATCTGCCTTGACCTTTATATGTCCCAGAGAGCTCTCAAAGTTCCTCTGAGGTCCTCTGCTCTTCTACGATACAGGGAAGGGGAACATTATTATCCCCACTTCACAGGTGAAGAAAACCAAGGCTCAGGGAGTCAAAGCTGGGAAAGGACAAACTTCTAATTAACCTGCAATCTCCCCCACTGTCCTCATCAGTATAAGATCCTTCTCAGCATAAGATCACTGCCACCCTCTGAGTCACCAGCTAATCCCCTCACCATTTTCCTCAATGTAAATGAAATCAGTCAGTACCAAGATTCTGGCTGTCTCGTGGCCTTTTGTTCCCCATGAACAATTGGTCATCCCAGACCCCTGTTGCATCATCCTTTTGTCTCTTCCTCTTTCTTTTTGTGATGTGCCATAACACCTTGCAGGAGACTGGGGCCCACTGCAGAGTTCCCAGTAGGTTGGTCCTACTACTTTTACACCATTGAGGCCCAACACCATTTAACTAAAGGGCACAGTGTTCTGGCATGTCTCCAAGGGTGGCGTGGGCTATTTGCTATATGTAAGGCTTCCAAGCAATCACTCAACACCCAGGCCATTTATAATAGAGGACTGGGACTAAAAGCTTGCATATTGGTCTGCTTTCTGCTGCTATAACACAATACCCATGGTTGGACTGTTTATAAAGAAAAGAAGTTTATCTAGCTCACCTTTTTGTAGGCTGGAAATTGAACTCAGGTGGACTCTATCTGCAGCATAATGTGGTAGGAAGGAAAAATGCCCAAGAGAAGAGGAGGTCAAGCACACAGAGCAGGCTCATTTTATTATACCAAGTCATTCTTGGGAGAAGTGACTGGGACCCCACGAAAACGACATTAATCCCTTCCAAGGGGCAGCACCTCCAGCAGCCTAGTCACTTTCTGCCGGTCCCCTCCTCTTGAAGGGGCCTTCTTTCAGCAGCACCACGCTACAGATAAGCTTCCAGCACATGAATACTTGGGGGACATTCTCATGCCATAGCCAAGCCATAGCTACTCGTCTCACCTGGGAACAGCCCATGTGTCCAGTGGAGAGACAGAGTGATGCCTCTGAGAACAGGACTGGTTCCTGCAACACACCAGGAGATACTCTGAGGAGGATCATGAACATGTGTTTCCTTCAGAGGAGAATGGCTGATTTTATCCCAGGTCCTGGTATCTTCAGGCCTGGATAGGGAACAAGCAGGCAGACAGCAGGGTATGTGCTGTTTAGGTTGGGCACGATTCTGTACCAGGTTCTTTGCTATGTTCTTTCTTTCCTTAAATCCTCATGGCTCACACCAGCATCCAGAATGTGGGTATCTCAGTACAGATGAGGAAACTGAGGGAGGACATGAGAGTTGACCAAGTCATGGAGGAGATGAGAGACCTTTGAATTTAGGTCTGTGCAACTCCGAAGGGAAGATGTGGTGTTGGAATGTGGCTCAGGTTGGGACTGACTGGTAAAGAACTTACCATGCCCTCTGCAGTGGATCAACAACTAGTGGTCAAATGAGTAAGCATGCTGCTGGGTGTGGGGGGCCCACCTGGGGATTGTTGCCAGAAGCATAAGAGGCAGACCTGGAGAAGAAGAAGTGAGGCTGTTGGGAGCTGGTGGAAACTGTAAGGGGGTGTTGTTCTCTTGGAGGAGCTTGTCATGCTGGCTTTCCTGATGAATTTGGCTGTTTTCATCCTCCAAGGAGCTTGGGGCCTTTTTTGGGCTGAGAATAGCTTCGGTTTACTTTAGGAGAGCTCAGGTCCTTACTTTGAGCATCAATTCTTGACTTTAGAGGGGAAGATGGTGCAATGCCAGTCTCCTGGAACAGCTTACTGCACTGGCTTTCCTGATGGGAACTCAGCTGTCTTCACCATCAGAGGAGCTCGGGACCTCACTGTTGGTGAGGATGGCTGTGGTACTTTTCAGGGGAGCTCTGGTTCTTACTTTGAGCATTGCTTCCTGGCTCCAGTGCAGATCCTGCACCCTGCTGGCACAGACTTTCTAGCTTCCACCACTGACCTTTGGGCCATCCCAGTACAGATCCATGAAACAGGCCTGTATGAGACATTGTTATGGGCTCTGGTCCTCCAGCTGGACTTGTGGGAGGCATTGTTATGAGCTCTAGGTCTTCAGCAGGACTCATGCAGGACATTTCTATGGGGTTCCGGCTAGATTCCTTGGTCTTAGTGTGTGGACAGATTTCCTGTACTCTTTTGTATACCATTCTTTGGGTAACTATTATAAATAATCTTATAAATATGTGTCCTGTATTGTATTGTTCACCTTGCAAATAAGATCCAAATTGTAACACCTTCCTTGTCTCTCTTCACTATCACCTGCCTTCCTCCAGCTCCTGTGTGCTGGGGTGGCATTTGAACACTGGAAGGACAGCTGCCCAGCGAGACTGGGTGGAGGTGGGGATGGTGCTGTGCATCCTGGTACCAGACTGACTCCACCAGGAGGAAGGAACACCTGAGTGGTAATGTCACACAAGAGGCCTCCTTTTCTTGTTTACATGGGGCAGCACACAGAGGGAAAGTGTAGCTCTCTTTCCCTGCAGCCCCCAGTAGTCCCTTGGGAGCCCCAGCTATTCCTGGTGTCACCTTCAGGCTTCACCCTCCACAGAACAATTCATTATGAACTCATCTTTGCTCCTAGGATCCAGTTCTGGGAAGCCTACTTTCCTGCCAGGGGAGGGCCTGGAGAGAGGCTTCTGGAGCTGGGCTCCCAGGTGAGAGGAAGTGACCAGGAAGGGACTTCCCGTGGGGAGAGCTGGTCAACTTGGTGAGTGTGATGTCTCCTCTTTTTGTTAAAGTTATTTCCTGTTGTGCTGATAACTCCCTTCCTCCAACTCTGAATCTTTATAAAAGTCTGTTTATCAGGGAGGTCTCGTATTTTGTTATCCAGCTATATCTATTGAGTTAAAACAACGGAAATATGAGTACAAGAGAAGAACAAGAAAAGGAATCTGGGGAGGTAGGCGGTGCAGCATCTGCACGGCAGGAAAGGTACCCTGCATGTGATAGCACTGCCAGCCCCAGGTCTCACTGGAAATATTTGAACTGGCGCGCGGGTTCTTACAGTTACTCAGGGGCTGGGGAACTAGCTCAGCAGTGCAAGTGCCTGTCTGGCAAGTGCAAGGTCCTGAGTTCCATTCCTAGCACAAAAAAACCGTAAAATAAAATAAAGTTACTCAGGTGTTTCCTAGAAGGCCCAAAGACTTGGAGATGCTGGGTTACGTGAGAACTGCACAAGGAAAGAAATGTAAATGCCCGGTGGACAGTAGCTCAGTGCACGTGGATTACCTTTCTCAAGGAAATCCTTTGCATTGTGGGTCAGTTCCCAACCTTAGTTCTTCCTTAAGGAAAAGGATGCTTATTTTGGGAGCTGTACTGGGGAACAAAATGCCTCCCTCCTGCAAGATGCCCAGGTCTTTGCCCCTGAGACTTGCAAATATGTCACCTCATATAGCAAAGCCAAGGGTGCTGAGTGGAGGAGGCTGTCTAGGGGCTCAGGGTTCTCACTGGGCCGGAGTCTGAGTAGGACGGTGAGGACAGAGCAGTCCGCAGCGCTGGGACGACTGTCAGTGAGGAGAAGAGGACCAGGAGCCAGGAAACACAGATGGTTTCTGGAACTGGGAAAGGCAGGGCCTGATTTCTTCAAGTCGCCGGTAGGAGTGCAGTCTGGTCAAAGCCTTCATTTTAGATTTCTAAGCTCCAGAACCACAAGATAATAAAGTTGCGGCATTATATACCACATTTGTGGTAATTTGTTATAGTAGCAGTAGGAAATCAATGTCAGTCCCTCTTTCTTCCATTCTTTTTTTCTTTTTGACTTTCTTTAAAAGGAAAAAGGAGAACCAACCCAATTCCCTTTGGAAGTATTTCCTGTTAGCCGTGATATTGTTTTTTCTGATGTGAACTCTCAAAATGGAAAAGTGGCCCCCACCACTTACCATACTCCACTTCCCTTCTTCCTCATCTTCCCCCTTCAGCCCGATCAGTAGGGCCAGAGGAGATTTCCAGCTCTAGACCATGTGTTAACCTGGTCCAGAGATCAGAGTTTGTTCACCTACAGACAATTCCTCACCGCCCCTTGGCTGGTGAGATCACTTTTCTCCATCCCTGTGGTCAGTTTTGAACCCAGGCCGCAGCCCCTTGACTCATCTTTCTCCTTCTGTCTTCTTCTGGAGCTCGGTTCCTAGCAGATCTGCTACCATCAGGTCACTTCCTCCAGCACTCCAGTGGCTCTTGTTCTCTTGATTAAGCCCAGGTACCTTGTGAGATGTTTAAAGACCTGCCTATCAGCTCTAAGCTACCATTTTGGTATCCATTGGTACCACTCCCCCTAGGGTGCTATACTTGTCAACTTCTCTGCTCCTTGAATGTTGCCACATTGCCCTCTCAACTGGAATGTGCTACCTGTTGCTTATTTATACAAAAGTCTGCTCACCATATAGAACTTTGGAGGTTCTCAACATTGGAATGCCCTTGCTATGCTTTGGGAATTTTCTACTTTATGTTTGACCTATGCTTGACCAGTAGATAACTTTCTCCTAGCCCCTGAATTTGAAGCTAGTGCTGCAAAGAAGCAGGAAGATGATATATCCTCTTTGCTGGTGTGGTGGCAGTAACGTCCACTTCATCCACGGCAATAGGGACAGTGAGGTTCATGGTAACAGCTGGGGTCCAGGTTGCTATCTTCAGGCCACTATCGAAAGGTTTAGGCAGTGGGCCAATTTCATGGTAGGATTTTAGCTCTGATTCTGGTTGTAAGACTTGCCATGCTTTCTCTTTTCTGAGTCAAGTTCTTCAGCCTTCCAAGAAATTGTACATGGAGCTTCCCCAGAGCTTTCTAAGTTACCTTTTCAGCAGGGGGAGTTTGATTTGCTTGTTACCAAGCAGAATAAGGTATTCAAGTTCTACTGTTTTTTAAAGCTTCTTTGACTTTCCCTCACATGAACCTTTTCTTCCTTTTTTGTGCTCCTGCATGCATTACTTCTATTTTTAGTTGTAGTTGAAACACGAATTTGCTGATGTTTTAGGTCAAAAGCAGCTGAATTGTTGCAACTCCATAGACTTTACCCTAACACTTTCATCATTTACTTCCTAGTGGAGTTGGTCCCACTTGTATCTGTTCCCTAAAAGACTATAAACCATAGAGGGTAGGGCCACAAAGGCACTGGTATTAGTGGCTTTGGGTAAATAAGGACAGAAGATACATTTGAGAGAGAGAGAAATATCATCCCTCATGTGGCTTCTATGGCTACATACTTTCTGGGTGCTTTTATACACCATCTTCTGTAATCCCTACTATAGCACTATAAACTGTGAGTGTCCCCATTTCACAGAAGAGAAAACAAGTTCCAAGAGTATCAGTGCTTTTTGAAGGACTATATGTCTTAGTTCTTGGGGTCATACTGTTTATAATTGAGCTTACTAATCTTTCTCCTGAGAAGTTGTGAAGTTATTCATCATTCACTCCATTCATCATCCATCCATCCAATCATTCATCCATTCATCCATCCTCTGTCTATCCATTTTATCATCAATCTGTCTCATCCATCCATTCATCTATCCTCCCTCTATCCATTTATCATCAGTCCATCTATCTGTCCATCCATCCATCATCCATCCAACTATCCACTCATCCATCCAGCATCCATCCACCTGCCATCCACATACTCATTAAATTAACTCATACATTTATGCACTCATGTTTCTCACATGCTCAATCACATACACATTTAATCATTTTGTAACCCTTTTCTCCCATTTCCTCCTTCAGCTAGTTACTTATATCCTTATTTTTGGCATGCTCATTTATTTATTCACTCTGATTCATTCTTCTATTCACTCGGTAGCTCCATTTAATCATATTCTAATTCATTTGCTTGTTCTCTGACCCTTGCATTCATTCATTTTCTTTGGTCATTTAGTCAGCAAATGTTTATTGAGCCTGTTATGTGTTCCAGGGGCCCGGATGCAGTTATCTGTGACTTGCACAGGAGGGTTGTTGCAGTCTTTGTCCTCTCTGATAAGCCCCTGGGGAAGCATGCTTTGTGACACGCATCTTCCATGGAGGCCAGCGCAAGTCCTGCAGCTGCCAGGACTCTTTCCTAACTGGGGAGGCTCTTGGTGAGGCAACACATCTTCCCACAAAACGTTACCTGTTGCCATCTCCCAGGAAGCGAGTACAGAAAGCTTTCAGCTTTCTCAGTCTTTTGTCCCTGCCCCCTCAGAGTCCCCTGAAGCCATTGGCCTTGCTGGCTCTGTGCAAGGGCTGAACAGTGAGGCACCGGGTGGAGGCAACTCCCGCGGAGATAGGAAGCCTGTTCTGTGGGCTTATCTCGGGTCTATGAGGCAACTGAGCTTGGCGATCTCACCAGCAACTGTTGTTTTCGTATTTATCTGAGGATGGGGGTGGGGGTGGGGAGGTGGGAGTGGGCCTGAGTTGCAGCTAAAGGAATTTAGATTAGACACCTGGAAGGCCTTCCCAACATTTGATGCTGTAAGGCCAGAGGAAGGTAGTGCAGATGCCTTTTGTCCTGAGCCCATGGTGCAATAGTTGTTATGCCCAGGAGTTCAGCGCATGCGTAGTGAACACAGCACTAGGTGTCTGGAGGTGGGGATCAGAAGCCCTTTGCTGCCACTCATTCCCACAGGGACTCTCTTTTTTGGTACCGGGAATCGAACTCAGGACCTTGCGCTTGCCCGGCGGGCGCTTGCGCCACTGAGCTATATCCCTGGACCCCATTGGGCCTCTTTCTATATTTTGCCATCTGAGTCTGTGTCTTTATCAACCTTGTAGGCCGTGATGAGGAGAATATAAGGTGATACATGAACGAGGAGCCCAGCCTGCGCCTGGTGCACAGTATGTGTTGGAAGAACATCTGTGACATCCGGAGTCCGACAGGCCTGTGTTCCACGACAGTGCCGTGAAAACACATCCAGCGAATTCCCGCCAGAGTTTGCCTGACCCACACAGAAGGCTCCTCCGTGCAGTACACCGCCGTCAGTTTGGGAGTGGTGAGGCAGACCGTGTCATGTTGAGAGCTGGGTGTGGGCTGGGGAGTGAATCAGAGGAGGGAGGCCAGATGGACTGGAAGTCCGTGGAGAGGACACTTCACCATCTCCCAGCCCCGGACTGGAGAAGCTGGGAGAGGAAAGGAGCCAGAGAGGGCTGCGCGGAGGAACCTGCGTTCAGGTTCTGCTCTTCGGAAGGGGCCTCCAATTGCTAAGGGAGCCCTGCAGAGGGAACCGGGAGCTCCATCCTGAGCTTCTGCAGAGGCCCCGGTGAGGCAGCCAAGGGTGATCTCGGGAGGACTGGGTCTTAGCTGCCTTTGCTCTGTAGGGGGCAAGTGGAGAAGGTCTGAGCAGGAGCGGTGGAAATTGTTCTGGGCTCTCCCCTCAAGACTGTGCCAGAAGAACCCGGAACTCCTTCTGTACTGTTTTTTTTTTTTTTTTTTTTTTTTTTTTTTTT
>NW_004955461.1:589586-661454 GCF_000276665.1 Chinchilla lanigera
TTTTTTTTTTGGTTTTTCTCCGGTACCGGGAACCGAACTCACGACCTTGCGCTTGCCAGGCAGGCGCTTTTGCCGCTGAGCTAAATCCCCAGCGCTCGGAACTCCTTCTGAAGCACGGTTTGGTCCCATTGCTCTGAGCCTGTCTGTGTCCCTAGTCTCTTTGATCCAATAAATCCACTAGAGTTTGGTTCAGGGAGATGATCTGGACTTGGGGAAGGTCTATGAAAGTCAGGGTTCTTTTATTGAACACTAAGTCATGTGCTAGGTCTTGAGGGCACATCAGAGAGTGTTGAAAAGAAACATCTAGTCATTCAAACAAAAACTGTTTACTGAGCACATGCTACGTGCCTGACATCATTCAAGGCTGTGGGTTTCCGACAGGGACAGAGACAGATAAGGGGTCTGCCTGCTCGGTGCTCAGCCTGGGACTAGCACGGTGAGCAGGCCAGCAAAGTCTGTTTATGCCTACAGAGCAGACCTCCATATTCCCCAAATCCAGTTTAGTGCTTCTTTTTTTTGGTCTTTTTGAAACAGGGTTTCTCTGTGCAGTTCAGGCTGAGCTTGAGCTCACTTTGTAGCCCAGGCTGGCCTCGAACTCACAGCAATCCTCTGCCTCAGCCTCCCGAGTGCTGGGATTACAGGCATGCGCCACCATGCCGGGCTTAGTGCTTCTTTTATATGCCTCCTATACTCATGTGCATGGGAAGTTCAACTTCCCTTCCCAAATCCACTACAAGTCATCGCACAAGGACGTGTCTGTGTAGCACACTTTAGTGAAGGTTTAGGGCGCTGGGGGGGGGGTGTTATACTGTGACACGGTGGATATGTTAAGTTGGACTTAGTTAACCCTTGCATTTTTCACACTTCTTAAACTGTCTAATGCTGGCTTTGTCAGCATCTTTCCCCGACTTCCTGCATCTCTGCACCTGAGCCATCCTCCTTAGTGGCAGACAAGGTTCCAACAGTTTGAGTTGCAAGTAGCATTTGCCCCCTTGGTCACATTTAAGATCACTTGCACACGGTCTGTTGTTCTTGCCTCATGGAAAGTTCCTTGCCAGACCTAGCTCAAGCCCCTGCCCTCTGTGAACAGTTTGAAAATAGTCATTCAGCAAATAAGCAAACATAGGAATGAGAACTTCAAATCACTATCACAAAGAAACTGCATGACCTGCATCTTTGAGAAGAAAAAGAGCAAGTTAAGTTGTTCATATGATGCCACGTGGGGTTCTGAATTACAGGATGATGTCTAAATACCGGGACTTGACAGTTACCCTTTTGTTCTCCCTGCTAGGTTGGCGAGGTGGTCACATGGGCTTTAGAGGCAGATGCCCTGGCTCTGCACGCTGGCCCTTGCACCGTGCACCCCTGGGCAAGCACTTACCTCTTGCTGGCCTTCGTGTCCTTCTTTGTGTAATCGCACATAGAGAGGGCAAGGAAGCATAGACCCCAGAACTGTATCTCTGAACTAAAATCTCAGCTTTTCTACATGTAGCAGTAATCTGTACTGGCAACTTCTCATCATTTTCATCTGTGAAACCGGGTAACAATATTATATACCATGTAGGGCTGCTAGGGTTAAAGTTAGGGCACAGAGAAAGCACAGTGAGAACTTGGGTTGTTACACACCTGAGAAGGAAGCTGGGATAATACCTGTCAGCTACCTACCTAGGCCGGGATATTGTAGCTGTTCAGTACTTTCAGTACTTTCTAATTGTCATTATTGTTCATAATTTATCAAGTCAGATGCACATTCCTTCTCTTTCTGCCACCTGTGAAGGTGGTCATTTGGAGAAGCAAGTGCTCAAGAGGTAGTTTTCACTGTCTGCACATCAAGCTTGTAGGATGACGGCGGCTGCTCGGGAGAAAAGCCACAGATGAGAGCGGGTACTCCCTGAAGGGCAGCAGCAACCTTCCTGTGGTCACCCTGGCTCCACGCCTCTCAGAGGAGGACTGTGGGGAAAGCATGCCCACGGAGAGTTCCGAGTCAAAAGTGACCCAGAGGAGCTAAATTCTGCATGAGTCCAAGTTTTAGGAAAACTTTAAGCAATTTGTCTTACTTTCATGAGTGCATGAGGCTGATTCCTTCTCAAGAAATCTAAAAAAAGCCTTCACAAAATAGAAATATACATTTTAAGTAGTCAAGATCCACTATTATGCTTTAATAGGGAGCATTTTTTCCTTCTTAAAGCTACATAAAATAATAATGCAGCTCACAGTTGCTGTGTCCTGGTGGTGCCAGGCCTGTTCACCTGCCACCTGGTGTCTGAGCAGCTGGCTTCTGTGGCAAGGCAAGTGCCCTGGGAGTGGGACAGGGACAGATAGAGGCTGAGGCTCTGTCTGGAGCAGGCACAGTGCCTTCACGCAGCCAGGCCTTTGTGCTCTTGCTTCAGCAGCCCGCTACCAGCCAAGCTCTCTGGGCTTTTCTGGGTGGCCTGGTCTTGGCTCGCCCTCAGCCCTCAGACAAGTCAGTTTGCTTCACCCAAGCAAGTTACAGCCTCCTGCGCTGAGCCTCACCCTTGGCGGTGTGCATGGCAGGCCTGGATCAGGCAGGCAGGTGGGTCTGATAGGGAGGATGGGGCAATTCCTGGCCAGCACGATCTTGCAGGGATTCTGGGTTTGCGCTCACGGCTCAGCGCACAGGTGAGGAAAAGATGGATGGGGACTTCTACTCAGTGAAAGTGACAGGCCTGCCCGAATATCACTGAGTCTCACAAGTAGGTGTGTTCACCAGTTTCCTTGTGCCCAGGAACTAAAAGAAATCAGGCCATGTCCTCTGTCCCCAACTCCCTGATATGAAATTCTCTAGGCGTTCCCTTGAGTTTGTACAGGGAAGCAGGGACTCTGTTTGCTGGGAAGAGGAGGTGATGATCACTCCATCTGGTGACCTTGGGAACAGGTGGTGACATGTGCATGTCAGGGAGGGAAGAGCGCAGGATGGGGCAAGAGGGTGAAAGAGATAGCTGATTGTGTTTATTGCCCACGTTGCACGTGGGGAGTCTTAAGAACACCCACACCTTTCTGAATATCACTCCCAAGGTGTGATTACATATGTGCGTGTGTTTGTGTGCCCAAGTCCAAGTTCCCTGGCTAATGAGTGGAAACTTGAATACACTGTGTGCTGTGAATTCATTTCCCAGAAAAGAGATGATTTGGTTTGGCCATTCCTCTTTTGAAAACAATGAAAAAGAAAAGAGGAGAAAGAAAAAAGAGAAAGCAAATCCTCAAAAGACAACCTGTTCTGTGTTCTCTCTGTAGGTTTTGCTACATTGCCATCACTTATTTATTTGTTGGTTGGTGTTTGATTGATTGATCCATTGTGTGAAAGTGTGTTGAATGCCTATGTCTCAAGATTTGTGCTCGGAGCAAGGGGCACAGGGTAATGAAATAGGGGCTCCTTGGATCAGGGAGACCTCTGAAACAGCAAATAAGCAAATGCCTGTGATAGGAAGCACTTGCTTGAGTCACTCACTCCTTCCTCCTTTGAAGTAGGCGTTGCTAACTATTTTATAGATAGTGAAACTCCAACCCCAAGAAGTGAAACAGTGAGAAGAGATAAAGGGTGATGGGAGTTCAGAGCAGTGAGTTGCAGTTTCTGCTCAAGAGTGTGCAGTTCAGAACAGCCCTGGAGGAGGTGGCTTCTTAGCATGGCGATGACCCAGAGCAGCTGGAGAGCTGAGGGCCCATTAGCTGCGGCCCACAGCACATAGCCAGGGTTAGCCAAGAGCAGCTGGAGAGGCCCTTGGCTAAGCCTGAGCTTCTGAGACCTTCCGTTGGGTTCAGTTCCAAGAAAACAGGTCAACACCCTGTCAGACAAGGAGTCGTCCCACAGCGCTGTATCATCTGGAGTTGCCCAACCCCAGTGGGATGAGCAGCTGTGCTTGGGGGACAGATCAGCCTGGAAACACCACAGGCAAGTCTCCTCTCCTCTGAGCAAATAAACCCGTCCAGTAAGGCTCCAAGTCTATGGCAACCTAGGTATGGGCAAGAGCTTCCCCTGCAGCTGTGACCTCTATTGCTTATTCATTCATCCTGCAAATATTTACTGAGAATTTACTCTGTGCCAGATGCTCTGCTAGACAGTGAAGGCACAATCTGTAATCACAAACTTAGTCTGGTAAAGGGATGGAGCAGGAATCAGTTGATTACTGCAGTACTACAAATCCGTATTGTTATGTGCCAAGCATGGTCTTAAGTGCCTTTCATCATCACCTTGGAGGCTGGCTGCATTATTATTATTTTACAGAGGGAGAGATAGGGCCATAGAGGGATTAAATGACCTGTTGAAGGTCACAGAGCAAGTACAAGGCAGAGCTGAAATTGAAAGCCAGGCGGACAGGCTTCAGAAGCCTCTCTCACAGTGCTACACACCTCGCAATCATACAACCGGATGATTTACCCAGCGTGACTACCGAATCACAAAACAGGGGTCCTAGTCAGGCCCTGCAGTACATATTGGTGATCTCAGAGCTCCGGGACCACAAGGCAGGGAGACCACATGTTTGATCCCAGCCTGGGCAACTTAGGGAGACTCTGTCTCAAAACAAGAAAGTAACAAGGGCTAGGGGTATAGCTCAGTTCAGTCCCCAGGGCTGCATAAAAAGAGTTCTTGCCAATCCAGTTGGTGTCAAAGGGGAAGGAGGGGCTTTTGGGAGAGGTGGACTCTGAGGAGCTTGAGGGTGGCTGGTGGCCCCTGTCTGAAAAGGGTTCCACACAATGGGTGGAACCCGAAAAGGCTGATGGCAGCAGGCAGCTCAGATGGCTTCAGGAACTGTGAGGACGGCAGTGTGGCTGGAGGAAAGCAGAGGAGATGGGAGCAGAGGCGGAGACAAGCAGTTGTCACCGCTGAGGAGGCAGCTCCTTCTGGCCACTGGGAAATATAGCCCAGTGTTACTCTAGGTTCCCAAGAACTCCAGGACCCATAAACAAGCCAGTCACACACGGGCCCATTCAGAGAGTGACTGCCTTTGTGTAAATAAACAAGCCCTTGCACAAATCTTTGCACTTGCAGTGACAAAGATACCTACTGAGGCCATGCCCTTAGAGTGGCCTGGGAAACCAGCGGCACAGTGACGTAGCCTGCTCGAATTTCAGTTTCATCATCTGAAAAGCAGGTTTTGTAAGAGGCCCTCATGCACAGCAGAGGTGGAGCCTGAGAGAATGTGTGCGGGGGACTCAGATGTCTTCATCTCACTGTTAGCAGATGTTCACAGGACAGACCTTGGAGTCAGGAGCTTTGTGGGAGATTTTAGAGTAACAGCTTTCAAATGCAGTTTACAAAAATCTTTGAGTATGCAGGAAGATGCTAATAAGAACAGTGGGTGGTTTCTATTACATCACCATCCCCTCTGTCCCAGGAGCAGTGTCCCATCATTGTCAGGGTAGCATGCCTTGGAACACACTTGGAGCTCCGACCAGAGTGTCAGCAACGGTGGGGTGCCAGTTGTGGAGGTGACTGTCCCATGGGAGACAAGACAGCGACACCATGGCCTCTCTGCTTGCCTCTGGACTTCTTTGAATACAGCTAGTTCCTTCCTTGAAGTTCTATCTTTTTGTTACCAAGTCATTCTCAACAGCCACCAAAGGCTGATGTGCTGCACCAGGTTTAGATACTGTAGAATGTGGGCATGTACTTCTGCTCACTCCAGCAATGGGTGGAGTGGAAGCAACATGCACCAGGACCAGCAGCCTTCTGTGAAGACCAGGCGCAATGAACCCTGTTGGTCATACTGGTGCAGCTGTCAGTGACACTAAACATGGCATAATTCCCACGCAAGGGAGGTTATGGGACCACAAGTGCACCGTGTATTGTCTATATGCTGGAAAATGTTTGCCTCATTTCACTTAATGGTTTCATAAATGTCCACGTCCATGTATCTGTACATGTGCATACGTACATAAATCTATAAAACCTTAAATTTGAGTTTGTTGTGCCCAGGTTCTTTCTTATTCTGGCCTTAGAGAATTATCTTTTCATTTTTTTTATTAGTCCATGTTTGCAGTGCAGAGTGATTACATTCTCTGGGGAGGTGGTCATGTACACAACACATCTTTTGATTTCTCCTTCCCCTCCTATATTCTTTTTTAAGCTTTCATGTATGCTTAAATTTTTAATTTTATAAAACTGATGATACAGCTTTGTAAGCCTTTACTATGTAATTCTACAGGTTGGTCACAATAACAATATACTAGAGTCAGCAGAAGTTTGAGCCATATATATTTGAGAGATGGTTCACTCTGTAAGTCAGGCTGGCCTTGAAGTCACTATGTAGCCCAAGCTGGCCTTGAACTTGTGGTGATCCTTCTGCTCAGCCTCCGGAGTGCTGGGACAGTCTTATGTTCTTAAAATGTACATTTATGTGATCCTTGTTAGGCATGGTGGTACATGCCTGTAATCCCAGCACTCAGGAGGCTGAGGCAGGAGGATTGCCAAGAGTTCAGGGCCAGCCTGAACTGCGTAGTGAGACTCTCTCTGAAAACAAAACAAAACAAAACAAAACAAAACAAAACAAAACAAAACAAAACAAAACAAAACAATCTGATCCTCAGTCATGAGCATTACTGTTGATTGTTTTCTGAAAGAAAAGGAAAAAGCTATCTAAACTTTGTAGTTAAGAAATCATCTAAATTCCCAAGATCTGTTTTTTATTCCATAACTTTTTAAATACTCATTTTAAAGGAGGATTTCTTAACTACAAATTCTTCACAGCAATTATTTTTTGAACTGAGTCTTCTATCTTTCCTAAATGGTTTTGAGTTTTTCATTGTTTTACTCAGATGTTAAATAATGAAGAGAGAAAGGAAGAGTGAATATGGCTAATTTTGAAGTTCTCTGAAAAACATTCCTGAGATATTTAATATATGATGCACACAAGACAAATTCAAACTTGGGAATTAAACTCAGCACCCTGCTCAACACTTGATCTTTTCAGAATTGCTCCTCCATTCCATTTCCTGCGTGCCATGCTCTGAATGGGTGTCATACCCAGGCGAAAGTAACATGATGTAACGGATAGCCCAAAACCACTTTCAATATTCTGTGTGGATATGCTTTGAAAAATCATTCATCTTTTCTCCAACGAGTGCTCCGATACAACTGAAACCTTTTGGAGTATTTGTTTGTTTGTTTGTTTACAAACCCAGACTCACTCCTGACTCCCAAGCTGGTGTAATTGTGTGTGTATGAACTGCTGAGCTTTCTTTCCATCGGCACTGCTTGCAAATGCATGAAACTCCTGCCCTTGTTAGCAGCACTGTGAAAGACCCGGTCACGAATTTTATCTAAGTCAATTCGAAGCAGCAAATCCTTTTTTGCAACCATGTGCCAGTCGGCTCCAGTTTCCCCTTCAACACTGGTGAGACCTTTCTTTCTTCGTGCTGGGCTTTCAGGTCTTCCTGGATTTCTTCTGCCCTGGTTGACAAAAGCTCTTTCATGGCATCCTCGGTTGGCTCATCACATATTACTGACTCAGCCAAGGAAACACTGATCTCATCGTAATGCCCTGAAATATTTCATTCTTCACTGTTCTTTTAAAGATTTTACTTTCAAACTGTGTGTACTTTTATTATAACCAATCCCTACATGCCTCAGTTCAGGTAAGTTCTATGAGGGCAGAGATTTTTGTCTGGTTTTTAAAGAACTAAATAAATTGATGGTGATGGTGATGATGGTGATGGCTAGGTATCCTCAGTAAGTATTTGTGCAGCGAATGAAGGGAGTTTTTCTTCTTTCATTGTTCATGCTTCTCAGATGTACTCCTAAACATTGTCTTGCCCTCCCAAGTATATAGACTTATGTGTCCAAACAGGGGCAGGAATTTTTTTCCTAGAAAGTGCCAGGTAGGCTATGGTGGCTCTCCTCATGGTAAAGTTCTTTCTCCAGGGCAATTTTTTCCTTTTACTCGGCCCAAACTAGCTCTGCAGAGCCAGTTTCTCCCCCAGTCTTCACTTTTACTTTCTCAAATGAACTTGGCCTCTGCTGTTTGCAAAAAAAAAGGAAGAATGTGCCAGATAGTCGATGCTTTAGGCTTTGTGGCCATCGAATCTTTTTTGAGGAGTAGTCACTGTTACTGCAGTACAAAAGCAGCCAGAGACAATATGGATGTGAATGAGCATGACCGTGGGACAATAAAACTTTATTGACAAAAACAGAGAGCTATCCAGATTTGGCCTGTGGGTTATCATTTGTTGACTCCTGTTTCAAACTTTTTAGTTTTATTTTATTTTTTGTAGTGCTGGGGTTCAAACCTTGGACCTTGGCATGCCAGGTAAGGGCTCTACCACTGAGCTACATCACCAGCTCCTGTTAGTTTTTTAAAGTTATTTTCTTTCTTTCAACTTAATTTGGCTGAGCAGGTGGTATTTTTTCCCTAAATAGTCTCACTATAAATCAGCACTAACTATGTAATTGCAATGATGTTTCTCTCATATTTTCTGAAGTTTTTCAGTTTTTTTATTCCTGTAATAGAAATAAGTCCATTTTCCCATTGCTAAATTTTCCTGGCAGCACCATCAATCTGAAGACCAGAATGCTATTGAACTCCTGCTTTCAAAAGCCTGTTGTCCAGGATCTTTACCCTTGGTTGATTGCCTTGACCCTTGTGCACTGTGAAGGCACAGTTCCGCTGACAGAGTGTAGCTGTTTCTAGCTCACGAACTTGAAGTCATACGCAGCATCCCAGCTTGAGACAACACCGTGCCCTGCTCTGGATTGGTCCCAGCTGCCCTCTTATGCCCTACCCATGGGGATGGAGTTTCCTGTCATTCAATGCCACCGTAACCAGCACTACGTTTGGCTTGCTGGGCAAGCTCTTAGCTAGTCCTGAGGTGAACAACTGCCCCTTTAACTGTTTCTTCTGTAATTACAGCGACCAGGAAAGAAACTGCCATTGATCATACTTAAAATATGAAAAGTCTCTAGGGAGAAAGTTATTTTTTTAATATTTTACTGAAAGATGCAAAATGCTGGGAAATTAAAAAAGAATCTCAAAGTGCAGTGGGGAGATGAGCACCAGGCCTGTTGAAATGTCATGATGGGTTGATTTATATCAATATTGCTCGTAGTGTGTATTTGCTGTGGTGATGATCCATATTTGCTATGTCATGGGTTAAATAAAGACGTGAGGTACATTTCACCATTTAGAATGATTCCATGTAATAGCAATATGGTTATACTTCACTTATTACTTACTGTGTGCCAGGATCTTTGCATGTACCATCTCATGGAATCCTACGTACAGCTTTACCGAGAAAGCACTTTCTCCAGGTGTCTGTACTTTACAGACCTTAGCTCAGTCAAGACCACAGCGCTTGTGGAGCAGGTCTGTGTAACTTTCATGGGCATAATCTTTTTTTTTTCCTTTGAAAAAGGGTCAAGAGAAGAGTGTGGGGAAAAGGGAACTTTCAACTCCACCTGGGCTCTCCACCACCACATCTGTGATCCAGTCCCGAATTGGCTGTATTTTTGCAAAGATAAAAAGAAAGTAGAAGAGAAAACCCCAAGCTTGGTGCGGGTCAAAGGAGAGATGGGGCAGCATGGCATTAAGAGGCCCCCAGTGCCCCCCGGGTGGACGAGGCGGGTAGGAAAAGGGAGCGAAAGCTATGGGAGTAGCTGCTGGCATTTGCGTGAGCTGAGACATCTTCAAGATTTATTTAGAAGGTCAGTGAATTTAGGACTTAAACGTGGTGTACTGGGAGGTATTGGCAGGACTAAGCCTTTATGAAATTCAGTATTTTGGGGAGAGACAAATGCACCTAAACACACACACACACATATACATACACGCACACACACACACACACACGCACACACACACACGCACACACACCAATTTATGGTGCGCCCCAGGCTTTGAGTGTGGCACTGAGGTGGTTTTTTTTTGGTACAGGGAATCGAACTCAGAACCTTGCACTTGCCAGGCAGGCGCTTGTGCCGCTGAGCTATATCCCTGGCCCGAGCATGGCACTGAGGGACACCGGAGGGTCAGGTTTCTTCTCACAGAGCTGGGGCGCTCAGGGCAGCGCAGGCTCCCACTAGGAGGGAAGCTCCATTTGCAAAGCACCCCTCCATTTGGGCTGGACTGCAGGCTGTGCCTGCTCGGCAACAGGGGAGGGGGCAAGCGCGGGCGGAGCAGCCCCCTCTCCCAGGGGCCGGCAGACCTGCAGGGGCCTGGCTGTCATGCGGAGCAGACAGTCTTCCCGGGCCACAGCCGCAGCCGCAGCCAGCAAGCAGAGCAAAGCAGAGCCCATATTTGGCCAGGGCGAAGCTCACTCACTACACACCCTGTGACTCACCCTCCAGCCGACAGCCGGGTTGAGCTTACAGGCTGTGACTCAGAAGCGTGGAGTGTCCTCGTGTGTGTAGGGGGGCTGGCATAGTGTCCCCAGCTGTGCCTGTCCTTGGGCCTCTCCCACCCATCAGCTGCTTGGCACCCCTTGCACTCCCCTACTGCCTGACCCCTGCCCCGGAGGGCCCCCACCCGCCGCCCAGCTCCACAGACACGCTGCCCTCAGGGCTGCCCTGGATGAGGGGCGGCACCCAAGCCTGTCCTCCCAGAGGCAGGCAGGAGGTGCTGTCTGCAGGGGCCAGTGAGGTGGCTGTTGGGAAGGCAGAGCCAAGTGGTGTGAAGAGGGATCCAGGCCTCCTCTTTTTCTTCCATTCACTACTGGGAATTGAACCCAGGGCCTTTGCACTGAACTACATCCTAGCCCTTTACAATTTTTTTTGCAGGGGGTGGAGTCCAGGAATATAGCTCAGGGGCACAAGTGCCTGCCTGGCAAGCGTAAGGTCCTGAGTTTGATTCCTGGTACCAAAAAATTTGTTTTTGTTTTTGTTTTTCATTTTGGAGTGGTCTCACTAAGTTGCTAAGCTGTGAGCCTCCTGCCTCAGCCTCCCAGAATGTGGGGTTTACAGGTGCACCACCACTCCTAGCTCTAGGTGTTCTTGGTTCTGTGTGACCTTGGACCACTCACTGCCCCTCTCCGGCCTTGGCTGCTGTCTGTGTTGATTAGGGAAGAGCATGTGCTGGTGGGCAGCTGCCTTTTGGCCCTTTTCCTTAATCTGCAGGCCCTGGCCACACAGAGTCACCTCCTCCAGGAGGTGGTCAGGAATGCAGAGTGCCAAGCATTTCCCCGCTGACGCTTCCTCCGGACGGCTCCCCACATGGAAGCCTGGGCTGCGCTGGCATCCAGCGTGTGCACTGGAATCGGAGGGGTTCAGCACATCCTAAGGTCAGAGCCGCACTCTCAAAGATTCCCACTCCCCGCTATCCTGGGCCCCTGCAGAGCTCCACAGGTGACTCAAAGGGGCGGAAGGGTGGCGAGGCCTTGCACCAGCGGGTCGGAATGGCACTGAGAAGCCAGCCACACACGGCAGTGCACACAGTGTTTGGCCAGGCCAGGGCTGAGCCACATAGCTGCATCAGTGCACATGACCGTGGGGGGTGGGGGACAGGGCCTGCAGAGATGGGAGGCCAGGGCCCAGTGGCTGCTGAGCTGCAGCTGATGGGAAGGCCTCAGCAGAATGCACAAACACCCAGGGCTGGGATCTCCCCATTTAAAAAAACATAAAGCCTTTAGCATGACATCTCCTGAGTTTAAATGTCAGCCCAACTTTGCTTCCAAGTATTTTGGGGTGCATCCAGCAGGGCAAGATGGGACCAGAGAACTGCTGGCATGTGATATCTGTCCTGGTGAGGGTGACACCGACCCTGTTTCCCCTAGGCCGTCCTGCTTCAGCACCTGTGGCCTTGCCCCTGACAGCCGGGTCATGACGCAGTGTGGACTGGCCTACGGGTGTCCGCTTTGGAGGTCCGGAGGTTGGCTTTGTCACTCAGTGGCACATGGCCTTGGTCCCCTCACTAGATGTTGCAATTCCTTCATTCATAAGGTGGGGACAGTACGGGTACCCTCTTCCCAGACTTGCTGTGAGAATGAAATGCGTTCGTGTATGTCAAATCCTGGGAACAGTGCCTGGCACTCAGCAAGTGCTACATGAATGTTCGCTCTTTGTGTTTAGTCCTAAAATCAGAGCTGGCAGAGGAGAGCCGGCAGGTTCAGGGTCAACCTGTCTAACTGCACTAGGTGTAAGTCTGTCAGAGCATGGACCCGGAAGACACCCAGCGGGAGATCCGGACACAGAATCCAGGCCTAGCATCCATCTACGAGCTGTGTGACCTCAGGCAGGCCCCAATATCTCTGTGCTTCATGGTCTCAGTTGTAAGCTGGAAGAACCACAGTGGGTTCAGATGGGGACAAAGGCGGTGATGTGGAGCACGTGAGACACTTTGGGAGGGGTGAGCTCCCCGCGGTGGGCTGAAGCTGCCTCCCCATATCTCCCTAGTATCCAAAAAGAAAGGTTCAAATTGATTTGTTAAGAAATGGGCTCATTGTAAAAATATATAAGTGTTCCTAGAAATTTAATCAACCGCTTACTAGCCTGTCCAACAGTATAGGCCTGGGGAGCTGCAGCTGCACTTGTAGTCAGAAAGCTAGAGCCCTTGTGACATTTGTGCTATCTTCAAAGCCAGCTCACCGTCTTTATGCACTTTACATTTGCTGAACAAATAGCCCTTAGAAAATGGTGGATTTGCTTTTTTATAATCAGAAAACCCACAGCACTTTTTATAGGAGGACTGATAGAACTGGTATCAGTTATTTATTCGTGGATGTGGAACCACAACCAACTCTAACCCTTTGATTAGAAACAACAGCTACCTAGGAGCTTGCAACTGTGCTGCGCTCAGGGCTGGGCTCACCCCACGCCTGCGCCGGCCCAGTCACTTGCTGGTGCTGGCAGGGGTGGAGTGGCTACCAGCAGAAGTGAACAAATTGGGGCGATGGCACAAGTTAGTCTACCACAGAATTTTTAATTAAAAAAAGACAAAGGTGTACAGTATAATCAGTGACTACTTTTTCAGCCCCCTGCCTGGTAACAAATTCTGAAAAATACCTGTGGCTATATACTGTGATGGTGGCAGTGAGCAACTCAAATGTTCACCCTTTTTCTTGCTTTGCACTTGGACTTCTCCTGTGTTTTTCCTGTTCTTATTGAGGCAGTCAAGTTCCTTGTGAAAAATTTGATAACAGAAAGCAAGGCCGAGGAAGGCTGAATGTTTCAAAATCCTGCCATTCCAGAGATAACACCTGTTAGCACTTTGGTAAATATTATTTCGGTTTCTTTTTCAATGTATGCACTAGAAAATGCTACCCATTGGGGTTTTTTGTTGCTGTTGTTTTTCACAGCCATTCATTTATTCCATGGCTATTCATTGGTTGAGGGTGAATATTGGTGAACAAAGCAGCAAAGCCCCTGCTTGTTAGAATGAGACCCAATGGAAAACACAGAAGGCAGTGAGCTCAGACAGCTTCGGCTGAGAGCTCGGCCTGCACAAGTAGGGCCATCAGTACTGAGTGCTCAGCTCCACTAAATGCAGATCTTGGGACAAGGACTTCACCCATGTTATCCTAGTCTAAGCCTCACAGGGCCTCGTGAGGAATGTAGGGCAACCCTTCTCATTTTGGAGAGAGCTAATTTGGCAGAAGGAAGTGAAGGAACACGACAGAGATAGGAAGTGGTGGAGCAGACTGGAATCAGATCAGATGTCTGGCTTCCTAGCCACTGGCCAAAATGACTCTGGTTAGGATAGGCTGCATTTTCCTTTACCTTGTTTGTGTAGTTTTTCACTATGAGAATGTTTAAAAATCTTAAATAGTCAAGGTATATGTTTACTAATACTTACAACTACCTGCCTCTGCCCACTGCCCCAAGTGCTTAATGTCTCTTGTTCTTCATGTCTCAAAAGTTCTTCCCCTTCCTTTTTTTGTGGCTAACTTTAATTCATCCCCCAGACATGCTGCAGATAGCATCCTTCTCCAGGATGTCCTCTTCAGCCTGTTATCTGTGTTGGGGACCCTCATCCATAGCCCCACAAATTTCAGGGCTTTTCTCAGGGATGACACTGTTTTTTTTTCCTACTGTAAACACTTGTTTGGCTGGTGTTTTGTTTGATGATGAACTTCTAGAAGGTAGGCCTCTGTCTCATTTTCCTTCGAGGGTGTACCAACCCTTAGCACTCAACCCTTACATCAAAAAGACACTTATGCACCATCCATGGAACAGGTTCATAGATAGACTTCATGTCCAGAGCGTAGATCCTACTAAAATTAATAAATACAGCCTGGTTTGTAGGTGAATAAACCTGAATATTTTAAAAATTTAATTTAAAATTTTTTATGCTCATGGTAGAAATTCAAAAGCAAAGGATAGAGCTGGGCGTGGTGGTGCACACTTGTAACTCCTAGCACTCAGACGGCTGAGGAAAGAGGATTACTGCAAGTTCGAGGCCAGCCTGGGTTACATAGTGAGTCCAAAGCCAACCTGAACTACATAGTGAGACCCTGTCTCAAAAAACAAACAGATGAACAAACAGACAAATGCGAAAGATAGATCAAGGAAAAGTGATTTTTCCCATTCTACTTCCCAGAGGTAATGACTTTTGACAGTTCACTTGCACTTCCCTAAGCCTCCCTGTGTCCCGCCCTGGCTCCCCTCCTCCTGGATTGGTGGCTCCGCCCTCTTGCCCAGGGAGCTCCTACCCCTCAACCCTGACTTACCATCAATGTCACCTCTTCCAAGAGGCCTCTCTGTATCCTCACCCAGAACCTGCTGGTAGCTTTATGCATGCAGCATGCGGGGTTGTTCTGTTAACACTGCACATCCCACATTACCCCTCCGGATGCCTGTGCCCCCTCAGATTTTGTCTTGATCCCTTGTTTTACACAACAGCACAGACCTGTGATGGAGAGCCCAGGTGCTGGAACAAGACAACCTGGGCAAGAATTCCAGGAGGAAGATTTTGCAGCTACAAGCATAGAGTCTGGGTAGAGGGAGGCTGAGCCCGGGCTGCCCCTGCCTGCCTTCCCCTTTCTGTGAGCAGAGGCCTGAGAGGACTTGCTGTGGGGCCCTGTGGCCCTGGAGGGTAGAGTATGCAAACGATCAATTTTACCTCCTTCATTTGTACATAGGAGAACATTTGGGGCCATCAAGGTTGGGTGGCCACCAAAGGTCATAGCCCAAGGTCCTGCTGGGACCACACAACCTGGCCTTCCTCTCTTCCAGGGGCTCATCAACTCCAGTCCATTCTGCACCCCTCAAGCACAGTGGAGATGACAGGGGTCTAAATTGCCCTCCAGTGGACTGAGCAGGGTTTATTTAGTCATTCACCTGTGCACTTACTTGTCAAACACATGGGAAACAGCTCTGGTGGCCCTTGCTGTGTGCTAGACATGACAGTGCGGTAGTTCCAACACAGACATGGTCCTTGCTCACAGTCTAATGGGGACAGAAAATAAGTTATCCACACTCAGGAGGGTTTCCAGGCCAGAGTAGGTCTTTGGAAGGACAGGAACAGGCAGAGGGTGAAGATGTCCTCCGTGCCCTGCCTTCCTGGTGTCTTCCTGCACGGGGACCCTGGGCACTGGGGAGCAGGGAAGGAGGGAGCAGGACCCCCCACTGCTGCTGAGAATCTGAGCAGCAGCCTGAAGGAGAGCAGGGCAGAGGCCACCAACTCATGCCCACCCCGCTCAGGGTCTTGGTGGAGCAAGGTGGGATATGAAGAACAAACATATAGGAGCGATCCACCAACGCTAATCTGGGGCCATATAGCCGGAAAGCTATTTTTAAGTTCCTCACTAGGAATTTCATGAGTCCCTAGGTGGTGGTATGATTCCAGGCATGCGTGTAATTAATTATTCTACATATGGGGCAGTCCTGAGAGTTTGTGCCAGGCCCAGGTATAAGCAAGAGGAACTGTGGTCTCAGCTCTGGCAGCAAGAGGAGGAGGAAGTGTTCAAAGCCAGAATAGTGGGGTTAGAGAAAGAAGCTGGTCCCGGGGAGGGGTGCTATCAGTTCATCAAATATTTATCAAGGGTCTAATATACAAAGAGCAGGAGAAGAGAGTGGCTGTCTCTAGGACAGTTCAGAGGGACTTTTATTTCTTTTTCCATATGGTCCACAAGCCTGACCTTAAAGGTAGAAATGGACTTGGTCATACAGTTTCACAGATCTTTAGTTTTCATAGATAATTAGTGAATGACCACCTGGGACTGGGCTAGAGAATACAAAGACTCGGTCCCTGTCCTTAACAAGCTTCCTTCTCAGTGCAGGGCCAAAACACACCCAACACTGTCTGTGGGGAAGGGGATGAAGAGCTTGCCGTGCAGCAGCCTTGGGGCGGTTCTTGAGAACATCTTGGAGCTAGTCTAGACTCTCAAGTTGACCAGAGTCCTCAATAGTACGGTATAATTAATTTTTATGGTGAGTCCCACTGTGCTTTTCAGTGATCTTTTAAAAAAGTGTCTGTTTACCCATACTCGGACATCTTAGGTTAACTAAACTCTTCTTTTCTTTGCTTGGGCTGGAATTAAGCCATAGAGGGATATGTCCAGTGCTAGACAGAAGCTTAGATTAGCTCTTGGTGATATCCTCAGCACTGCGCGCTGCAAGTGGCTGATCAAAACCACGGTACCACACACACACACACACACACACACACACACACACACGCATGCACAAACCTTGATGAATAAGAAGTGGGGAAATGTATTTGTTATTACTCAATGCGTACAGTTTGTTTGTTAGACACAATCTTTCAAAACATGAAGTCCAAAGGGAAAAATTATGAAAGGGCCCCGGAGAGAGAAAGTGTGGGAATTGTTGCTGGTGTCCAGTTGTCTGGCAGAGGACCCCACGTCTCCACAAAGCACTCAGCCCCTTTTGGCCCTGTTCAAGTGACAGGGAACTCGCCCTCCCTGATGCAGAGCGGACACCTCACCTTTGCTCAGGGCCTTCTCTCTTTTGACCCCTCCCTTTCTTGCCCCTTTGTTTAGTTTCTGTGAGGCCCAATCTCTTCCCAGTTCTGTTGCTAAATGGCTGTGTGCTTTGAGCAGCTTGGTTCCATGCTTTGATTCTCAAAGTCATTATCTTCATGACAAAGGGATTAGACCGTGATGGAACTGGTAGGAAATGCTAAAATTCGTCACCATCCTTCTGTCTTTTCCTCCCTGGAAACACAAACAGGCCATGTTTTCCAGCTCCCTTTGCACCTACCATGTGCCGTGTGACTGGCTTTGTCCAGTGGACGTGGGAAAAGTGATCTATGACTTTTCCAGGCCTGGTTGTTTAAATAACATAATATATTCTGTGACATGATTTTCCAGGCCTCCCCATCTCCTGGGCAGGTGACTCCAGGTTAGCTGTGACTGAGGCTCGAGTCTCCCTTTTACACAGAGCCTCTTGCCCAGGAACAACATACTGGATTTTGTGAGATGAAAAGTAAAACTTTACTTAGACAGTTAAGACGCATTTGGGTGTCGTTTATAATAGCTGTGAGTTGCAAAGGGCCAAAAATAATACTTATTTCTTCTCCTCCTGAGTTCAGAACCAACAGAGAGATAGAAAAAAATGACTTTTTTTTCTAACAAAAGTTGAGTTGGAGACTGTGGCAGAGGTGTGACCACATCATGGACTTCATACTGCTGCTTCCCAGAGTTGGGCAGGTTCGACCGCCCACCGCCGGCAATCTGGACATCAACAGAGTTGTGCAAGCTCTTCAAGGACAGGAGCCACATCTCCCTCTTGCACCAGCCCCCAGCACCTAGCCTAGTTGTAGACACAGAGGGTGTGCTGAGTCCACCTGTCACTGGCTGGTGACGCATTCCGAGAATATCTGACATTTCCCCTAGTGGGTCACTTAAGGAGGAGAATTGTTGCGGTTTGACCCCTTACACCGCTAGTCCTTGCCTAACCTAACAATTTGGTGGTGTGAAAGGCCATGCTGATGAGCCAATACTTCCTTGGGGAGATACCAGCACTTTCTCTCTGCTCACCAAGCCCCATGCTGGGCAAGACACTTGACCCTGCTGAGCTTCTGGCCAGCCATTGCCCTGTAAGTCACTGGGCCTGTCTCGGTCACAGTTGATCATAAGTTCCTGAAGTCACAGACTGAATCGCATTCCCGGTATCAGTTGAGATGCTGTGATTGAAGAAAATGGGTTTCTTCTTTTCTCTGCTAATAGGTATCTGTGTATTTCCTGCTTAGGGAGGGAGGGAGGAAGGGAGGGAGGAAGAGAGGGAAAGAGGGAGTGCTCCATTAATTAATCATGTGAGGAGGTTGGACCAGGGATTCCTGGGCTATAAAATTAAACCAAGCCGCACTGATGGGAGAATGGATAAACAATACCTGGTATATCCATACATTAGGATAATATGCAGCTTTTGAAAGGAAGAGCATTCAGACCCTGGATAGACCACGAGAGCATTTTACTAAGTGAAGTAAACTGGAAACAAAAGGATAAGCACTGGGTGATTCTACCTAGGAGAGGTACCTGGGGCAGTCCAATTCACAGAGACAGGAAGTAGAACAGTGTTTGGCAGGACCAGGGAGGGGGAGATAAAGTTAGTGGACACGGGGTTTCACTTGGGGTGATGAAAATGTTCTGGAGTGAGTGATAGTGCTGGCCACACAACAAAGTGAATGTAGTTAACGCCCGCTGGTCTGCACACTACAAAATGGTTAAAATGGTAAAAGAAAAAGCAAACCAAGAGATCAACATTATAATGGTACCGACTGTTCTTTCTACTAAAGGCAGTAGAAGCCAGGCATGGTGGCACATGCCTGTAATCCCAGCACTTGGGAGGCTGAGGCAGGAGGATCGTTGTGAGTTCGAGACCAGCCTGGGCTACAAAATGAGCTCACGGCTGGCCTGAACTGCACAGTGAGACCCTGTCTTGAAAAGACCAAAAATTTAGTAAAGGCATTAGAATGGATTGTAGCCAAACTACAATCCATTATAACCAGTATGCAATCCAAAGAAGTGACATTTCTAGCCTTAAGAAATTCAGATAGATGGGCCCTCAAGGCACAGGATAATCCCTTGAATGGAAGAATTTCATAGGAAAGTTAAATAATTAAATACATGGCTCTAATTTCTGTTACATTACTTACCGGGTTTGTCTGCTTAGTATCTCTGGAGCTCTGGGGTGAGTGATGACCTCTTGTTAGGATGACTGGAGATGGATTCAGGGAGGGTTAGATCAAGTTTCTTCTGCCGTATTTGCTCAGGACATGGGCTACAGCTAGAGTGACAACTGGAGACTGGACTGTGGGTGCTTGCTTCTCACTGGAACTATCACAGTAACCCCCACCCTGTCGCGCTCAAAACCCTGCATGTCTGGGCGCTGAATAGTATGGTCACCCGTGGCCAACCTGGCTGTCCCCTCCTGTGCAGGGAAAGCAGCTGGGCTGGGCCGATCTGCCAGGACAGTGTGCGCAGGGAGAGGCCTGGTGCTGCTGTGTTTGTAAGGACCTTTCTGGAGCTGGCAAGGAAAATATTCCTGATCCACGGCAGTTATTTTTATCCAGGCTGTCTAGAAAAAGCACAAGCTTCCGAGTCTTCAGAGTTTGGACTGAATCCCCATTTACTAGGGATTTGACCTTCAGCGAGTTACTTAAATTCTCTCAGCCTCCGTTTCTTATTTGTAAAATAGGGTCAAAGAAATCTTTCATAGGGTTGTTTGAAAGTGAAAAGAAAAATAACAGTATCCTTCCTTCTTCCCTCCCTGCCTTCCTGTCTCCCTGCCTCCCTTCCTGGCTCCTTGAATGGCTCATCCAGGCTCCTGATCTCAATCCCTTGGGGACCAAGCCCAGTGGGGCGGACCTTCCTTAATTGGCAAGGTCTGCTGGGGGATCCTCCTTTCCCAGCCCGAGATGGCTTCCTGGAGTCTGTTCTGCACCGACCTGTGGGTGCTCGGCTAAGAAGTTACACGCGAGGGCGGGGAGGGCGAGAGATGCAGTGCAGGTGCGGGGGAGGGGGGCGGACACCCCCATTCTCAACAGGCTCACAGCTGCCCTGCCGGGACTTCTGATGCAGTCCCAAAACCCTTCTCTGGCACTTTCCAGGCGGTACAGCTCTCTTTGTCCCTGATTTTGTCCCTAATTTTCTGTGGCTTTCTAAATGTGATCATTCAGACCAATACCCAGTGGGCCTGTAGCTTTCTTTCACAAGTCACCTGCTTACTGGGGGTGCAGCGCTGCTCCTCCTGCTGGAGACCACAATGGGCCGCAGAATGCTTTTGGGGCACTAACTGACTCCTCGGGGTTCTGTGAAGTGTCTCTTGGTTGGTTCATGAAGAGGAGGAATTAAATTCATGAGGTAAGAGATGTTGAATTGCGGGTCAGGTGAGACCAGGGCAGGCACTGGTGGGAGGGGGCAGGCCTCTGTGGCTTCCTCTGCACCCGCACTTTTCCTGGTCAGCTCTGGCATTTGTTCACTAGTTGAACAGGTATCATCCTTCAGGGCCAGGCTCACACGTCCCCTCTTCTGACTCCTCCTGGGATTGTCCAGACAGGACTACCGGCCCCTCCCTCTGGGCTCCCCAATCAGCACCCATTGCAGCACCTGTCATATTGTATTGTAATTATCCGTGGGCTCCAGACAAAGTCCTCGAGGGCAGAGGCTGCACCTTTCCCCAGCTCCTACTGTGGCCCCTGACCATACAGTAATCAGGATGCGACCCACACTGAGGAATGGGAACCACCAGTCAGCTTGTTCGGCACTGGCACAGCCAGAAAGGTCCCCAGGAAGAAGGGGCTGGCTGAATGTCAGGGGCCACTGACTGTCAGGCCCCGGAGCTCCAATCTATTTGGCAAAATCTCTGTTCCCCATTTCCCAGAGATTGTTCTCGCAATACACTGGCAGCATGCCCAAGCCAGGCTCGGACTAGTTCCTAAAACAAGTTAAATCTTTCCCTTTGGGACAAGTCCATCAGCAGGGGTAGATGAGCATGCTTCTCTGACGACCTTGGCTTTCACAGTCTAGTGTGTTGGGCTGTTTCCCACTTGGTTCTTCAAGGCCCTTTGCAGCAGCCCTGTTATGCTTGGCTGGGCTTCTGGCTGGTAAGGAGATGAGCTTGCTCTTCCCAGATCTCAGAGTGGAAGAGTGCTACATCCACACCCCATCCGCAGCTGCCGGAGCTTGGCTGTGATGGAAACTGGCTGCTCATCCAACAGATCTCAGTGGAGATTGGAAAGTGCTTGTTGGAGAAAGAAGTTGTGTCATTGTTGGGACATGGGTGGAAGCCAGGCCGCAAATGAGGCTTTAGTCCTCCCATCACCTTGCTTTCTACTATGATGGATGGAACAGTACTGGCTGCAAAGAGCCTGGACATCATCTTTTTTTTTTTAATTAGTTAAGTTTGTTGGTACATTTTAGGTACGTGTAATGATCATATACCATCATCAGAGAGAATTTGTACCTGTATATGATATAACTTGATTCTTTTTTTCCCATCCCCCTACCCTCCCGTTAACCCCCCTTCCCCTTCTTATTTACGCAAGCTTTGTTTCCATTTTTTCTTCTTTTTTTCATCAGTTTTTTCTTTTTCCTTTCTTCCTTCCCCCTTGCCTCTTCCCTAGTTCCCCTTCCCATTTGAACATTTTCTTCCTATTTCATAATATCTATTATACATTTTGGTCCTTATTTACTCTTTTGGTTTCTCACACCAGAGAAACAATGAGGTATTTACACATGTGTGTCTGATTTATTTTACTTAAGAGTATGGCCTCAAGGTGTATCCATTTAGTTAGAAATGTCTTAAACTTACCCTTCTTTATGGCAGAGTAGTATCCATTGTATAAAAAACCCCACATTGTATCCATTCATCAGTTTTTTTTTTTTTTTTTTCCCCTCTGGTACCAGGAACCAAACTCATGATCTTACGCTTGCCAAGCAGGAGCTTTTGCCGCTGAGCTAAATCCCCAGCCCCTCCATTCATCAGTTGATGGGCATTTGGCTGTTTCCAAGATTTGGCTATGACAAGCTGCTGAACACCCATCTTTCTTGCAGGTACTGAGTTTCATCAGTGAATATCATGGTGGTAGATTCTAGGATGACCAGATCCTAGAAGGCAGCACTATCTGAGGAAGTCACAGCTCCAGGTAGTCCCCAGTTGCATCATAGACATTTTGACCCCTCAAGGCCTACATAATACATCTAGGCATGAACATGATTCTGGATGTGCATTTGCAAATGACAGGAATTAGTTCCAAATTTGTCACCCACTCAGCTCTGTGAACTTTAGCTTGTCATGTCATTTTCCTGTGCTTTATTTCTAAAATTCATTTAACAAGACTTCTAGGAAGATAGCAGAGTGGTAAGAAGCAACTCTTCAACCCCTCCAAGATCTGGGATCCAGACACTGGAAAATAACATCTTAGGGAAGAAAAGAAGGAGGGAAGTGGGTCCCTGGGACTCAGGAAGGATCTGAAGGGAAAATTGGAGCCTACAGAGAAAGTGAAGCAACAGACCTCAACACAGAAAAAGGAGGTGGCTGTCTGTACTTTTTCCCTGGCTCCTGGGTTGTGGTGTGAGAAAGAGGGGTTGAATCTACAGAGATACAGTGAGGGCAGGTGACTCTAGAGGCCTCCAGGGAGAAACACACCAGTGGGAGGGAGCAGTGAATGCTTTGTGCTACAACAGCTGGTGAGTGACTCCAGTCCAAGTAACTGCCATGTCCCCTGGAGAAGGTGCCTGGCTGGACACCATTTTAGGGAGAGGCCAACTGAACTCAGGACTCAGAGCCGCCATGGGTTGGCTTCATCCCAGGGCTTCAAGTATTGAAATCCCACAGTGACTGCGTAAGAAGATTACTGTGGGAGATGTCCAGGATCAGAATGCCATGGTCAGGTCGGAGAGACATCCAGACTTTTGTAAGCTCATGATTCAGGCCCAAATCCCAAGACCAGAGGCCAGGATCAGCCTGAACTTCTGTGGATTAAAAAGTATCAGAACCAGCATTTTGCCCTAATCCTGCCATAGGCTTGCTGGGATTATCCAGGACAGATAAGGGCTCTGACCAGCTCCTTTGTCTACCAGCAAGAGCAGAATCACACCCTGAATTGGAAACTGCCACAAAACTGTAGACTCCAGAAGATAATCACAGGCTTGAAGTCATAGAGAAATTTCATTTTCTTTTTTTGTTTTCTTTGGGGTTCACTTGTTTTTCTCTTTTTGATTGATTTTGTTTTTTTATGGGTATGAACATTATTTTCAATTGTTTTGTTTTGTTCTTGCTTTTTCCTTCTTCATCTCCCTGCTGCCTTTTTAAGCAGTTTTCTGAGGCTTGAATTCCTCCTTTGTTCTCAGCCTTGATTATAATCTCTTTCTATTCTTTTATTTCTCTAATTTTTCCTTTTATCCCTTTTAAATTTTTTCTCTTTAGGGTAAAAACATTCTACTGAGTGGATATTTACTGTACATAATTTTATAATCTTTCTTAGATCTTGTATAACTATAAATCTTGTACTGTGATTAAAGGTGGCAAGTGAATGGTTATCACAGTTTTTCATTTGGAAATCATGAATGCCCCACATATAAAAGAGCTGGATTGCATAAAACAGACCCAAATAGAAATCCAAGAGATTAAAAATTCTACTGAAAGTGTACACAGCAGAGTCAACCAATGTGGAGATAGAATATCAGATGTAGAAGACAAGGTTGTGGTTGGCAAACATCAAATGAAAGAGCTCTTAAAAATAGCAAGGGACTGCAAAAAATTAATCCAACAGCTGCTAGATGATGCAAAGAAGACTAATATAAGATAAAGTGGAATCAATAAAGAATCAGAAGAGAGCACAAAGGGAACAAAAAACCTGTTCACAGAAGTAATAGCAGAAAACTTTCCAAGTATGGAAAAGGAACTTGAGCTACAGATAAGGCATATCATGACTCCAAATAGTCATGATCAGAAAAACCTATACTACATAATATAATAGTCAAGATCCAGAAGTTCAACACAAGAATAGAATACTAAAAGTTGTTAAAGAAAAGAAACAAATCACCTATAAAGGAAAACTCATCAGAATCACAACAGACTTCTCTGCACAATCCTTTAAATCAAGGAGAGCTTGGAGTAAATTATTTCAAGCCCTAAAAGAAAACAATCTCCAACCAAAACTTATATTTGTGCTGTACCCCACTAAATTATGTTTCAAAATTGATGGAGAAATAAGGTACATCAATGATAAAGAACATCTAAAGAAATTCATGACCACAAAACCAGGACTCCAAAAAAATCTGAAGGATATTCTAGAAAGAGACAATAAAGACAGCAATTCCAGGAATCCCAATAGAATGAATCCATCAGGTAAGGCAAGGCAAGCAAATAGAAGGAAAAGAAAGGGAACCAGCAACAGAAAAATAATATAATGACAAAGATAAATCTGTACTTACTAGTTATAATCATCATTGTGAATGGTCTTAGTTTACCAATCAAAAGAAAAAGACTGGCATAAGGAATCAAGAAATAAAATACAATAATATACTATACAAAAGAAACTTTAACCCAAAAAGAAACTCACTTACTTAAAGTCAAAGAATAGAGGACAATGCTCCATACAATGGAAATCCATAAAAAAGCAAAAATAGCTATTTACAGAGAAAGTGGATTTCAAGTCAAGACTGATCAGAAGGGACAATGAAGGTCACTACATACTTGTCAAGGGAACAAACCAAGAGGAAGAGATAATCATAAATATGTGTGCACTGAATATATACATCCAACTATATAAAACAAACACTAATGAATATGAAAAATCAAAAAAGCACTAATACATTTGTAATGGGGGATCTCAATGCCCTATTGTCACAAACAGAAAGATCAACTAGACAAAAAATCAACAACAAAAAAAATCAGAGCTGAACTAAATCTTTGAACAAATGGACTTAGTAGATATCTGCAAAATATTCCACCCAACAACAACAGAATACACATTCTTCTTAGCAGCATGTGGTACTTTTTCCAAAACAGACCACGTACCAGCTCACAGAACACATTTAAACAAATGCAAAGGAACTGAAATTATGCTATGCATATTATCAAATCATAGTGCAAAGAAAATGGAAATCAATGGTAAAAGAAACCACAAAAACTACATAAACACATGGAAATTAAATGACACCCTCCTGGACAACTAATGGGTCACAGATGAAACTAAAGAAAAAATTAGACAGCTTCTGTAACTGAATGACAATGTCAGTACAACATATCAGAACTTAGGGGATGCAATGAAAATAGTCCTACAAGGGAAATTTACAGTTACGAATTCCCACATCAGAAAAACAGAGCAAGTTCAAATAAATAGCCTACTGTTGAAACTCAAGGTTCCAGAAAAAAAGAGCAAGTTAAGCCCAAAAACACATTCAGAGGAGGAAATGATAAAGATCAGAGATAAATTGAGACTAAGAAAACAAAGAATCAATGAATTAAAGAGTTGGTTCCTTGAAAGATTAAATAAAATTGTAAGGTCTTAGCCAACCTTATCAAAAAAAAGACTCAAATCCATGCAATTAGAAATGAAAAAGGTAAAATCATAAGAGATCCTACAGCAATCCAGAAGATCATTAATGCCTACTTTCAGAAGATGGAAAATTCAGAAGAAATGGACAGACTGCTTGATAAATATGAATCATCAAATTTTAATAAAAAAGATATAAAAATCCTAAATAACCCCATATCAGTCAATGAAATTGAAGAAGTAATAAAAATACTACCAACAAAGAAAAGTCCAGGTCCTGATGGATTGACTGGTGAATTCTATAAGTTTAGAGAAGGTCTAATACCACCACTCCTCAGACTCTTTAATGAAATTGAAAGAGAAGCAATACTCCCAAAGTCATTCCTGGAAGCAAGCATTACCCTGATACCAAAACCAGAGAAGGATCCAGCCAAAAAAGAAAACTATAGGCCAGTCTCCTTAATGAACATAGATTCAAAAATCCTCGATAAAATACTGGCAAACACACTTCACCAAATAATTAAGAAGATTATTCACCATGACCAAGGAGGATTCATCCCAGGGATGCAGGGATGGCTCAACATATGCAAATCAATAGATGTAACACACCACATCCGCAGAAACAAGACAAAAACCACATGATTATCTCAATAGATGAAGCAAAAGCTTTTGACAAAGTCCAACACCCATTCATGATAAAACCCCTACACAAAATCAGAATAGAAGGTCTTCATCTCAATCTGATAAAGGCCATCTATGACAAACCAATAGCCAACATCATACCAAATATTCAAAAACTGAAAGCTTTCATTCTAAAACTGGCAATGAGACAAAGATTCCTACTGTCACCAATCCTGTTCAATATAGTTCTGGAAACATTAGAGCAATTAGACAAGAGAAAGAAATTAAAAGGAATAGGAATAGGAAAGGAAGAAGTTAAATTACTATTATTTGCAGATGACATGGTACTCTATACAGAAGATCCCAAAAGCACCGCCAGAAGACTCCTAGAACTAATAATCAAATTCAACAGCATAACAGGATATGAAGTGAACACTGAAAAACCAATAGCATTCCTGTACACAAGTAGCAAACTCACTAGAGAGAAATTAGGAAAATCGTATCTTTTACAATAGCATCAACAAAAGTGAAATACTTAGGAATCAATCTAATGAAGGAAGTAAAAGACCTTTACATTGAAAACTAGAGTACTCTGAGAAAGGAGATTGAAGAGGATATCAAAAATAAAAAGATAGCCCCTGTTCTTAGATAGATAGAATCAATGCAGTGAAAATGGCCATACTTCCGAAAGTGTTATACAGATTTAATGCAACCCCAATTAAAAACATCAATAGCATCCCTCAAAGAGCTACAGAAAACAATCCTAAGATTCATTTGGAACCAGAAGAGACCTAGAATAGCAAAAGCAATTCTGGGCAACAAGGGCAGGCAGGGTTGCATCACAACCACCAATTTGAAGTTATATTACAGTTATATTACAAAGCTACTTTGATAAAAACAGCAGAGTACTAGTAAAATAAAAACAGACCCAAGCATCAGTGGAACAGAATAGAGAAGGCAGAATCAACTCCATGCACACACATCTACCTTATCTTTGATGAATGGGCCAAATACCTTCAATGGAAGAAAGATAGCCTCTTTAATAAGTGGTGCTGGGAAAACTGGTTTTTTACCTGCTGAAGATTAAACCTATACATATACCTTTCATAGTGCACTAAACTAAAATCAAAATGGATGAAAGATTTAAGTATAAAAACAGAACAATCTGCTGGGAGATAGAACAGGTAAAATTCTAGAAGATAGAGGGACAGACAAAGACTATGAACAAAACCCCAATTACACAGGAAATATTACAAAGAATTAACAATGGAGAGCACATCAAATTATAAAGCTTTTGCACAGTGAAAAAAATCACAACAGAGTTCAGAGACAACACACAGAATGGTAAAAATATTTTTTACCAGTTACTCAGACAAAGGAGTAACATTTGGAATACATAGCAAACTTGAAAAAAAAATCAAACTCCTCAAACTTAAAGATTCAATCCAAAAATGGGGACCTGAAATGAATAGACATTTCTCAGATGAAGAAATACAAATGGCAAATAAATATATGAAAAATGCTCGACATGACTGGTCATTTGAGAAATGCAAATTAAAAAAAAACACTGAGATTCCATCTCACTTTTTTTTTCCATCTCACTCTTGAAAGAATGGCCATCATCAAGAAATCAACCAATAACAAATGCTGGTGGGGTTGTAGGGAAAAAGGGACCATTGTCCACTATTGGTGGGAGTGTATGTTGGGAGACCACTGTGGAAAGAGTGTGGAGATTCCTCACAAACTCAATCTAGAGGTCCCATTTGACCCAGTTATTCCTTTTGTAGGTATCTCCTTGAAAGAATTAAACTTATCATATCACAGTGATAGATGCATACTCATGTTTATAGCAGCACAATCTATAGTAGCTAAATCTTGGAAACAGTCTATATGCCCATCAAACATGAATGGATAAAGAAAATATAGTATTTATATACCATGAAGTCCTACTTTGCCATAAAGAAAGATACACTTGAGTCATTTGTAGGAAAATAGATGCACCTTGAGACCATAATCTTAATGAAATAAATCTGCCACACAAGTTTAAATATTGCATTATTTCTCTTGTGTGACAAACCTAAAGGGTAAACAAACAGCATAATGGAGGACAGATATTGGAAAATGGGAAGAACATGTTCAAATGGGAAGGGAAACAAGAGAGCAGGCAGAAGGAAAGGAAGAAAGAGAAAAGGGAAAAAAGAGGATGGATGGAAGAAAATAGAAGCAGAGCTTTTGTAAATAGGGAGGGTGAAAAGGATTGAAGAAAGGGGAGGGGAATTGGAAAAAAAGCATTAAGATATATTAATTCCCCATGATGAATGTGATACATATACGACAAATATGTATCAATAAAAATAAAGTTAAAAAATAAAATTCATTTAACAAAGGTTAACATTTTTAAAAGTGCTGTACAGATGAATGGGTAAAGAAAATGTGTTACTTATGCACATTATACTCTGCTCCAAAGAAGGGTAAATTTGGGTCATTTGTAGGGAAATGGATGCACCTTGAGAACATAATGTTAAGTGAAGTAAGTCAGACACATAAGCTTCAATATGGCATGGTTTCTGCTTCATGAGAATCTAATACCCAACTAAAGTGCAAAATAAAAGACAGGCAGGTGGTATCCAACCGTGTACCTTGATTTAGTATAATTATCTTATGTATTTTTTTGTCTGTTAGGCTGTTAATCTGTTTATGATAGTTAACTTGATAAAGATGTAAAAAATAAATAAGTGAATCTGATGTTGGCCAAAATAAGAAAGGCAAAGGAAAAATATTTTTTAAAAACAGGGGTGGAGTCAAATGTGATGTTTAGAGCTGAGATGTGTTACGTCCATGTACCAGTTCCCCACAGCGGAGTAATCATTATACACTGCAAACATGAACTAATAAAAATAAGTGTTGCAAACTATTTTATGTGCTTTACAAATATTTTAATTTTTAAAATAACCCCTGGATAGGTATGATTATTAAGCCCACTTTATAAATAAACAAAGTGAAGGGCCAAAATACAAAGTACTTGTCCAAGATCACCCAGTCCATAGGTGATGGTCTGAGTCTGAGCTCTCTCTGGATCTGAGACTCCTTATCTGTAAAACGCAGACAAAGCTCATCATGTGGGGGATATCCGGGATTCCTGCACCTAGAAAGAGTCTGAAGGAACATGGAGAGGGTGTCCGTCTGCATGACAAGGAGAGAGAGTTCAGAAGAAATCAAACTTGCTGGATCTGGACTTGGACTTCCATACTCCAGAACTGTGGAGGACACTGAGGAAATAAGTTTATGATGTCTTAAACAACAAATAAGCAAGTCATTATCTTGACCATGGCAGTATGTAGCTACATACTTTGCTTGCACAGATTTCCACTTGTACCCCTGACTTTATTGGAATGAAATCCTCCTCACACATAATTTTCTCTGCTCATTGGTGACAGCAGAGACTCTGACACATAGTAGGCCTTCAACTGATGTTGAATGAGTGAAAGAGCTGATCCCAGCCCCCTGTGACAAGGCTGACAGCTCTTCCCCAAACATGGCTTCTCTTAGGCATGGCCTACTTCTCTGGACCTCCGCATATTCTTGGCACAGAAAGATGCTCACGCTAAATGAATGAAGCCACACTGTTGCCCTTTGCCTTAGGTCTGAAGTCGCCTCTTAGTCACCAAGGTATGAGCACACTTAAAAGCCATAGTCCAATGGACATTGACACTGGTAACTGTGGAGTAATCTTCTGTGGTGATGAAAAGATAAGGTGGAGGAAATGGAGTCCTTTCAATTACTAGGTAACAAACCACTCTGAAGTGTAACAGCATAAAACAGAAACTATTTATTATTTTTCCCAGTGGTTGGGCAGTTTCCTGCTGTGTGTGGTGTGACCAAGATTAGTCAAATGGTTGCCCTCTGCTGGGAACTGCCTGGGGCTGGAACATCCAAAATGGCTGCTTTTCTGAGAGGCAGATTTTAAAAGGAAGGAAAAGAAAGCTTTCTAAGCTCTTGGAGCCAGGCTTAGAAGTCTTAGGACACTATTTCTATCATATTCATTTCGACGAAGAAGTGATGAAGTTGGGGCTGGGGATTTAGCTCAGCGGCAAAAGCGCCTGCCTGGCAAGCGCAAGGTCGTGAGTTCGGTTCCCGGTACCGGAGAAAAACCAAAAAAAAAAAAAAAAAAAAAAAAAAGTGATGAAGCCCAACCACATTTGAGGGGAGAGAAAATAGACTCTGCCTCATGAGACGAGGAGCAGATTTGTAAACCAAAATAGGAGAAATGATTGGTGCCATACTGAAGAGTCTCTACCACGTGGCAGGAACCCCAAATTATCCTCATGCAAGTGCGAGGCTGTTGAGTGTTGGTTAGGCTGCGGCTTGCTGCCAAGGCAGTTAGTTTCCTTCTCAGATGATAGGTGTCAGGCGGGGCTAAACCCCCACTGTTTCTGGGAAGGCCTCACCAGGACATTAGCAAGGATCAGGCTTTAGCTTCTCATTTTCCAGGTGATGACACGAAGGGGTGGGGAGGGGTGCTCTGTACCCAGAGCACCATACGTCAGTGGCAGGACCAGAGCAGCTGCCACCAGCTGGCTAAGAGTGTGGCTGTTGCGTATATAGGTTGATTTTGCCACCAGAAAGATTGTAGGATTCACAGAATCTTGGTAGGCCCTCTTCACTTTCTAAAGTTAATGTAGACAGTGTCTACTTTATTGGGAAAATTTGATGATGAATATCATGGATTCTGGAGTCAGACTTCCTGAGTTCATGCCTTCCATTTACCATCCATACTACTTTGTGAAAGACACTCTGCATGCCTCAGTTTCCTTTTCTGACAAATAGAGATGATGATAACACTTATATAGAGTTGTATGGATCTGATGGCCTCAAATTTATAGAGGGATCTAGAACAATGCCTGGCTCATGCTTCCTAATTGATGGATATTCTCTTTAATTATTAGAGTATTCAGATAAAAATTAAAATAAGCTTATGACTTGCTCTAAGGAAGCGATGGCTGTTACTGTTGGGAAACTGGGTCCTGCAGTTCATTTCCCTCTTACTGTGTTCACACTTGGGAACTTTGGAGCAAACAGCCTCAATTGCTTCTCTTTAATTGCTCTCCTGAAGGCAGAGTATCTTATCTTGTTGGTTAGAGTTTGTGCTGCTATTAACTGTGGGCAGGGACATGCCCTCTTGGGCAGGAATGGGCTGTGTTCTCTTCCCTAGTCCGTGTGTGGCAGCCCTGGAGGGGAGTCCTCCACCAAAGGAGGCAAACCCTCTTCTCTCCTTTGTCCCAGATTTACTTCTGATTAGGCCAATGAATTCCAGATCCGCATGTGATTGAATTCCTGCTTTGATGGTTACTGGTTTGTCATTACTGTAGCTCAATATCTTCATTTGTATGATGGGAATAACAGGATCCATTTGCAGCTAGGGGAAGAATTGAAGGAGGCAATATTTATGAGATGGGTTGAGATGGTGCCTGACACAGAACAAGGGGTCAACAACAGCAGATTTAGTTGTCATGTTGTTAAATACACTCAAAGGCCTAGCTTGAGCACTCTCTCCTTGGGGAAGTCTCCCCAGGCTGCTCCACGTGGAAGGAGCATGTTTCTTTTCCTGGCCTTTCTCTGCATCCTCTCTCTAGATTTTTTCTTTCTCTAGATTTTTGACAACACCTGTCTGTTCCAACATTGAATTAGAGGATTGAGAAGAGAGTTTGCTCTTTCCTGGTGAGTTCTGAGCTGAGGCTTTATGCTGGAATCAGCCTTTGTGCTCTCCTGGCCTGCCCCAAGTCTGGGTACATAGTGGGGCCCATATCCCTAACCTCACTCACAGCTGTTAACACGGCACCTGCTGTGAGTCGGAGGCGGCCCTTTCAGGCTCCTTTATCTCTCTAAGGCTGCTTAGCATGTTTACGGGTAGTAAACTACTGGCGGTCAAGAGAGCATGCTGTGACTCTCTGGGGCAGGAGAAAGGAGAGAGGTTGCTCAACCTCATATAGGTGTGTAGCTTTCAGCCCCTCAGCATGCTGAGCCTCATTTCCTTAGCAACATGCAGCTCCTCTGCTTTCATTGTGGATGGGATTAAATGGAATCACTGGTGTCAAAATGCCTGGCAGACAGTAGGTCCTTCTCAAATATTGTCCTCCGGCTATGCCTGTGGGCAGTGTGGAGGTCATGGAATTTACTGTAAGAGTCGCAGGTGCCCTAGCACAAGGCACCCTGCTAGAGCTGTCCCTAGAGCTTCTGGTCTTTTCTTTAGTGAGGAGGTTTCCAGGTGCATCCAGGTACAGGTGGGAGAAGGCCTCTTCCACAGAGGGGCAGGCATAGAGCAAGTAAGCACACTGCTTCTCTGCAGGGAAGTGTATTAAGCAGCATTTCCCTGTCTGGAGATTTAAAGGTGAGAAGGTTCTCCCTACAGTGGCTATGGGGCAGGGAGAGAGGGATTTGTGAGTTGTGGGTGTTAACATTCCTAATATCCGCTTGTGCCTTGGGAAATAGATGAGCAGGAGAAAGGAATTAAGAGAATTGCACTTGCAGAGCTCAGCAGGAGGCCCCTGGCTGCAGGTCAGAAATCCAGCTTTGGAATTTGCCTGTATCCAAGATATCATGCAGGAATAAGCTTTGACAGTGACCCTATGTGGCGCCGAAATGGCAGCAGAATGATGGCAGACAGGGTTTGTGGCAGAGGGAGTCATTCTGGAGAGGATCCATGGCAGTTAGAAACTGAACAGATGCTGGTTCCTCCAGGCCTGGTGTCAAAGGGGACTTATTCTTTTTTCCCCTGGGCCTTCTGCAGGGCTTTGGGAACATTTCTTGAGAAGGGAAGAAGGCTTTGGAGCAGATTCTGGACTTCCTGCTTGAATATAGGTAGGTGCTAAGGAGATTAATTGGGAAAGAAGTAGAACGTGCCTGCATTGGGCTCTGAGTCCATGAGCGCCTCATACCAGTTAGACTACTCAGCCCAGAGGACATTGTGAAATGCCGAGGGAGATTCAGTCTTCATTAACTTCTGTTGGAGGATTACAGGATGAATAGTTCTTTTGAAAGGAGGAGAGAGTATGTTTTCTGGGCATGGAGGTGGTGAAGAACAGGCGTGTCTGGGATCTGGCTGGGAGGCTGTCAGCCTGAACTATCAGTCTGTCAAGGAGAGTAGTGGGACAAGATGACTGTGGAAGGCGTCGAGGGTCCTCCTGAGGTTTGAGTTCAGCTCCTGGCTACTTGGAGGAGTAGGTCTGTCTGACTGTAGCTGTAGACGGTCGGGGTTGAAGAGCTCTGTCTCAGAGCTACATTTTCCAAGATGGCTGCCAATCCGGGCACCGCAGAGCTATGAGCCCTCAAATTCCTTATCCACAGACCATTCTCAAAAACAGCCAACGCGGCAGCTCCGGGTGGCCAGGATTGCAACACCAAATGTGTTTGTTCCTCATGTTTGTGAAATACCTCAGAGGCACTGTTCCAATGCCACCTGACTAGTTTTGTGATTGCCACATGGTTCTAGCTCCATCCACCAATACTCAGTTGTGGCTGACTGGCCCAAGATTTTGAGATGTTTGTGGGTTTAGAATTTAGAGACCTCGTTTTGCCTGGCAAGGTGAGAAGAATTTTACATCCATGATTTTAAATATCTCTTGTTGGGATTGAAAGCAGCTCTGGTGGCTTGTAATAACCGCTGTGGCTAGGGGCCTGAGCTTCAGTTCCTCCCAGGAGAGGGATTCCTACCTTGCAGGATTGTGATCTACAAGCGCACCACCAAGTCAGAAGGTCAGGGCATCAGCTCACTCACCAGGCTTTTTGCAAAGTTGGCCCAAGATTTTCAAATCATTAAAATTCAATCTTGCATTTGATTCTTGCAAATGAACTGCTGTCAACCTTTGACTGAGAGTAGGGAGAAGAAACTTGGCTAATATATAATGTAATGGGAACTCAGAAGCCCCTGGAAATTGGCTCAGAAATTGGCCAAGGGTACTCACTGGCACCTGCTCAGCCCAAGGAAGGGGGCTGCCAAAGGCAAGTGGATCTATGTATCAGTTCCCTTACTGAGCTCCTTTCAGAGGGAAAAATCTGAAGCTGGGGAAGGGAAGGCCTGGTAGTGACTGAGTTCTATTCAGTGCTAAACCCCTAGAGAGTATCTGGGCATAGATTTCTCACTTTGTCATCTCCTCAAAACTTAGAAGAAGGCAGCATTACCCCCAGTAACAATCACGTGTTTATCGGATGATTATTACATGTTAGGCATTGTCCTGGGGACTAAAACATGTGAGAAAAACGAGGCCAGAGCGGGGACAGGATTTCCTGAAGGTCACAGAGCTGGTACAATTAGGATATGCCCCCACCTCTCTGAAGCTTATTCCAGGATGCCACACTAACACAGACATGCACATGTATACCCACAAACACTCCCACGCTCGCATGCATGTACTCACAGGCAAAAACCGACATGCTCACTCACACAGCATGCAGATACACTGTGCTCATACCCAGATAGACGTGCACAGTTCCACCTGCAGGTGCACACACACACACACACACCCACACACACCACTCTACCACACCCACGCCAATACATGAGTGCTTGAACACACATACACATCATTCCATTTATTGGGGAAAATTGTGTCCAAACCTCTGGAACTTCTGACTACTTCAAGGCAGCAATATTGCCAACACAATCACACAGATTTCATTCTCCTTCTGTCTCTCCCTTCCTCCCTTCTTTTCTCCCTCTTGCACTTCTCTCTTTTCTTCTTTTCTTCCTCATTCAGTGGTCAGATCTACCTTCCTGCCCTTAGTTGTGATGTTTTAGGAAAATTTTAGGACTACCAGACACAAGTTGAAATAGTCAAGAAGAAAGTCATCATTCCCTAGATGACCACCAAGAGCTGGATTTATTGGCCCCAATCTGCCGTGGTCAGGCTGTCCCCCAGGCAGATGCACTGACCCCTGGGGGTCCCTCCCCATCTGCCCTCTGCCTCTTGGACTGCAAGCATCATGGTGAGCTCATGTCCAAGTCAAGCCCCTGCAGCTGGGCTTCCCTAGCCACAGCACCCAACCCCTCGCCCTGCCAGACATGAGCCAAATGCCTGTGAAGGTCTCTTCCAAATGTTTCATCACGCCTTGGGGTGGAGATGCATCTATTTCTGTATTTCAACACTTCGTTTCCACCTGGCATTTCATCCGCCAGCTAATAGGTGAAGTAATTGCTTGATTCTGGCAGCATGGAGGCTTTGATTTATGGGGACCTGTGCTCTGGTCTCTCAGGTGCTTGAGGGGCTTGGGTAGTCCAGCCTGTGGACCTTAGTGGCCACCTGGAGGTAGGCTGGGGTGATAGGTTTCAGCTAATCTCACCCATGTAGGCAATTCAAACTCTTCAGGATATTTCAACATCCCAGCAACTCAAGGTGGGGGTGGTGGAATCTGAGAAACTTTGGCAACTCCTGTTTCTCAGTCCCAGAGTGCCAACAGAGTCACCTTTCCCAACTCGTCTATTTTTCTATGGTATCAGGGACAGCTCTGCCTCTGCATGTACCTAGTACACCTTTGCCTTCACCATTAAAGGTTCTTGAAAGTTGTTGTGGGGACCCTTGGACTCTGGGGTCCAGCAGTCACCCTACCCGTGGCTGTTTGGCCACATTGCCCAATTGAATGAGTTTACTAGGAGCAAGCAGTTGAGTTCAAGCTTCATAAACAATTCCCCGGGCTGTGGGACAGCATATTCTGCAGATAGCCCAGGAATGGCTTTAGCGACATGTACTTTGTCTGGGGTAAATTCACTGTAGCACACATGCACACACGTCTCCCTGGAGAATATTCAGCAGGAAGGTGGGAAGAGGAGCCCGGGCAGGATGGTGTTATGGAAAGGAGCACTGCCCACTGAGTGAGAAGGAGCTGAGTGCCAGGTGCCTCATGCGCATGGGGCCAGACTCTGGGATTGTTCAATACAGAGAGATGGATCCGGGAGGTGAGGTTCTCCAGAGTACTGAGCTGATAGTCTGCTGTGGTGACTACCCATGATTCAGTCTTATGTTGCAACAAGACTCTTAGCAGGCAGTGATCAGGATGCATACACATTTTCCCCTTCTGATTCCTCCCAACTCAGAATCTTATGCATAGGTACTGTCCAATAGAGGCATACAAGGACAAGTGCTTGGGCCACATTGATACGATGCTACGTCATGGCCACAACCTTTCATTGTGAGTCAGTGCCTTTGGTCACCGAGCTCATTTTCAAGCATGTGGCCCCTCCACTCCAGCGGACACCCGTTTCCATGTGTAACAATGCCATCCTTGGCTTGCTGTCTTCCAGCAGGGGAGGCAAGATTTATACATTCAGAGTAATTGTGAGAATGGGCTGCAGGGGGTTCCAGGGGCAATGTGATATCCCTTAGGCAACACATCTGTCTCCTACTCCATGAAGAGGAATGTCACCTTATGTTCAGATGCCAGGGAGGCCTTCTGGGAGCAAGTGGAACTAGAGGGGGCCTTGTACATAAGAAGAACAGAAGCTGGCCCAGGAAAGAGGAATGGCATAGCAAAAGTGCAGTGCAGGGTCTGCACATGCATTCATTGCTTTTTCTCTCCTGTTTACTTATCTATCCGTCATCCATCCATTTGTCCATCCATCCATCCATCCATCCATCCATCCATCTGTCTGTCCATCTGTCCATCCATCCATTTCATAGTTCCTGCTCTGTGCCAGGCATGGTTGGGGACAGAGCCATGGGCAATCTATTTGAGAAAGTTATGCAGAGGTCAGATAATGAGAAAATATTACAAGTCAGAAAAGCATTAGCTGGAGAAGGACTGGGTGTCATGCAGTGTTGGCAGGCAGGGCCCAAAGGAGGGAGAGCCAGGACAGCCCCTGAACCCTAAAGGGTAGGGGAGCCAGTGTGGAAATGGAGCATGAGTGGGAGGGCAACTGCAAGAAGTGTTCCCAGCATGGAGTTCCAGGGGCGGAAAGGACCTTTAAAGTCCTGCGCAGCTGGAGTGTGGGAGGTCCAGGGTGGGGAAGGAGGAGAGGATGAGGGAACAGATAGGTGGGAAGATGGGGAATAGTTGGGGCTAAAGGCCGGGCAGAAGTCACACAGAGCCCCTGGGCCAAGGTGAGGGTTTAGGACGTCGTGTAACGCAGTCTAAGTAAGAGATGCTACTGACTGGAATTAGGGTGTAAGCAATGTAAGCTTACGTAAGTGAGCATGTGAGTGCTGGTGAAATGTTCAGGACAGGGACCTCTAGGTGGAAAGTGAAGGGAGAAGAAGGCTTGAGGCTGTGGCCAGGGCTTCCTGCCTAGGCAATGGGTCAAGTTGGCCTCCCATGGACAGAGGTCAGAACTGTAGGAGGGGGCAGAATTGGAGGATGAGTGGGATTGATACAGCTTTAAAAATGTGGGTCTGAGTGAGATCCCTATGTGAGATGTTGAAGATGTCACGTGGATCCCAGGTAAGATGTTCTTTTTCACTCTGATTTTCCTTTCCTGGGTTCTGTTCTCTTTAACCAGCTATTCAGAGTTTTTTGGGTCTCACTAGCTCTTCTGGGATTGCTGGAAGGATGTGAGAACAGAGCCCTTGCAGAGGACAGGCTGCTGAAGATGTCTGCTCCCAGAAAGCACAGTTAGCCAGCTAAAAGACCTACATTAGCCTTTTAGCTCATGTAAAAAAGCTAATATAGGCCTTTTAGCTGATACAGTGGAAAGGGAGTTTTTCCTAGATGTTTTGACTTTGGTCATGTGCCCACTTTTGAAGGGTGCATTGGGAGGCTAGGATGACAGAAAGAATTCAGTTTCATCACATTACTTTTATTTAACTCAACCAGTATTTTCTGCCCGGACCCAATGTGTATACACAAGAAACCACGCTCTCTGTCCTCATGGTGATCACTGTCCAATGGTGAATGTGATCATTGGTGAAACAGAAGTGAAAATAAAATTTGACTCTATCACGGTTTAGGTCTAGAATGTCTCCCAGAAGTCTCAAGTGTTCAGAGTTGGGACTTTGGGAAGTGGACTGGGTTGTGATGGTGATATACTAATCAGTGGATTGATCCATAGAGGTGTTTGTGGTTGACTGTGCTGTGAGGGGGGCCTGGTTGGAAGAGGTGGGTCATGAGATGTGACCTGGAAGGATGTATTCTTGTCTCCAGCTCCTTCCTTCTCTTCTCTCTCTGCTCCCTGGTTGCCATGAGGTGAGCATCTTTCCTCTGCCAGGACCTTCCACCATGATGTTTTTGCCTCGACGCTGGCTAACCATGGACTGAATCACCTGATCCACAAGCTAGATTAGTATTCTCCTTTCAGTTGTGAGTGTCAGATATTTTATCCCAGTGACGGGAAAGCTAATACAGACATTTTACAGAAGGATATATGAAGTATCCTAGGAGAAGAAGCCAGAGACATTCAAATTGAATTTCTTATGGTTTTTCAGAAGTGGAAATTGAAGTTCAGAGAAGTTAAGTAACTCTCCAAAGTTGTCACAGTGTTTAGAAGTAGAGGCAGGGCTGGACCCTGGTTCTGGGGCCCACACTGACACCTCTGTCAGCGTTGTTCCAGGGTTCCCATGGACATATCTTTCCATACATGACATTCCAGACAGGGCAGGAGAGTGTGGTAGCCAAGAACTCTGCCTCAAGTCAGACAGGTCTGGGTTTGAAGCCTGGCTCTGGCTTGTGTTACCTTGGGCAAGTTATCAACTCCCCTAAGCTCTAATTTCTTCATTTCCAAAGTGAACAATAGTTCCCCTAGAGCTAATATGACCTCCAGTGTCTGCGTGGGCTGAGGCTTGGGTGCATAAGCGCCAACAAACCTAGGCTTTCTCTCCGCATCTCCCACCTACACCGCCACCCCTCTGCTCGGAGGCACTGTCTCCTTGTGGGTGAACGTGGGGGCTCTGCCTTCACTTTAGAAACAGCATCTGAGTGGGGCTCCTTGTATAACTGATTTGTTGAAGAAGGCTCCCAGAAGAAATGCACAGGAGGTGAGGGAGGCTGGAGAGAGCACAGGGAGATGCTCAGCGGAAGCCTGAGCTTAGCACAAAGGACTGCATGGAGCGCTCTGCTCCTGCTGAAGGAAAGGAGGTCACACTTTTTACCCACAATCCAATGGCATTTCCCTGAGACCGCTTCTGACTGACCATGGAGGTGTGCACTTCAGAGAGTGCATCAGGAGAGTACCCAGTGCTCCCCACAGCTGGGGTGGGTGTGCTGGCCTGCTCCCTCGGGGTAACTTCGGTGAGGCTCCAATTCTTTGGTGCTAGCATATCTTTGACACTCTCTAATCTCTACTTTGTGATGGAGGGAAGACAAGTTTGAGAGCAAGGAATCTGGCCTTGATTGAATACACACAAGAGGTGCTTTGATTGCTTGATTTTCCTGGCAAATGACACTGCATTTCCACTTGATAGTAATATGAACATTAACTTTTTTTTTTTTTTTTTTGAGACAAAGTCTTGGTACATAGTTCAGTTTGGCCTTGCACCCGCGATCCTCCTGTCTTAGCCTCCCAAGTCCTAGGATTATAGGCGTGCACCAATTCGAACATGAGTTTTAGTACAACTGTATTTATAGGAAAAACTGGGAATGCTGGAGTTCAGGGATACTGTGTTTGGAGATGGAGTGGGGGAGGTCTGAGGTCCCAGCGTGGAGCAGGGATCTTGTCTTTCACTTCAGTGGCCCAGGTTGGCTCCTGGCATCAGTGGAGAACACACTGTGAAGAGGACCTGTGGTGCTGAGGGGTCTCAGGGAGTCACCCCTGTGCTGGGTTCCAATCAGCCCAAGTAGCAAAGGAGACCTTTGGACCAAGGTGAGTCAGGATTGCTTTGGCTGCAAGTGTCAGAAAGCTTGCTCATGAAAGGTTCTTGTAACTGTGGAGTTCAGGAGTAGGGTAGCTTTTGATTTTTCCATACAACCTTCATCCTCAGCTGGCTTTTCTAGGAGGTGTTCTCCGAAGCTGTGGGCCTACATTAGCCTTTTAGCTCACACAGCAGAAAGGGACTTTTTCCTAGATGTTTTGAGTAAATTTCCAGAACTGTGTCTGGCAGGTTTCAGATAGATGGAAGATTCTCATTGGCCAGACTTTGGTCATGTGCCCAGAGATGGATGGGTAGGTCTGATTGACCAGGCCTTGGTCATTTGCCCACAGGTGGATGAAAGTTTTGATTGGCCATGCCTTGGTCACTTACCCACAGGTAGATGGAAGGTTTTGATTGGCTAGGCTTTGGACATGTGCCCACAAGTGTGTAAAGGATGGCAAGGCAGACAGGGTCAGTCCCTCCAAACCCTGTGGATTCTGCTGGGGTGTGTCTTAGTGACTTTTTTCTCTCTGTGTCCCCTGAGGCCAGCTCCTGGGTTTTCCTGGGAACTGAGGAATCTTCTCTCTCTGAGTAATCCCAGCACTCCAGGGCATTTCTTTATTACAACACACATTCTGTGCATTTCTTTATTTATTTATTTATTTTTTTTGGTTTTTCTCTGGTACCGGGAACCGAACTCACGACCTTGCGCTTGCCAGGCAGGTGCTTTTGCCACTGAGCTAAATCCCCAGCCCCTCATTCTGTGCATTTCTGTGGTGTTGGGGACTGGTCTCTCATCACAGATGTGCACTTCCTGTGGACAGTCAGTGTGCTATTCACTTTGTTGCTCTGTGTCCTCAGCACATAGTGAAATGCTAGTAAAGGAATGAATGGATGGCTGGATGGCCCATGCTTACCTGCCTGAGAGCATGGATGACCTGCATCTCATTATTCTTTGTTTCCACCATGCTTGGTGCCCATAGCAGTTCGCTCAGTTCTTCTGGCAGGAAAGATGTGGCGCATACCTGAGGGAAGAACAGATGTGGGAGAAGGATGATGGAACTGGGGGCTAAGGCTTGGTTCCAAAGCTCTGTAGAGGACCGTGGAGCTGGCTGTCATGCACAGCTTCCTCTCCCCAAGCCAACCTTGTCCTGGTCCTGTGGGAAGGAAGGGACCCCACCCAGCCCGAAGAGGAGTGTTAACATGTCAGAGTGATTTAGGCAGCATTTCATGTCTTATCTGGTAATAATAAAAATGAAATTACATTAAAAATACAACCATGTGTGGGTTGCAGGACAAGTTAATGATCCTCGTGGAGTCAGATGTGGGTCCCTGTAATTGAAGTCCTTAATGACACTGGTAATAACACCTTGGGTCTGTTTGTGGCTTCTTTCTTCTGAGGAGCTCAAAGCACTTTCTCCTCTTATCTCATCTCTCTCCCCACCTTCCCAGGGAAGTGGTCTTATCACTCCCACTTCTCAGGGGCCTGTGCGCTGTGACTCACTGCAGCTCCAGAGTGCACCCTATTGTCTCTCTCCTGGGTGGGGCCCACCTGCCTCTCTCTTCCCTGAGCTCAGCCTGGGGCACCCCCATTTCCTGGGTGACTGAGAAGGTCTTGCCATGAAGGGCACTCTGAGCTGTAAGGGGAGCTGAGGCCAGCAGAGAGAGCAGAGGACCAGGGGGAGGGGGAGGGATGGGGTCTCCAAGGAGTCAGACCTAGACATGAAGCATCTGAGGACAGGGCTGTGCCCTGCTTGCTTTCCTATCCTGGGACCAAGTACAGCACAGGGTGTGGCCTCAAGATGGAAGCCAGACACAGTGGTGGCCGGGTGACAGGCAGAAATGCAGGATCCAGCTCAAAGGCATCTCTTCTAAGATGCACTCCTTGGTCCTTCCCTGGGGCCCATCACACCCTCCCTGATCTTGCCCCACCCTTCGGGTCCTGCCTTCTTCCCCTCAGGCAGCCCCGTGTTAGTGCAGTGTTCCAGCCACCCAACCCCAGTGCCAATTCCTAGATGAGGTGTGAGTCTCAGCTATCCCATGTTCCCAGAGTGTGCCGGTCAGCACGGGACCTCTCATATGGGAGGATGGGCAGAGAGGGGCACAGGGAAGGTGGGGCTCTGAAACCAGAAAGCCTGGGGTTCAAACCCAGTTCACCTCCAAACAGCTGTGTGGTTCAGGAAGCCCCATGATCTCTTTGAGCACACCCTCACTCACTTCCTCATCACAGAGCAGAGCTGAGAAAGCTCCCTGGCCCTGCGCTGTGGTGAGGTTAACCATGGTGACACTACTTGGCACCTAGTAGGTGCGGGTGTTCATTTCCTGAGGCTAAGTTTAGATGTGGTGGTTCCCAGCTCTGGCTGTACATCAGCACCGCCCTTCTTGGGAACAGACTCGCTTGGAACACCCCTGGGAAATTCTGACCCATGCGGCTGGGGTGTGGCTGAGGCACCTGCCTGTTAGAGAGCTCTCCGACGATGCCGGTGTGAGGGGACCTCAGTGTTTGTCAAGTGGAGTGTATGACTGAATATAAAGTAGTCCATGTATCACTGGCTGTCCTGGTTCTTAGGCTCCAGGAGACCGACAGAAAAGGCCCCTGGCTACAGTGTCCAGTGGCCTCTTCTGGAGGAGATGCTGGCATCCATGCTGCTGCCGGGCCACCCAGAGAGACAGGTGGATGGAGCAGGATACCTGGTGCTAGTTCTTCCACTTGAGCATGCAGTCACCTCTGACTTTTGTCCTTCTGCCTTTTGGGGTGGATCTGAAGCACAGGTCTGCAGTGCCCTTCTCCATGTCTTCACAGTTGAAGCCCGGATCTGGCAGCACAAGTGTTCCGTGGACTCCAGGAGCATCAGGCAATTGGGTCACAAGGTTTTCCTTGGTCTTTACCAGAAGTTTCTGAAAAATTAGAGATGGAATAAAAATGTATAACTATTTGTAGCCATCGCTGGCATCTGAGACCCCTAAGGGAACTTTGTACTAACTTGGATGTCAGCCAGGCCTTCTTTTGGAATTGGGGCCTAGAAATTTCCACCTGCTCAAGGGAAGACTCCATAGAGCTCCTGGGGTCAGCTGTGTGGATGGAGCACAGGGTGTAGGGCCTAAGTCCAGTCCACCTTGCCAGGGACTTGCAGTGGGACCTAGTATGGGCTGAAGAACCCACCCAGGCCTTGCTGCCTGTGAGCCACGAGCTGGCATGAGAAGTTTATCTTCAAGGTTTATGATTCTGAAAATGAATGTGGAGAAAGGAATTTGACCCAAGCACAAGACTAATAAATGGCTCACAGTGAACCAAGACAGACCCATGTGAGCAGCGCCAGCCAGTAGTTAGGGGTGCTGCAGCTGCCGAGCCCTGGTATGGGGCTTGAGGGAGACTCTAGGGTCGCACACCTGGGAGTGGCAGCAGTGAGTGGGGAGTTGGACTGGACCTGGTGTGAGATGTTCTTCATGTCCTGTTTTCTTTATTTTCGCACAGCTTTAGGAGACCTTGCCATGTCAGTACCCAGCATCCATGACAACCACCACTGTCTTACACATGAGGCACCTGAGGCTTAGAGAGGTGAAGGTCTCCAAAGTCACACAGCAGTCTAGTGGCACCAGAATTTGGATCCATATCCATCCGCCTCTATCTGTCACCTACTGTGGTTCACGAGATAGTGCTGAGGAGGCTTTGGGTTTATTCTAGCTTTCTCTGTGGTGGTTTTCCAGATGTTTCCCCATTCCTGGGATCAGACCCCTCACAGTGTGGGGAAGACAGGGGGATCAGCACGTGGTGGGGTCAGAGACACTAAGGTGCCAGCTCCTGTCCTCACAGGTGGGAGAGGGAGTTGCTCTTTGAATTCAGAGCGGGACTGGCCACTCTCTGTGTACATAGCACCTCAGCAGCCAGCCCTGAACAGGTGATCATTATTGCAACTACCCAGGGACAGACAGGTCTTGAATTTGCAAAAGGCAGGGGTTTCCGGACCTGCCATTATTCAAGGGAAACCAGGGGCAGGATTGCACAAGGCGATCTCCTCTTGGATCCAGAAAACAAGAAAGCCACCTTCTTTTCCGTGTACCACGAGTGACTCACTTTCCAAGAAGCCCAGCCAAGCCCTGGTTGGCTTGGGAACCAGGCCAGGGCTGAGCGGAGCAAAGAGGGTGTGGAGCCGGGCCGGAGCATCACCCCCTGCTTCCCTTTTCCCCAGGGCATGCACAATTTAGTACATTAGCCTTTACATGGGGCCATCACACTTGCCCAGCTTCCCCGATTACCAACCAATGCATCACCCCATGTGGTCACTACTGGATACTGCGTGAGGGCAGATCACCATGACCCAGAAGTAGGGTGTGTGTGTGTGAGTGCATGTGTGTGTGAGTGCATGTGTGTGTGTGTGTGTTTGTAAAGGCTGTGGAAATTGTGACACAATCCAAGGGGCAGAGGAAGATTTCCATTCCCCAACCCTCTCTTTCCTGCCTGGTGTAGACAGGTCTCAGAGTCAGAGGTCTGGGTTTGATCCCAGCTCTCACCACATGTTTACCCATCTCTGCTCTCAGATCTGACATGGCAGCCTTTTCTATCTTGTGTGAGTCTTCATCTTCTCATCTGCATGATGGAGACAGCAGTGCGTGCCCCTCAGACTTGTGACTTGGCAGGAGATTAAGTAGACATGTGCCAGCGGGCCCGTCCCACCAGCAGGAGCCCTGGGTTCAGACAACTCTATCACTGACTGTCCAGGCAGGCAGTGGCTGTCCTGAGCTTTAGGGTGACCATCCATAAATACAGCTACAGGTGTTGTAGAAATCAATGAAAGAACACCCCCAGCACATATAGGAGAGAGTGTTCATTGCCTCCTTTTTTCTGGCTCATTCCTTAATGATTTTGTCAGGAAAGAGATTTGAGTCTGAAGATGCTGACTTATTCTGGAGATGGATCTTTTTTAGGTTCCCAGTTTACAAATCAGGGCCAGAAGTGTGTGGCCTTGTATGAGTTGCTGTGAGACTAATTGCACTGATAGAGCACCATGCTGAGCAGTGCCTAAATCTCGACAAGTGCTCTGCAAATGTCAGCTTCATGGCCAGCTATAAATAGCTCTCCTTTCTGCTGCTGAAGTTATGGCTGGAGTCCCAGCCGAGGTGGTCAAGATGAAGCTACTCTCCCTGGAGTGACAGGCCTAGGTGGTGATGGTGGTGGGGGGTGTGGTTGGGCAGGAGCGAATGGGCTCCTTATTGAGCCCTCAGAAGTAGGACAGGTATCATCTTACACCAGAGTTGTCTTTGGCCTTGACTAAGCCTGGGGCAGGTGTGAGAGAGGGAGGTCTGTGACTGCTAAAGCACAAGACATGGGGCTCTTACATTTTGTGATGCTGTGGAAGCAGACAGGAGCAGTGGCTACGCACCTGACTCTTCTTTAGTGGATGTGGGCCAGCTGGGAAACCATGGCTGGATAGCAGCTGGACAGACACCGTTCCTTCTGTGGGGCAGCAAAACTGGGAGGAACCCCAAGGCCTGCACCTGGCCAAGTCAAAAGCCTCTGCTTCCTTTGCAAGAACTCAGAGGGGGTGGGTGTGGCTCTAAGCCCCACGTGCGTTCTATGCCACTGCGTATGTCCAGCTGTGGCCCTCTGTCCTGGGAGCCCCTCTGCTACTTCTAGGAAGACAGCTCACTGCATGCTCGGGGAACACAGAAGAGAATAAGAGGCCCAGAGAAAGTTCATGGGGCAGATGACACATGTGTGAGGGATTTTAGGAGAGATGAGGATAAAGCAGTGCCCCTCCATTCCCCACTCGACCAACACTGGCAGTCTGGCTTCTCTGCAACATACAACTGCTCTCCACGAGGTTGGCAGTGACCTTCTTACAGAAAAGCCAATGGGTGAGTCACAGCTCTCCTCGTAACCAGCAAGGGGTCACCTCTGACACTTAGACACTTCTCCCTTGACTTCAGGCTTTCTTCCTGCTTCACTAGCTGTCCCTCCCCAGTTTCCCTTGTGACCTCATCTGTCCCTGCTACCTCTGTCTACTAATCATCCCATCCATCCATCCATCCATCCATCCATCCATCCATCCATCCATCCTTCTATGTATTCTAGTAATTAAGGAGGGTTTCATCAGGAGACTATTTCCCACAGTGTGGGAGGACTAAGGGAATCCCATAGGAGTATGCAGCACTCCACTAGTCAGTGTTCCAGGGAGCCATTGCCAGCCCTGGGCCTGAAGACCAAGTGGTTGCCTAATGCTAGAGAGTGATGCTAGAAGAGGGGCTCCTGTCAGAAGCTGTGCATTTCGCAGAGCAACACAGCCAACCAGGGGATAACTGCTGTGCTAGGATTCCCCTCCCCTTCTGCTGTCACTGCTGATCCGAGCCTCCTCCTTTTCCGTGGTCTGCTTCCTCACCCCAGACCACTGACAGATGTTGCTTGGATTGCTCTCTCTGGCCAAGATTCTCTCCTGATCACCAGGACACACAGCCATCTATCTCCTGGACATCTCTGCATCACAGACTTAGAGGACATCAAACCTGATGACACCTTGATTGTGGGCTTCCTCCTTCCCAAATTGTGGGAGCACAAGTCTCTGTTGCTTAGGCTACCCAGACTGTGGCGCTTGGCCCTGGCAGTTGTTGCAAACTAATGTAAAGTGACGCCAGGCTTCTTAACGGCAGTGTCAGCTCATGTGAATGTGAAGGAGCTCAGGATGGGGCAAGGGCTCGGTGCGGGTCACCAGGAATTCCCCGTGTTGACGGCCTGTGCGGTGGGGCCAGGCAAGTCTGCCCCAGCTCTGCTGTCAGGTAGTGCCTAATCTCAGGGGAGACAAACACATGGCGAGTAATACTTGTTCTCCATGAGTCACACAGCGATGAAACATAAACCACATGGATGCAGGACTGGAGGAGGAGTCCAGTGTGCAGGATGAACTCACAGAAGAGAGGCCAGCAAGGTGCTGCCCTCTTGCTTGGTGCCAGCAAGCGGAGAATGGAAAGAAGGGCACCCAGTGGAGGGATCAGAATGTGCAAAGGCCTGTAGGCACACAGGGTGCCTCAGGAGGGGTGAAACATAATGCTGGTGGGCAGGGCAGGGCAGGGCCAGGCTGGATGGGTCATGTGTGGAGGCTGTGGTGCACCCTGGGGAGCCTCAGAGGGCACAGGGCTGATTGGATGGGTGTGGGGCTGACTGCTGGGCTCAACAGTACTGCCAGGAAGCTGGGTGATCTTGGGTAGGACCTTTAGCTTGTGGGGTCCTTTGTGTTCTCACCTGAAAAACAATGAGGACCAGAGGGTAACTTGAGCCATGCCTGGCAAGGATGGGGGCTGATAAACTCTGGTGTCCCCTCTGCTGGCTTTCCACTCCCACTGTCCTGCAGAGGAGCTGAAACAATGACTTCATCAGCCCTTCCTGCAGATGCAGTGGGGGTGAAGTCAGTGGAGTCACCATTACCATCTGGAACTGAGAACTAAGAGGTTCAGGGGCTCCAGGAATCACAAGGAGAACTTTCCAGAAGGCAATGGGAGGCCTGGCTGCACCAGGCCACCCTGGGAGGCCCCATCGGGATATGACGCATGCAGGAAGTGAAAAGGGGACCTGAAAGATGTGTTTTCTCGGTAGGCAAAGGTGGCAGCAGCAGTGGATGCGCTGTCAGGAAGCTTCCAGGGGCAGAAGCATTACCAGTCAGGGCTGGCGGCTCTGACAGGTCGTCAGGCCTGCAGATGCCCCCATCAATACAATACCTCGGCTGTGGCATCTGGGAAGATTCAATGATGTCAGCAGTTACCATCTTTGACAAGTCAAGTGATGTCCAACCTCTGGTGAGCACCAGGGCATCTGGGAAAAGAAGCCAGTGTTCCCACACAGCAACTGTCAGCAGGAATTCAACAGCAGGTGCTCCCCAGCAGATCTGCTCAGGTCCTGTCTCCTCCTGCCCTAACCCCACAGGCATTTATGTATGACTGCCACATCCAGCCCTATACTCCATTTTACAGATGGAGAAACTGAGACCCAGAATGGGAAGGTGAACCCTCCAGTTTCACACCAGCAACTGATTAACCCCCGTGGAGATCCTGGGCTGCCTAACATGTAGTCACACATTCCACACCTCTGGGTGTCTCTTTGTTTGGTGTTCTGGGGGGCGGGCGTGCAGAAAAGCCAGGGGATCTGGCTCTTTAGCTTTGACTGATAGCACTCATTAATGTGTTAAATATCTACAAAGTACTGGAGGCTTCACACTGAATCCTCATAACAACTGTAGAAGCACGTATTGTCAGCTGGGTTTCCACACCTGCTAAACTCCAGAGGAGCTGAAACAATGACTTCATCAGCCCTTCCTGCAGACGAAGTGGGGGTGAGGTCAGTGGAGTCACCATCACCATCTGGAACTGAGAACTAAGAGGTGCAGGGGCTCCAGGAATTGCAAGGAGAACTTTCCAGAAGGCAATGGGAGGTACCTATTTTTATACAAGGATGCCAAGTCTCAGAAAACCTTGCCTGAGGTTCCTGGGCCAGGTCGTGATGGAGCTCAGAGTTGAAAAGTGGTCCACAAGCTCTTAGCTCTGTGATTGTGCTATAGGCCTGCTGCAAGCACCAGGTTATGGGAGATACTTATGTGGACGTTCTGGAAGCCAGAATTCCAGTGGCCAATCAATGTCCACTTTGGTTGAGGCTGGGTTAGGAAAGGGTTCAGGTTGTTGAATATCCTGTGAGCCTCATGACAGATGGGTGATCTGACCTGATTCTCCTGCCTGGGCTGCCCACCCCTCACCCTCTCACATTCCTCAGCATAGGTGAAATGGTGGCACCTCCAGAGGAGAGCTGGTGGCATGGTCAGGGCTCAGGGAAGAGGATATATAAGCGAGAGAAGGCCTGCTCACCTTCAAGCCCCCAACATCCCTGCCATACCCAGCTTGAGGGTCTCTTCACCCCGAGCTGAATGCGCCATGGTGGCTCTCCCTTGCTGAGCTTCCTTCCTCTCTCCCTTTCTTTGTTGACAGACTCTCTGCTCCCTGCGTCCAGGGCCCCCTGTGCCATTTATCTCCACATCCCTGTTACCTGGGGTGGGCTTAATGCTAGCTAAGCACCCAGAGTACATGGTATGGAATAATGATTGTACACCAAAGGGCCATTTCTTTTTCCTGGCATCAGGCTGCTGGGATTTGAGTCTTGGCCTCACACTTATTATGTGACTGAGTATGTAACATCTGTGGCCCTCGGTTTCTATAGGTAAGGCAGAGCTAGGAATCATGCTTATTTCACTTTCTACTATTGGAATTCATATAGTACCTGTCGAGTCTTTGGTGCAGTATCCTGTACTGTGTCTAATATAGTAGTGGGGCGACTCTCTATACCCTTGAAGTGGAGATCTAACGGCAGAGATGGGTGAAGCTGAACTGTACTTTGTGCTCGCACCCTTCCTGGGACACCATCCCCCTGACTGTCCTCTGGTGACATTCTACTTGTGCCAATAACTGGGAGACCCCAGCATGCGAGCTGTCCTTCCCCCAGAGTCTTGGCTGTCTTGGAAGGCCGAACCAGCCTTTCTTCATCTTCGTGCTCCCAATGTCTGGCATTTTGCAAGCTTTGAAAGTAAGCCTTGTGGAATGAAGCCTTCCAAAGTCTGAAGACAACACTCTTGCACAGCTTTGCGGCTACATCACAGTGTTTCCAATGGCAGACAACTCGCAGTATGCGGGGAAGACCAGCTTGAACAGACCTGTGCTGGCAGCAGGAGTGCAAGCCTGGGAAAGCTGGCAGGATAAGCGGCCTTGAGGAATGATGGTGGCCACTGGGGACCTACTGGAAACACCAGTGGAGCCTCAGAGGGAGGTGAGCGAATGTCTTGGAGTGGAGTGGGGTCACTGTCTGGTGGAAGAGAGACACCCCCAGGCCTCCCTGAGTCTGAAAGGAGGGGCTGAGGCTCTGGTGCGCCCATGGTTTCTGTGATGATGTCCCCGAGTGTCGCTGTTTATCACATCCCAACAGGGCCTGGGGAAATGAAAGTTAACAGAAATGAGGTCTCCTGGTTTGTCACTGTAAAGACATGATTTTGACTTCCCTGTCCCGTGGATGACTTCGTTTCTGGGTGTGCTTTCATGGTAAAGTCAATCTTGTTTCAAGAAGTGAACACAGACAGTTTAGTGAACGCACAGTCAAGGCAAATTATCCAGTTTAACTTGGGTTTGTCTTTGTCATCTTGGGGTGCCATGACAAACCCACACGTGGACCATCTGAAACAACAGACTTGTACAGCTCACTTTTCTAAGGCTGGGACATCTGAGACCAGGGCTGGCTGAGCTGGGTCCAAGTGTGTGCCGCTCCTGGCTGGCAGAAGGTTGCCTTTAGCCATGCCCTCCTGTGGTGGGAAGAGAGATCTCCAGCCTCTTTCTCTTCTTCCAAGCGTACTAATCCCGTCATGAAGGCTGCACCCTCACAGCCTCACCTAACCTCATTACATCCCAAGGATCCCCCAGGATCATCATCTCGGGGTTAGGGATTCAATATGTGAATGTTAAGGGAACAGACACATTTGGTCCATGACAAGGCAATCAGATTCAGTCTCCCTTACTCCATCCTATTAATTTGGGGATCCATCAAGGGGACAGATGTGCCCTTTGTAAGCACTGGGAGCCCCATGATCTCAAGATTTGCTCTTGTCCAAGTCTCTGCCTGGCCTTCCCTGGTTTAAAAACCCTCTGGCCTGTCCCTGGCCCATTCTCCTGTGCCTCAGTGTAAACCGAGCTCTGCCTCGGGCTCTCTTGTACCGGCCCCACGTGGGGGGAGCTGCTCTGTCCCTCTTCTTGCCCTCTTATTCCAGCCTCCTCCTGCTCTCTCTTGTCCTCACAGTTGGGCTTTCCAGTGCCTCTGGGACTTGCCCCACTTCCCTCCCTTGTCTGTTTTTATTTTTGTTTTTTCCAGGACCGGGAATTGAACTCACGACCTTGCGCTTGCCAGGTAGGCGCTGTGCCGCTGACCCTTCCTTGTCACCTGGCTACCTCCCCTCCTTTGTCAGGGACCCGTGCAGACGTCACCCTCTGAGCCTGGCCCCATCCCCTCTCCAGGATGGAGTTAGACACAGCTTTTTCCCCAACAGTGCGCTGCTCTGCACCTGCCATGGGTCACCTATCACCTGGGTGCCTCAGCCACAACCTGCCAGGCACCGATGCCGCCCGGGCCGTGCTCTATGGCCTGGAAGGCCACGACTACCTTGCTAATGACTGTGTGCTCAGTGTGGCCCCTTGGAGGAGAGGGTGCCTGAAATACCCGAGGGATGAGTCAAAGAGGCCAACTAGCCAGCTCAGATAGATGCCTGGGTCCGACAGTCTTGATGTTTGCTTCTTTACTGGTCTAAAAAGGATAAAATGAAAATGGTGTTGTGTTCTTCTGTGTGCAGGGCAGGGTTTACTATCATGCACTTTTGAGCCAGGCTGGATTTGAATCTCTGCCCCACCATTCCAAAGCTGCGTGGCTTTGGCAACTCAAGACAAAGGGAAAGCCCATTTACAGTGTGTGCCGTCCTCTGTCCCTGCCCACTTTCCACCTTCTGTGGTGCTTTGTCATGGAAAGTCTTATCTTCTTCTTCACCATCTAACAATAATTCTCTTCTGTCTACTAAGAGGTGATTTTTCATACTCTAGTGTAAATGACTGAGAGGGTTTCTTGTGACTCTTTTCCAAAGCTACAGTGCTCCCAAGGGTCCTAATCCCATCATGAAGGCTGGACCCTCATGGCTTCACCTAACCTCATTACAACCCAAAGATCCCCCAGTATCATCACTTTCAGGGTTAGGGATTCAATATATGAATATTAAGGGAAAGAAACATTTAACTCCCCTTAACATGAAGCGTCCTGGTTAGTCTGGGGAATGCGGGAGGGCAGAAGCCGCACTGTAGGCATGTTGCTATTCTCCTTGGCCTTGGTCAGCCCTCAGCCAGCCTGACTTATCCTGCTTACAGGGTCGGGCGGCAGGAGAGGAGGGTTAGACCCACAGCGTTGGGCAGGGAGAACCGGGAAAGACACTGGGTGGAGAAGGGAAGACGTGGTTACTAACTGTGGCCGAGTTTACAATGAAAAGCCCTCGGAATCCTGGCCAGGCCCTATGGCCACTCCAAGGCTATGCAGCCCTCAGATGCCACATGATGACCCAACTTCAAAGGACAGCTTGGGTTTCAGAGTCGGGGTGGGGACCCCAGCCAAAGGTGTAGAAAGAAGTGCTCAGCAGGGACCGGGTGGCGGTGGGAGGCTGCTGTCAGATCTGGTGAACGGTGTCATTGTTTAAAGTTACAGGCAATCAAAGAGAAGAAATTGGGGTGAGGCAGAAAGAAAAACGAACTCCTTACATTTTTAGGAGTAACATTCTTACCAAATTTTTTCCATTTTTTTTTTTTTTTTTTTTTTTTCTGAAGATAAAAAGCCCAATTTCCAGTCAAGGAAACCCATAGGACAGGTGCAGTCTGGGTGGTCCCAGGGCAAAAGGCAGCTTCTTGGATTTGGATCTTTGCATAAACAGGGTGACCTGGGGTGGGGCGGGCTCTGTGAGAGCCACCACCCCCACTTGTGCTCTGGGCCTCAAGGGCCCCATTCTTCAAGCCTGGACTTCCTTCTCCCAGGCCCTCTCACCCGGGCATGGTGGCCACTCAGGATGTGCTGTCACAGCAGTGTCTCAGTCCCTTCTCCTGATGACCCCAGGAGGGTGACACAGTGATTGGGCTCACTTCATGCGCAGGGGAACCCAAGTTTTTCAGCAAAGTAACCTTGCTAGCTCAAGGTCAGGTGGAGGGGAAATGGTAGAAGCAAGGGTAGGACACAGGCTCTGCTTTGCCCTTCAGTCAAGAGGTCAGACAGGAGGAAGGAGGAAGCCAGGCCTGGCCTTGGGCCTGGGAGGTAGGGCTGAGAACCTTAGTGGCAATGTCACCTGGGGTTGGCGAGTGTCCTCGTGTGACTGTAGAACAAGAACATCAGCTGAAATACAGAGCCATCTCCTGCTAGCAGCGTGACTTTGGGCTGCTTTCTGAGCCTCACCTGCCTCATCTTTAAAATGGGAATTGTAGTCAGACACACCGTCTCAGGCTGTGAAGGGAACTCACTGAGATGCAGCATGTGGTGTGGTAGTGGATTGACAGCTGGTGGTCAGCTTGTAACACCCAGATGAACTGAGTAAGCATGGTGCTGGGTGTGGGAGGCCCACCTGAGGATTGTTGCCAGCAGCATAAGAGGCAGAACTGGGGAAGAGGAAGTAAGGCTACTGGGAGTCTGTTGGGAGCTGAGAGAAGCTGTAAGAGCTGTTGGTTCTCTTGGAGGACCTTGTCATGCTGGGTTTCCTGATGAACTTGGCTGTTTTCATTGTCCAAGGAGCGCAGGACCTTGTTGTTGCTGAGAATGGCTTTGGTTCACTTTGGGGGAGCTCTGGCCCTCGCTCTGAGCATCACTTCCTGGCTCTGGAGGGGAAGAAGGTGCATAGCTCAGTCTCCTGAAGAAGCTTGTCTCATTGGCTTTCCTGATGGGAACTTGGCTTTCCTGATCGTTGGAGGAGCTTAGGACTTCACCGTTGCTGAGGATGGCTGTGGTACCCTCTGGGGAAGGTTTGGTTCTTACTTTGTGTGTCACTTCCTGGCTCCAGTGCAGATCCCTCAGCCTGTTAGCACAGATCCTTCATACTGCTGGCACGGACTTTCTAGCTTCCACCACTGACCTTTGGGCCTTCTCAGCTCAGATCCGTGAAACAGGCCTGTATGAGATATTGTTATAGGCTCTAGGCCTCCAGTTGGACTTGTGGGAGGCACTGTTATGGGCTCTAGGTCTTCAGGTGGACTCATGCAGGACATTATCACGAGACAGGCCCTCAGCTGGATTCTTTGGTCCTTAGTGTGTGGACAGATTTCCTACACTCTCTTGTATATGATTCTTTGGGTGACTATTATAAATAATCTTATAAAATATGTGTCCTGTATTATACTGTTTCCCCTTGCAAAATAATACCAAATCATGACAGGTGTACAGCGCCATTTCAGCTCTCTGGGAGCAGCAGCTCTAATGGCCACTCCTTTCAGGGCAGCTCCTTCATTTGAGGCCCTAGCTTTATGTGCTGAGAGGCACGTTCATTTGCATTCCTTCTTTACAGATGATGCAATAAGGACCAAAGAGGTTACTTACTTGAATCTAGTAAAGAAGCAGAGCTGGGGTTTGGTCTTAGGCATTTATTGCCAAACCTGCATTGTTCCTGGTTTCCTGGGCCTGAGTTCTGAACTTCCCTGCCACTGTTGACTCCCAGATGTCTGTACCAGGACAGCACTGGGCTGACTCCAGGGTCTCCCCGTCTGCTCATGTCCCTGTGTTGGTAGAGGTCAGCCCCTGCCCCTGTCTCAGCACTTTCCTGTTTTCCTGCGCTGACTGATGGCAGCTGGAAAATAATAACCACCCCTCAACACTTCCATGGGCCTGTCACCGGAGCCCTCATTGAGGCAGGAAATTAGGGCAGAGCCAGCCAGCTGGGCAAGGGCAAGGGGGCTTGACCTGTAAATCATGGAGATCCAAGACACAAGAGCAAAAAACAGTTCTCAAAGCCCTGTACCAGGGACCAATCAGAGAGTGCTATCTTCAATTATTGTTGTGAAAACTCAAGCAGGTTTCCAATAGGGTGGCCTAGATCTAATGTCAGCCTAAGGAGAGGATACAAAAGATGGCTGCAGTGAGCTCATCTTTGGCCTGCTCTCCCCTAGCAGTGTGTACCTCTTTTTGTCCTATATTTGCTTTGCAGAGAATGTTTCTTTTCCTACCTTTAATAAAGATAAAACTTTGCTACTTTTTGCATTTGTCTTGATCAGTTATTTGTTTAGGACACCAAGAATCTAGAAAGAATCTCTAGAAGGGCCCATAGCACCCCAGAACCCCAGTAACACCAGCTACTCCACATGCACAGGTGAGATCAATATTTGCAGTCTCAGATTCCTTTGGGGGTCCCTGGGTATTCCTGAGTGCTTGTCTGAGAGCCCAGACATGCTAGGTCTTGGAAATGTCATGGTAAGTCCAGGCAGACAAGACTCAGGTGCTCCCAGAGGTTAGTGTCTGGCAAAGCAGCCAAATGGTACTCTGAGTCATCCTAATGAATGCAGACCTACAACCTGGGATAAGTTACTCGAAAGAAATGAGTCAAGTTTGGGGAGAATGGAAGTAAAGAAAGCTGACTCAACTTGGAGTCAGGGAAGGGTTCCTCAGGTAAATGGTACCGGAGCTGTGATGTGCAAGGTAGGTGGAACTGGTGAGTGAAATGAGGCGGGAGTACTTTCCAGGTAGTAGGAGCCTCGAGCGTAAAGGTGCTTGCAGAGCAGGGCAGACTTTTGTTACATGAGAATGAGGAGGGAAAAGAGAGACAGATGTGAGAGGCGGGCCGGAGGAGCAGGTAGGTGTTGGTATAAAGGGCCCTGACTCCACTTTAGGGTGTAGAGTTCAGGGGAAATGAGGAGCACTGGAGAGTTTTAATCTGGCAGGTGTTGGTGAGGAACTCCTATAACTGGAGTTGTCCCTTTGCTGTTGAGTTGAGACTAGACTGGAAGGAACCATGGTGGCTCATGGAGACAAGACCTGCGCCCATGGATCTGGGCCAGGTAAGAGGAAATAATGCCTCCGACCAAGGTGGAGGTGGTAGTGATGGAGCCGGATGGCTGTGTAAGGTCTTTGGGAATGTTCTACATGCACTTGCTCTTCTAGGTGCTGTAACAGGAAGTGGAGACACAGAGATGCTTTCAGACAGAGAAAGCCTGCTCCAGGGCTCCACACTCCGAAGGAAGGGAGGGGCACATGAACGTGCCTCAGTGCATGTGGCTGTGGTGGAGGGCAGTAGAAACGGCCACAACGTGTACCGTGTCAACTCTCTTTTCATTGTCTTCCTGCTCTCTCCATCAATAGACTGAGACTGTCCCCCACCCCACCACAGATCTTGACCAGTCTTGTGATGAGATTTGGTGGGTAAAATGTGGCAGAAGTGGAGGTGTGCAGATTGAGGTCTTGGTCTCCACTAGCCTTGGCTCTTCCACTGTGGCTTGGAAACTTGTGGTATTTCTTGGAGAACAAACCCAGGAAGGACTCCTTGATGAGAGATGCACAGTCCAAAGTTCGCTGTCACCTTACCCAAGAGCAGGACTACCATATACGCAAAGATCTTAAATGAGTGAACTCCAAGATCTCTAGATGAGCACAGATATGTGAGTGAGTTCAACCAAGATCAGCTGAGCTGGTCTCAGATCAACAGAGCGGTTAATGCTTATTGCTGTAAGCAGATATTAGCAAACTATCACCCAGGGACCAGAGAGACATCTGCCTTTATACAGAAAGGTTTTTTTTGAGATAAGGTCTCACTACTGTAGTTCAGGCTGGCCTTGAACTCAAGCTAATCCTTTGGCCTCAGCCTCCTGAGCCATCATGTCTGGCTTATACATAAAGTTTCGATAGAATACTATAATCCTCACCTGTTTTCAATGTCTACAATTTCTTCTGAGTTACAAAGGCATAGCTGGGTGATTGCAACAGAGCTCACATGACGTGCAGAATCTAAAATATTTGCTATCTGAATTTTTATGATGTTGGCTGACTCCTGCTTTGAAACTATTGAGATTTGGAATTGGTTGTTACACAGCCTGACTAACAGATACACAGGGGTTAGAGTAAAAGGGCCAGGGAAGGGACCAAGGAAGGATGAGCTCTCATTCCATGGACCATGACGTGGAATGGCTGGGCGAGGTTTAGTACAGGAAATGATGTTAGCTGAGTCTTCAGCCATGAGTAAACTTAGGCTCCGAGGGAAATCATGAAGCAATTAAGGGTCAGAATGATGGTAATCAGGGCCAGGTCATGTGGCAGTGTTCCTGGTTCCTGTTTAGTGATACTTTCCCCACTGCTCCGGTAGACAGTCGAACCTTTTGGGGAAGAGAGAGGGTCACAGGACCAGACAAAGCTGGTTTGCATTCCAGCTCTGCCATTTCTAAGATTTGCAATTATGGGCAGTCTATTTAGTTTCTCTGTTACTTAGCTTCTTCATCCAGAGACTGAGGAAACTACTACTGATTTTATAAAATTGTTATGAAATTAAACAAGATAATGGGCACAGGTTCTGATATTGCTTATAACTATAAAGAAAGCTGTGCAGATAAAAGCAGCTTGGAAAGGCTTGCCATGGGGTTTCTATTCTAACTAGGGGAGTCAACCCTGGCTGCAGGAAATTTCTCTGATGCTGGAATTTTGCTGACTCCCCATTTCCCACCCCTACCCCCTGCAGGTCCACTCAGTTCTCTGACTGAGGGACTTGGCCATTTGCACTTGTCTGTCTCTCTGGGCTGGACCTGTGCACATCAACACCCATTAGGAAATGAGAAGAATCAGGTGTTGCACCAGATTTGGGAACATACTCCTCTGAAGACCTGTCACTTTCCAAGTCCTGTGCTGGGCTATGGGATTCAGGATGCTCAAGTCACAGTTCCTGTGTTTTCCCAGAACAGAGTCTACTGTGGGAGGTGAACTGGTGACAGTTTTTTTCAGTCCAAAATGATGAGTGTAGGGGCAGCAGGAGCACAAATCTCCAGAGGAGTACAGCATTGCTTGGGGCTCCAGGACATGTCTGGGCCCAGTGTGAACTGAGTCTTTCAGCATACGTAAGAGCTGCCAGATAAAATGTAAGCGGGAAGGCATCCCAGGCAGAGGGTGCATGAGCAAGGGCAAAGGGATGAGACAGCTCAGCCCGTGCAAAGTATGATGGGAACTTGGTGCCAGTGTGCAAGGAGCCAGGGTCAAAGACAAGGTGCAGTCAGCAGAGTAAGCAAAGTTTAGAGCACATCACAAGAAAAGGACAGAATCACAGAGGGCCCAGCAGACTGGTCACTGGATGGACGTTGGATGTAGGGATTCAAGGACTGCCTCATTGGCCACCATAATAGTGATGGTTTCTGCCATCTTGGCTTCCAGGGAAGGGAAGGTGTAAGGAAGGTTCTAGCATAATCACGAGTCCTTTCTGTGATGGAGCCCACATGGCTTCATGATTGGCTTCCATTCTATTTCTTACCACTCAATCAGATTTTATCATGTTGTTTCCTAATGTGGAATGTGACTTGGAGGGGCTGACAAGCCACACCGGGTGGTATGTAGGTGGGCGAGATGTCCTGTCCTGTGGTGAGTGGCTCCAAGTAGGCCTGGGGACAAGGCCATTCTTCAGAACTCAGAAATGTTTGGAAATCCTTTATGCTCTTCCAGATGAATGAAGAAGTGAATCCAAACCTGGAAGTGGATATTAAAAAAAAGTCTCATCATCACTTTGGGAGCTGAGATGTCCAAGAGTCAACAGAAGAGGATTTCTCAATGAGGAACTGACCACTGAGGGGGAAAAATACCCTTCAAAAGTGCTTCCTGCTAGAAGTCAAATGGTAGGCAAATAAGAGTTGCACCATCAAGCCATGTTCTTTCTGGGGTCATTTTCTGGGTCTGGAATAGGTTGATTTCTTCAGCTTTTGCATTCAGCTCCCCACTTCCCAACTTCTCCAGTGTCTGACTACAGGATCGAACTTTTGGCTGGTCTGTTTGTGCAGGGCCCAGGGTGACACTGCAGGGTCCTTCGTCATGCATCTGCAGGGGACGAGGAGGGAGCAGACAGAGGACTTCCCTGGTTGCTTATAACTGTAAAGGCATGTGTCCTCCTTCCTCTGCCTCCACAAGGACTTGTGGAACCTGTTTCAAGCCAGCCACGGGCAAGTCCACTTTCCTCTTCGCGACTTTGGATTGAAGCAGCTGGTACTCGGATCTACGCTCTTAGTGTCCCTCCCAGGTGGGGACTGTATGGCTTTGGTCGGCAGCGGTTCCCTCCCAGTGCCTGGCAGGCCTTTGCGGGGCTCAGGGCTGGGCCTTGAGTTAGGTTCACTCCGGGGGCAGTAGGCTCTCTTCTCACTGGTTTTGTCACCTTCCTCAGCCTCGGTTTCCACTTCTGAAAAGAGGGACAGAGTTCTGGCCTCACAGGAGTGAGGGATATGCTGAGGTGAAGCACCTGAGGCCTGCTCGGGGAGCCCCAGGGAGCCACCTCGGCGACCTCTTTGTCACACCGCACACCCACAGTGCCCTCACGAAGGAGGACATTCAGGCCCTTCACAGCGGGGAGGAGGAAAAGACAAAGGCTGCTCCCTGACACACCAGAAAGAGGTTTCTAATTCACTTACAGATATGTGGGTGTGTTTGTGTGTTGAGTGTGTGTGTGGGCACAAGTATGTGTGTAAATACATACAGAGGAGTATTGTGTATGTGTGTCTGAGTGAGGTGTGCCTGTGTGGAGTTTGACTGTGAACCTGTGTGTGAGAGTTCAGTATGCATGGCATGTGTGTGAATGTGCAAACACACATGGCATATGTGTGTGTAAACACTCATGGCATGTGTGTGAGTGTGTAGCCATGTCTTCTGAAGGAAAGCATTGAGAGTTAGCATGTGAGAGCGAGTGTGTGAGTGTAGGGTCTGCATGTGGTGGGGTGCCTGTGAGTGTGTAAGCATGTGTGTGTGAGAGCTGCGTCTGGTGCATGTGTGAGTGTGTGTGAATGAGCATGAGGCCTGAGCATGTGTGGCCTGTGTGTAGCAGCTGAGTGTGAATGTGTGAGTTGAGCATGTGTAAGTGTGGCCTGCATGTGTGAGTTGAGTGTGTGAGTGCGTATGTGGGTGCAAAGACTTTTAAACACCTTTGTGCTAGTGGAGGCCAAAGGGCTTGCAGAAGACACGGAGTTGGACCTGGTGGGGGTTTCCTAGTAAGCATTATTCTTAAAGTCATTCAACAAACATGCACAGGCATCTAATCTGTGTTTGGTGTCTTGAGGGACCAGAGAGCAGACGGAGAATGGCATGGGGGCAGCAGCTGTGGCTGAGAGCTGTGGATCTGCAGAGGGCCATCTTCCAGGACCCTCCTGTGGCTCACCTGGGGGCGACAGGCCACACACACCCGGCCCCCACTGCTACGCTCCCATGGTGCCGTGGGGTGGCTTGTTTCTGCCGGGCCATGCCTTCCATTGTGCCTGGTCGCCTTCCTGCCCCGGCCGGCTGCCCAGCTGGGCCTTGCCTTCTTCTTGGGAGGAATCCCCAGCTGCTCCTCTCTGTCACCCGCTGTCCCAGGGTGGGGACTGGGGAAGCTGAGCTCAGTCCGCCCTGGCAGCTCTGGGCTCTGGGTGGGGGCTCAGCTCCAGGCCCTCTGTGCTGCCTTCTGGGAGGGCAGTGGAAGGTCAGTCTTCAGCTGTGCCCTCCGGGCGATGCAGCTGCCGCCTGCAGTTCCTCCTTCCTCTGCCTCCCCACCCGCTCCTGCTCCCTGACTGCACCCTGCGCTGTCCTCCTCTGTCAGGACCCCCGCGGGCCTCACCACGGCCAGTGACGAGCACTGCACCTGCTGCACGCTGGCCTGGCCCCGAGCAAGGAGGACCCAGGGGCACGGCAGGCAGGCAGTGGCCCTGCCTACATGCATTTGGGGCTCTCAGGGGAACAGATACAGGCTAAGCAAGACCCCGACTGGCTCGGTGGTGGTACATGTTCAGGTGAAAATGGAACAGGGGGAGATAATGGTGGTGGAGCCAGGAGCTGTTTCACGGTAGAGTGGTCATGGAGAATATATGCAAATGGTGATATCTGACCAGAGGCTGGGAGCAGGCCCCACAGGCATACAGACAGGTGCACTGGGCAGGGCAGCGTGTGCAAAGGTCCTGAAGCAGCAGCAGTGGGTGTGTTCCCACCATGGGAAGGGAGGCTGAGGGAGGCGCAGGCTGGTTCTGGGGAGGGAGAGGGCAGAGCAAGGCTGGGAAGGCCTTGAAGGCCATGGGTATGACTGAACTTGTGCCGAGTGAAGCAGGGGTCTCTGGAGAAGCAGGGAGGTGGTAGTTTAAAGGATGACCTGGGCTGTGGTGGGAGATATGTGGGGCAAGTGGGGAACAGGAAACCATGAAGGAACCCGTGCTGCCACCAGAGGACCTTTGGTGGCACAAGAGGCACAGGAGATGTTCCGTGGTGCCACCATTGACACCATTACCCCTCGCCAGCCAGGAGGAGGTGCAGAGTTATTTTCAGCTCTCTGAGTTTCACTTCCTTCATCCATGAAATGGGGAAAGTCATACCTGCCATGAGTGACGCTGTGGACCTGTTGCCCAGGTGTATAATCTGCACAGGACATCAATAAAGTACCTATTCCCATCTTACAGATGAGGACACTGAGGATCAGCTGTCTGAGGTCAACTGAGGTCAGCATCTAACAGGTCTCTCTCAAAGCCTTGCTGTAGCACAGAGGTGCAGCAGGTCTGTGACCCGCTTTTCCCTGTGGCCGTGTAACCCCACGATCCTTTTTCCCAAGCGCGTGAGATTCCAGGCTCTTGCTCTTGGCCAGTGGAAGCTCTGTTGCTAGCCCTTTGAGCACGGCGAGTTCCTATTGCTTCCTGCTGGCTCTGGAACCTGTTCTCCACCCTGCAGGAGGGGCAGCCCCTTCCTCTAAGCTGTGTTCCTCTCACAGGCATCAAGATGCTGGTTTGTTCCGGCTTTCCTGGAGCTGGGTATCACGTCTCTGCTGACTCCAAGCACCCTCTGAGATGAACACTGCTCTCATCTGCATTTACAGAGTGGAAATGGGGGTGTGAAAGGTCAAGTGGTTTGCCCAAGGTTCTGTCTCTAGTGAAGGGCAAAACTAGGGTTCAGGCTGGGGACTTCATACCTTTCAAGTCTGTGTTCTTTCCACTCATCTCCCCTGAGTTCCTGGTTTGGTCAGGATATTCATGTATAGACTACTTAAGTAATTAACAAATTTTCAAATGAAAATGAATGAATGCCACTGACTTGGACAATGCGGAGAGAACAGGAGCAGAGGAAAAGGCCAACTGATGGGAACAAGTAGAGGTGAGAGGGACACGGTAATCCTGAGTGCAATTAGCAACAAACACCATCCTTAGAAAATGTGGTCGTCAGGATGCAGGTCTGCCAAAGATGTCCCCACCAGAATCCCTGTGATCAGTGAATATTTTATGTAGCAAAAGGGACTTTACAGATGTGATTAAGGTTGTGGAATGGTTTAGGTTTTTTTTTTTTTTTTTTTGGTTTTTGAGACAGGGTTCAGGCTAACCTTGAACTCACTATGTAGCCCAGGTTGGTCACAAACTCACAGTAATCCTCTTGCCTCAGCTTCCTGAGTGCTAGGATTATAGGAATGTACCACCATGGCTGGCTTAGGGTTATGAATATGGAGATGATGGATCCAATCTGATCACATGATCCTTAATAACCTAGACTGTTTCCTAGCTATGGTTAGAGGCAGAGATGTCATAAAAGAAGAGAGAGAGATATGAAATAGCAGTGACTCACCACCCATGGCTTTGGAAATGGAGGAAGAGTGCCCTGAGCCAGTGTATGCAGATGGCCTCTGGAGTCTGGAAAAGGCAGGAGACGGATCCCGCCATGGAGCCCTGGGAAAGGCATGCAGCTCTGCTGACACCTTGCCGTTAGCCCTAGGAGACCCGTGTGAGACTTCGGGGCTATGAAGCACTAAGAGGATATATTTGTGCTGTGTAACCTACTAAACTTGTGATCATTTCTTATGGCCACAGTAGAGAATGCACACAGTGAATTGGGTCAGGCCGAGGTCTCTGTTCTTTGCCAAGCAAATCACCGACTTTAAACCTATGTTCATGGGTGGAGGTGAGACCTGATGTGAGTTATCAGACGCGGTGCCTGGCACGCAGCACAGCTTTGGCTCTGGCAGCATGGCTGGAATTCGGCTGTGAACTGTGGGGACTTCTGAATCACACTGTGACCAACAGCTACCCGTCAGGCTGGGGACCTCAGGCTGGGGTACCTGAGGTGTGGGAAGGACACAGTGGCCTAGGTTGGTCACAGAGGTCTCCTTAGAAGATGTGGGACCAAACATCAAATTGGAGGAACAGCGGGGGTGGGAGGTTCTCTTGCTGCCTATCAGAAAGGAGGTCTGTTTCAAATAGTAGCCAATAGTCTACGGCCATACCACCCTGAATGTGCCCTATCTCGTCAAATAGCACCCAATGGACTCAGGGGTGGGCAGCTCCAGCTCTGGATCCCCAGTCCTCCCTGGGCTGCTCTCTGCCACTCTTGCACCCCATGGGCCCCGCATCCTTGGAGCCTGCAGACTGTTGTCCTCCTGTGTCCCTTTGCTTGTCCCTCACTCCAGAACTGAGGCTTTTTCTTGCTGGGTCCTGTTTCAGTGTCAGCTAAAAGAAGGCGCCAAGGTTCTGTGGATGCATGTTTCCGGAGGGGTGGGGGTGGGGTGGACACCCCCCCCCAAACAACTAAAAGCAAATGCGTTGACATCACTATTTTAGTCCTTAAAATTTTTGCATTACCAAGGATCGAATAGGGCCTTCTGTACAGTAGGCAAGCTCTCTAGCGCTGAGCTACATCCTCAGCCCTCTTGCTGATTGTAATAGGGAGACAGACATTGCTGTTTAATAGCTCATTTAATCTTCAGAAGGTGAGTGCTGCTTTTACTCCCCAGCCCACAGGGGCTGGGTTTCTGGCCCCAGGTCGAAAGCGTAGCTGGGGGAACCCGGAGCTCACAGCTCCCAGTAACCTCCCACTTGCCATGAACTAATCAAGAACTTGGGACCATTTTCATTTTCTCTCATCCACTGATGAGAATCATCACGAGTTTGCACCAAGGGCTGGTCCCGTCTTCCTCACACCCACCACCTTGACTTGGCTTGCACGTGCTTTTCCTAGGATTGTCAGGAGTCATTTCCTGGTGGGCTGAGCTGGAAGGATGCTCGGAGTTGGTGACTCCGTACATCTTTGTGTTGTAGGATGACGGTGAGCCCTGAGTTTAAAGGGCAATAATGTTGTGGCTGATGTTTGTTGAGCTCTTACTAGGTGGATTCCAAGAACCCCAGGTGTGTCATCACTTTGATTTCTCATGCCTACCCTCTCTGATGAGGTGGGGGCCTTATTGTCACCTGCCCTTTGCAGATGAGGAAATGAAAACACAGAGCAAGCTTGATGCTCCTGTGAGCTCAGGTCTTGCAGTATGTGAGGCCCAGCTGAGATTCTGACACAGGCTGCTACCCACAGGCACTTTACCTTTTTTGAGGCAGCCTTCCCCGGAAAGTGAGTCTAGGGAATATTTTTAGAAATTGTGTAATAAAAACATTCCATGTTCAAATGTGTTTATAAAAGCAGGGCTGAATAAGTTGTTTTATGTCTGGATCCCCGAATAACTCAGTGGTATCAGGATCGGGAGGAGCACAGCAGCGCAGGCGGCCTGCTGAAGTCATTCGACCTTGGGGAGTCTTTGCTTTGGTGAAAAGTCCCAAGGTGGATACTTTGGGAAAAGCAGAGGTGTCCAGCTGGAGGCATTTTTTGGGGAAGAACTATAACTCGGGATTATCTCTAGCTTTTCCTCCTCCATGCCAGCTTCCCCCAAATACCCTCCAGCTCTCCCACACTGCTGATCTTGCAGCGTACCCAGTTGGTACTTGGCGAAACAGCTATGTTCTGACGTCCTGAGAAGTTAATGGCACTTTTAACACAGCAAATTGGTGAGCTGCTCCACTAAAGTAGAGATTTCTGGTAAAGCATATCATTATTAACTGAGTTTTACTTTTAGTTAACACAGATTTTCATAAAATGGATTGTGTGTGCATGGGTGTGTTTGTGTGTGTGTATGTGTATGGTAGTAGGGATTAAATCCAGGGCCTTTGCACTGAGCTACATCCCCAGCCTTTTAATATATTTTTTTTAAATTTTATTTTGAAAGAGAATCTCTCTAAGTTTTAAACTGTCTAGGCTGGGCTCGACTTTACGATCCTCCTGCCTCAGCCTCCCAGAGTGCTGGAGTTATGAGCATGGCCCACTATGCTCAGCATAAAATAGACTTTTAAAGAGACACATTTGGGTTTTTTCCTTTATATGAAAGGAAGAAGTTGGATAGGATGGGAGGGACAGAGCAGGGTGTGGAAGTGTAGGATTTAAGTGATTGGTTTTCCCCCAAAGTTTTACAAAATAATGATATGACTTCTGCTTTTGCCTCCTCTGGGTGGCAGCTGGGAAATCCAGTAGGCTGCCTTATACAAGAGAGCTGGCTAGGTTGGGCACCCGTGTGTGGCTTAACCTTAGAAAGCCTGGGCTGGCGGCCTGTTGACCTTTGTTGTTCACCATCTCTGCAGACATCTTCTTGAACACTTTTCTGGCATGCAAAAGTTTTCTTATGCTGAGTCTTGTGTGGTCAATTTCCATGTTTAATTCCACTCAGTAAATGAATTTCAAGCACCTATGATGGGCTTGCTATGAATCATTGCGGTCTTCAGAATCCTTTTAATGTGCCCATTCATGAGTGGACCCACTAATTCACGCCCAGGTCCTAGAGACGTAGAAATGACAAATGTGTTTCTTTGCTTCAGATGGACACTCCTTTGATTAGGAATGAATGAGCCAAGGACACAGCCAAGAGAAGCAGACAAATGCAAAGTTCTGAGCGAGCACCACAACATGCTGGGAAACTTTTCTTGACAGAAGGCCAAATAAGGTGGGCTATGAAAGACACACAAGGTGTGGCTGCACAGACTAGATGGCGGAAAAGAGCTCTGGGGAGAACAATGCCTGCGCTAGAGGAGAGCTGGAGAACGTCCAGACGGTACTGTTAACTTGTCAGTGGCAAAGTGACATCGGACTTAGGTTTTTCCACTGCTTCTATGAAAACTGTTAGCTCTTCCTCCTGTTACATGTATCCCTCACATCTGGCACTGACAGGGATCTTTTCAGGTAGAGAGCTTCGAAAGAGTATACACATATTGCTGAAGTTCTGACCCTTGATTTCCTTCATCAGCAGAATGGGTACAAAATATTTATCTCATGAGGTTAAGGTAAGGATTGAGAGCGAATGATGTATGTAAAGCTTTGAAACTGTGTGTGACGCCTAATAAATAATAGTTATTATTACTGCCAAGTACTACTATTCTAGAATGCACAAGGAATTCATCTAATAGCTGGATCATGAGAACTTGAAGACAGACACACTTGATTATCTCTGCATCTTCTGCACTCTGCAGTTTCTGAGCTGGTAGTTTTCAATAGCCTTTCAGGTGACTTGAATGGCTGAATGAATAACTATGAGAAAAATGTCCTTTCTCTAGGACATATGATGTCCTGGTTTCCTGTTGTCCTTGAGGATCAGAGCCCAGCCCTGGCCTGGGTAAGAAGACCTCGAGGCACTGGACCAGGCTGCATTTTCATGTACATCCTCTGTGAGTTCCTCTCGGGTAAAAAAATTTGACCCCTGTGTAGAAAGATTGCCTTTCACAATCTCCCAGTTCCCTAGATGCAACTTGCTGACCTGACAGAATGGACAGAGAAGAACTAACTATTTTTAGGATGAACTAGGATTAGAACTTTGCTTTCTTCTCAGATATCAACATACAACCTGGAGGAATCCAGAATGGAGCTGTTGCCGAGTTGTTCACAGGGAGATGTTTATTATAAGTTGGTGCTTATGGCTCCTGCCTAAAAATAGCAGTAGTAGGCCTGGGAGAACAGAGTGCCTGCTCTGGGTCAGGCATCATGGCAAGTGCTTTACACGTATGACATCTTTTAACTCTTACAGCGGCCTGCAAGGTTGGTTTAATTCTCCCTATTTTGTGATAGAGAAATTGAGGCAGAGAGAAGTGAACTTGACTGAATCCACATGGTGAGAACCAAGCAAAGTTGGAATTCCAACCTGGTCTGCTTGGCTGCAAGTCTGAAGCTCTCTGTGAGGATGAAAATAAAGAGCTGAGTCACTACATGGAGAAAATAGCCCAGCCCCCGGCTGAAGAGCACGCGCACTTCAGTCACAATAGACTTGCTCGGTGCGGGTCGGGGTACACATATAGAAGTTGGGGTCTGTCTTGAAGGGGCAGTGTTCTCAGGAGGGAGGTGTTAGGACTTGCTTGTGCAGGTGACTCCTTCCTTTCCTCTTGGGATGCCTCTCTCCCCCATCACCTGCTGAACTAGGGGTCCCACCCATCTTGGTTGGCATACTCTTCTGGCAAGGGGGAAGGCACATGCCCCACCTGGGAAATCAGATTGCAGGAAGCCAATCTCACCTTGATCTGGAGAAGGCTGGAGCTGACTGGTGCAGTTAGCAACACCAGGAGGTTCCTGCCACTGGTTTCCGCCATCCAGCTCCAAATGTACCTTTTCCTTATTCCCAAGAGCTTTTCCTTAGGTTTAGAACCATATCCATGCACACGAGAACTTGGATATTGCACAGGCCAAGGAAATAAAGTGATTGACCCAGACAGTGGCAGTTTCCTGAAGAGGTGGCTCTGTGCTGAGTTGTGAAGGGAGGACAGGCTTTTGATAAATGCAGGGGCAGTGGGGAGAGCGTGCCTAGTTGAAGCAAGAACTGCAAAACCTGGAGGCATGAAAGGGCTGGGTGAGTCTGGGGATGTGGTTGACACTGTGTTCAGATTCAAACCTATGTCTAGTAATCAAGTTTTCTCCCTTCCAGCAGCAACAACACACTTTAGTGATGTGATCCTAGCCTGAGACCTTCATGTACCCAAATCTCTGTGTGTATCTCCAGCTCAGACCCTTGAGAGCCTGTATCAGCTGGGATGAGACCAACACTGCTATAGTAACAGGTAAACCCTGACACTGTCGTGCTTAATCCAGTCACACAAAATGCCACCCAAGACCTATGGTCTCAGTGTTCTTTGTGGCAAAATACAGAAACAGAAGAGGTGGCTGGTCCTTGATGCCCTTGATTCTGCTCTGTACAGACATCTGTCTGAAGTGGCTGCACAGTCCTGCCCAGCTGGGCAGCACCTAGAGATCTGAGAAGCCTGGTGCTCTCTTCCACCTGGAAAGAGGAGGCCGCTGTGCCTCTGAGGTAGGGAGGGAGCTTTCATTCTGGGGGCTGTCATGGTTTCATGGAAGCACTTCACTATTTGTGGTGAAGATGGGAGTTTATCCTGAGGCACGGGGGTGCCAGCAGGGCAGCAGCGGGCAGGGTGGGATTTCTGTCCTGTGCAAGTGCAGGTGACCTGGGAATGGGAGACTGGGTGTGCCGCTGCCTCTGCCGTCCAGGAGTGAGCCCGCCAAGGTCATGCTGCAGGGAGCGGATGGCTGGTGAGCGTGCAGAGTGAGACCATGGAGAAGGGAGCAGGCCCCCAGAGCACATGGACAGACTCTGTAGCTCCTGGCCCTTTGCTCAAATGGTCCACTCAAGACCTGGAGAGAGGACAACCCGTGGCACAGGGTCTCAGTTTCCTCTGATTCCATCGTCAGAAAAGGAAATACTCAAGTGTGCGCACTCAAGTGTGGGCACTGGTATCCCTGAGAGAAGTTTCTGCTCTGTGGGACTTACTTTCTCTCTCTGTAACATGGAGCAGTTTCTCTGGAGCTGGGCTCTGGGTAGAACAAATGGAGTTAACCAGAGAGCTTGGTCACATACCCTCGCCCAGCTCAGGAAGAGCCGTGCTCCTGGAGGAAGGGAGGTGATCTGTGCCTGCTGGATGAGCCCCTGGTGTGCTGAGCCCTGGCCTCACACCACTCTGATCACCTCGGAAGGTGTCGTCTACCCTGAACTTGACCTCAGTGTGTGGGCACCAGGACCACGGGAAGGAGGTGCTGGGACTCCCCCAGAGGGAAGGAAGAGACCTCGGTGCTCTGGCCAGGGCCCAAGTGCCAGGCCAAGAATGTGCCAGGGTGCACCTGGTGGGCCAGGCTGTTCCCGTGCCCCAGGCAAGGCCGTCACGCAACGAGGCCATGTGCCTGCCAGATGCCCTTGGCTGACCCTGAAGCCGTGCGGCAGGAGCGTTACCTCTTTCCCTGGCCTCCAGTTACTGCCCATTTCTATAAGGAAAGAGCTTCAGAAGTAGGATTGAGCTTGGACTCAAGACCCCCAGGTTCTGGTCTGAGTGAGAGGGTCTGCGGCAGCCATGAGCCTCAGTTTTCTGGTCTGCACAGGATGGAGAGCCCGGCCTGGCTGTCTTCTTCCATTAGGCACAGGGTTTAAAAAACAGCAGAGCACTGGTGAAAGGGTTTGGTCTGTTAAAAATAAGAGCCCATCTCTTATTTATCCCCACACTCCGTGAGGCTGAGGCAGGAGGAACATGAATTTGAGCCTAGCCCAGGCAACTTAGTGACTCAGGAAGACACTTTCTCAAAATGATAATAATAAAAAATGCTGGGGATGTAGGTCAGGGCACAGGCTCTGAGTTCAGTCCCCAGTAGTATGAAAGCCAAAAACAAATAGCAAAAGACAAGAATAAAACAAAAACCCCCCAGTGTGGCTTTGCAGCAGGAACCCGGAGCCTCCTGTAGACCCTAGTTATTGCCAGCCACTGCTGCCTTTCTGAGGGGACCAAGACACAGGCAGGGAGGAAAGCTGTTCCTGGAGGCTTCCGCCCCGAGGTCTTTTGTCTCCTCTTCCTGTAGAGGAGTGTGGGGACTGGGGAGCGGTCCACTGCATGCAAGAGCCCCGCTTGAGAGAATCATTTCCTGCCTGGATCCCAGAGAGACCACTGAGCCCAAGGGGGAGCAGGATGGCACCTCCATCTACACCCAGCACCGGTGACCCTCCTCACTCTTGGACCCAGAGTCTCCAGTTTCCTGAACTGCGAGTTTCGCCCTGGTGGTTCCCTAACCACCTGCTGGATATTTGAAGTCAATCCATTCTTTAATTCTCAAAAGAAATGACCTTAAAAGAGACAGGCCCTCACACAGGTAAACCCAACTCGCTTGTAAGTCATGGCAAGCTGCCAAAAGTGTAGAGACATAATTATGAAAATTTAAAATTTGTGTACATCTTAACAAAAGCAAGCTCATGTTCTCCAGTGGCTCATGGGGCCCACTTCAGGAAGGAAACAGCTCAGCCATCGCGCCCTGAACACCTACTGCATGCAGACCCACACCTGGTGGGTCTGCACGAGAGGCCACTGATTGTTCAGTCCGAGCCTTTAAACTGTTTTGCATGTGAAGAAACACGGATCACAGACTGTAAGTGACTTTCTTAAAGTCTTAGATAGGAAATAGAGGGATTGGGGAGCAACATGGATCCTTTGACCCCAGATTTGAAATCCATGGCATGGTTGACAGTGTGTACCCCACAGTGGTGGCTGGGAAGGAGCTTCTGCACGAGTGAGGCCAGGGTGTCTGCAGATGAGCCATCCAGAGCACTGATGGGCCCGTGCCTCCCACGTGGTGGCCATGGAGCTCCAGGGCTGGTGTGGGACCCTCTCTCCTCCTGAGGGCAGGTTGAGTGTTTCTATTTTCTTTTTCTGGAGCAAGTACTCCTCTGACTTTTATATATATATAATTTTAAAGAGAATAAAAATTTTTAAAAACCATTAAAAACTATACGTAATTTCAAACCAAGATGATCCTCCAACTTTTAAAGACTGTAGTTTCTATCAAGATTTCAATGGCAATATGTCTTTTATTGTAATACACTTAAAAAAAATTTAAACACCCTGTATTTTTTGAACATACCTCATATGTGACAATCAGTGGACTGGTGCTGAGGACACGGAGATAAATAACCTATCCTGCTTGCTTTAAGGGTGCTACAGAATTCAAAGACACGAAGCATTAGTTAAAATCCAGAGGCTAACGTGCGAGTGGGGTAACGTGCCAGGAGCGTGGAGAGCAGCGTTTGCAAGCTGTGCTTTGGGGAAGATGTGGACTGTGAAGCTGGACCCTCTCAGGTTTTAATCCCAGCTTAGCCGCTGCCTGTGTGGGCTTCTGCGAATTATTCAACTTTTCTGAGCTTTGGTTTTCCTATCTAGAATGGGCAGAAAAATAGTCAGCTTGTTGGTGCTGATGAGTAAACAAGACACCATCGTAGAGGCAGGGCTGGTGGTCGGGGACGTCATCATCCGCGGCTGTGAGGCCTGGGTGAGACCTCCGACTTCTCTAGGCCTTGGCGGCTCTCATTCCCTCTTGTATGGTGAGGGGATGCTGTGCGCTGATCTTCGAGGCTGATGGCCGAGCCCAAGTCAGCCGGCACTCGCAGGATGATTAGCCAGCCCTGACTAGATGGGCAGGCACGGTGGCTCAGTCCGTCAGAGTCCACCAGCAGGCGCAGCTTGCAGCCGGGCCAGGCTCAGCATCCCGTCCTTTCACTTACTGTCCCTCCAGACAGTCCCTCCCCGCACCCGCAACCCAACTGCCTCCTGGAGCAGGACCTCAGACCCTGGGTCTGGTCTCTCTGTCTGTCAGCAAAGTCCTTGTCCTGGGAGGGGGCCTTGCCCTGGGCCTGAGAACTCAGTCAGGCTTGCTTGGAATGCAATTGCAAAAGAGGTTACAAGAGCCCTGCAGAATGCTGAAATCAAGTGATGTCGAGAGTTTTGTTATTTTTGAGAAAATGACTCATTCTGAGAAACCCTAACGGCTTCCAGAACGTTCACCTAGATGCCTGTCTGTTTAGCCAGCATGCACTGCAGAGAAAGCAGGGGGAGGGGGGCAACGTGTCACGGCCACTGAGAGTTGGGGGCACGAGGGCTGGTCGGGGGCCCAGGGGACATTCGGGAGAGGTGACTTAGAGGATTCTGTGGCTCCTCATGCCTTTTCTCCTAACTGTCCTACTCAAAGGCATCACAAAGCACACCCTGTGGAAGCAACATGGACTCTCTGACTTGAACGAGGATGTGAGAGTGTGCGTGTGCATGAGTGTGTGTGAGTGTGATTATGATTATTACGATTTGACAGGCAGAGGAAATGAGCTCTCAGAGAGCTCAAGTTATTTCCCCAGGACGAAACGTGGAGAGAGACAAACAGACACAGAGAGGAAGCAAACAAAAAGAGAGAGGAGAGGAGGAAGGGGGGAAGAGGAGGAAGAGGAGGCGGAGAGGGCGCGAGGACCACGGCTGTCTGTGGAGACACGCTGTGCAGGGCTGCCCTCCGCGGGGCAGTGTCGCTCCTCATTTTGGGATGAGTAGGGAAGCCCAGGACCAAGAGTTAAGGGATGGGTGCCAGCTCCCCTTTGCTGTTAGCCGTGTGTGGGACTGCAAGGAAGCACTTTCTTCACCTCTCCATTTCCCATCTGTAAAAGTCAGAGGGTGAAGAAGATCAACTCAGAGCTTCTAAAAGTTAGTAGGCATAAGAATATTCTGGAAAACTTGTGACCCTAAGAATATTCTGGAAAACTTGTGACCCTAAGAATATTCTGGAAAACTTGTGA